>NW_022196911.1:101239140-101259740 GCF_008632895.1 Mastomys coucha | reverse complement strand
ACAAAGAATGTTCATGTTTTTCCTTTTTATTTTTTTTTAAAAAAATTTCCCCACAAAGACAATGGAATGTCTCAGTGGAAAGTTGCTTGCTGCCAGGTCTGAGGATGTGGGTTTGATTTCTGGGGACCCACAGAGTGGAATGGGAGAATGGACTCCTACAAGCTGTCCTCTGATCGCCACAACTGTGTTGTGGTTCGTGGGCATGAGCAGAAATACCAAATAAATAAAATATAACAAACTCTTTAATTCAGATGGTTTAAGTAAATCACCACAGAATGGAATATGCTAACTTGTCTCATCATAGTTTCTATAATTTATAATATCCATTATTTGAACACTTTTTTTTTTTTTTTGAGACAGGGTTTCTCTGTGTAGCCCTGGCTGTCGTGGAACTCACTCCGTAGACCAGGCTGGCCTCGAACTCAGAAATCTGCCTGCCTCTGCCTCCCAAGTGCTGGGATTCAAGGTGTGGGCCACCACTGCCTGGTGACACTTCCTTTTTTTTTTTTTTTTTATAAATTAATTTATTTTTTACACTCCATATTCCATTCCCTGCCCCCATCTACCCTCCAACTGTTCCCATCCCACAACTCCTCCCCAGCCCCATGTCTCCACATGGATTCCCCCCTCCCCGACCTCTAAACTCCCTGGGGCCTCCAGTCTCTTGAGGGTTATGGACACTTCTTTGTATAACTGCTCATACCTTATTACCTACCTCTTGTGAAAGACAGGTGTTTTTAAGGGCTTTAGCTTTATTGTGGCTTTAATATCCGAAATTGCCATGGGGTCAGAAACTCTGTCTGGAATTCAGAAGACACAACAAAGGATCAGTTCACAAATTCATTCATTCACACATCTATCAATTTATTCCTTTTCTTTTTCTTTTTTTCTTTTTTTTTCGAGACAGGGTTTCTCTATGTAGCCCTGGCTGTCCTGGAGCTCACTCTGTAGACCAGGCTGGCCTCGAACTCAGAAATCCACCTGCCTCTGCCTCCAAAGTGCTGGGATTAAAGGCATGAGCCACCACTGCCCAGCCCTTTGCTTTTTTCTTTAGACAGGGTTTCACTTTGTAGTTCAGCTGGCCTAAAACTCAGTCCTTCCTGCCTGAACCTTCCCAGTACTAGAGTTGCAGGCAGGTGCCACTGTATCTGTTTATATGTTCATTTCTTTACATCCTTTCTCAGTTTTCCCCAGCTCAAGGCCTGGGAACTAAAAAGCCTAGGGTTTCAAAGAATGGCATCACATGCATATTCAAGCTAGACTTATGTGCTATGAGGCTGTGTGAAGGGACTTTTACTGTGAAGATCTATAAGCTCAATTTCTTGTCACAGCTCTACCTTTCCAATAATGTCACTTTGATCTTAGATAAAAATAAATGCGGGGGCTGGAGAGATGGCTCAGTGGTTAAGAGCTCTGACTGCTTTTGTGGAGGACTCTGTTTCCCAGCACCCACATGGAGGACTCTGTTTCCCAGCACCCACATGGCTGCTCACAGTTATCTGTATAGGGATCCAGCTCCCTTTTCTGGTCTCTGCAGGCACCCACATGTATATACACACATAAGTAAAAACTGTAAGTCTTAAAACAAAAGTAAATAAATGTTAAGTAAAATAAGCCAGGCACACAAAGAGAAATCTTTTTTCACTTGCATGTGGAATTTAAAGTAGTCAAACCCACAGAATTAGGCAGCAGCGAGGGAAGAGGAGGTTAGGTAAGGAGTACAAGCCTTCAGATATGCAAGATGAGCAACTTGTAAAGTTCTAACATCTAACTGCTAGCATGACTAGGTAGGACCAGTCCACAGGATACTCAAAGTTTGCCTAGATGCCCCTGACCCACAGTCACTATGTCAGGTGGCTGGTATGCTAGTTGACTTGCAGTGATTATCTTACAGTGTATACATATAGCAAATCATCAAACTGTACACCTTAACTGATTAAGAAATAGCGTCACAATATGGACAAAGCACATAGAAATAGATAGGAAAAATTAAAAGACAATGTTTATTCTGAGACATTTCATGTCACCATCGGCAAAGAAGAGAGTGTTACAGAATTCCTAAAATATTTGCTTACTTGTTTCAGTCTTAGACACCTACCATGTAGTAAGTATGTTCTCTGAGGATTTCCTTCTGGAACACGCGTCCCTGCCCTGACAATTATGAGTTCACTGCTTCCCCATAAAAGCAGAGTGGGTAGCCTCTTGCACAGACTGTGTTTGCGGATATGGCTTCTCTAGCCCCTTTTTCCCCTTCTGCGTAATCTAAGAAATACAGTCCGCAGACCAGGGGCTGTTAGCTTTCTAAACAATAGAGTGTATCTGGAGGCTCCCTGACAAGCAGATTGGGCTGATGGCTTGGAAATAGTGAGTAATGCTAAGTCAGGAAGAAAATGTTTAGAATGTCTGGTTAGAATGCATTCCTCCCAGGTCATGGCCTCAGAACCCAAAGGGCAGCTGTTTCTAAACAACTCCAATACACAGCGTTCAGAATCTAGAACCTACCATAAAGCCAGGAGCTCCAGAGATGCTCAACAACTTAGGCACTTGAAGGGTGCTGTGAAATTGTCCCCACGGCTCAAAATAACCATTACTTATAAATACCTTCAATCTCTTACATAGGTAACAATTTTTTTTTTGTTTTAAAAAAATCTCAGCATAGAATCATAAAAAGTATTGACATTTACCTCCTTTTGAGCTGCACTACTAACCAACCATTAGTAACCAACCATGTGGGGCTTGAATCCAAGTGGTTTGTTTCATCATTCAGCTGTGACCTCATTCCCTGCTCAGACCTGGGCTCAGGGAGAAGAGGACTGTGGGCTCCTCCCAGGGTTACTGTGACCCTGTGAACTCGTAGGTACCCCAGCAGCACACGAGGAAATGAATACAGAATCACATCACCTTGAGCCTGTTAATACTTTAAAGAAGATGACTTTTTTGGGGGGAGGAGGCTTCAAATTATATGTGGGTATGTTTTCTTTAGTGTGTTGAAACTTGTTGAAGGAGAGCATTTACCCAGGTCCCTTGATTGAAGAGTACTTAAAAACCATTTCATTAGGGTTTTAAGTCTAGAAAGGGAGAGAAAAAAGCCACCCCGAATCTCATTTGTTTATATTAATTTTTAAAATTAAAAAAATATGTTTAAACCTCTGTGTATATGTGTGTGTCTATGCATGTAAGTGCCAGTGCTGACAGAGGCCAGAGGCATGGGATCCCCCAGGAGCTTGAGTCACAGGCAATTGAGAACCATCTGCTGTGGGTACTGGGAATTGAACTCAGGTCCTCTGGAAGAGCACTGAGTGCTCTTACCTGCCGAGCCATCTCTCCAGCATACTTGCATTCTTTAACAGTGGGAAAAGTGAGTTAAGTAGAGTAATTCAATTGTCAGGAGTGGTGATGTGTGCCTATAATCTTAGTACTTGGAAGGCTAAGGCAGGAGGATTGTGAGTTTAAGATTCTGTCTCAAAACAAAAATAAAAAGGAAAAACATTAACAATTAGGCAGGAACCATATATTCATTTTCTGACTTTTTCCTGTAGCATTTAAATGTTCAAAGCCACTGGTCCTGCACACCTTTAGTTCCAGCACTTGGGAGGCAGAGACAGGCAGCTGTCTGTTAGTTCAAAGCCAGCCTGGTCAACCTAGGAAGTTGTAAGCCAGAAAGCAGTACAAAGTGGTGGTTTGGGGGTTTAATACATACAAAGATGTTCCAAAGAACAAAACCAACCAAATCAAAACCCTCCCAAAAAACCAAACAACTAGAAAAACTGCTCTAGCACAGGGTTGGGAGGGTCTGTAATCTGCTGAAGATAAACAGACTGACTTCTACAAAGGCTCTGGTTTTCCTCAGTGGCGATGTTTCTAGCTATCTCCTATTCTAGGTCTGAATGTTTAGTATGAGTGCAGTAACTTCACCAAGTTTCTCAAACTGGTCTCCCCTTCAGGTCAGGAACACAAAGGGAGAGAGAAGGAAGGATTAATTTCTAAATGAATTCAGTAAATACATATTAAAGGTTTCCTCTGTTAAAATGGGATATAATCTCAGTTCCACCTGAGTGGAGCTGTCGAGAAGTAAAACTTTGGTTTCTTTCTAAAGATTTATTTTCATATTTTTGTGTATATGAGTGTTTTGCCTGCAGATATGTCTGTGTACCACATATGTGCCTAGTGCTTGAGGAGGTAGTGAGCCTCAATAGGTTCTGGGAATTGAACCTGGGTCCTTTACAAAAGATGAGTGCTCTTAACCACCAAGAGTGCTCTACCCCCTATTTTATTATTTTTAAATAATTAAAAAATTATTTTTGGTATATAGGTGTTTTGTCTGTATGTGTGTCCGTGTATCAGATGTGCACTTGGTACTCATAAAACCCAAAAGGGGGCATCCAACTTCCTGGAACTGGAGGGAGATACAGATGATTTTGAGCTACTATGTGGATTCTGGGAATCAAGCATTAAGGTCGAGCAGATTAAGGAACCCTGGCAATTGTCATAATTGAGAACGGTAGGCATTTAAATCTACTCCGGACCAGGTTCCTATTCTGGAACATGTGACCATGACACCTCCCTGAAGGGACTGTGATAATCAGTCATGTAGGGACAACTTCTGAAGTCGTTCCACATGCAGATGAGGCATCCCTAACATCTCAGACCCAACCGATAGAAAGCATCTGCCTTTAGATCCCAACCCAGCCCAAATGTTTATAAGGTTTTGTTTAGAAGGAATAAAGTGTCTATCAGAGAAAATGACTTTATTTGCTTGTGTGTGTGTGTGTGTGTGTATGTGTGAGAGAGAGAGAGAGAGAGAGAGAGAGAGAGAGAGAGATGCTGAGAATTGAATGTAGGGCCTCACATATGCTAAGGAAATGCTCTATCACTAAGCTATATTTCAAGCCCTACATTTACACATTTCATTATTGAATTATAAGGTCTATATATTTTGGATATCCTTCAGTATATCATTTACAAATATTTTCTCTTATTCTTCTTTTCACCTTAACAGTGTCCTTTCAACCTTACGCGTTAAAACTAGAACTTTGATGCTGAAAGAGAACTAACAGATCATCACCTAAATTCACCTCTTTTTCTTTATTGATATGGACATAAAAGTCCAACACACTGAATTGCTTTCTTTAAGACTAGAGGTAGGGACAGCTATTTTATAAACTACATAGTGATGCCAAAGAGGTTATAATATAATTAAAAATATCGATGAAGACATTAGAAAACAATGTGAAATATCTGATGAACAACGTGACACATAGACTATAAAGTGCCATATAGACTAGAAAGTGAGTTTAGAGAAGTCATCGGAGGGAAAATGGATGCTCATCTTATTGATAAGCAGACCTAGAGCAGATGGTTGTAACAAATGTCTATAGGGTTAAAAGCTGTCACCCACCTTTTCGGAAGTGGAAACTTATCTGCTTGTACAGGTTCGCCATTTCTTTGGCTGAAAGACAAGACTAAGAGTCAAGATTATATCCATTTCTGAAGTTGCCTAGGAGTGGGAACCTGGAGAGAACATCCAAGCTCTATGGGATTTCTGTCCAAATTCATGTGGCTTCTTGTGAAGGTTTGAATAAGAATGAGTCCCATGGGCTCACAGATTTTGAATGCTTGGTCATTAGGCAATGGCACTGCTTTGACAGGGATTTGGAGGTGTGGCCTTCCTGGGGGAAGTATGTCACTGGGAGTGAGTGGGCTTAGAGGTTTCCAGTGCACAGGCCAGCTCCACTGTCTCCTCCTGCTGCCTGCCACTCTGGATGTAGAACTCTCAACTCCCTCTACAGCACCCTGCCATGACAATGGACCAAACCTTTGAACTGTAAGCCAGACCAAGTTAGACATTTTCTTTTAGAGTTTTAGTTAGAGTTACCATGGTCATAGCAAAAGGACATTGACTAACACACTGCTTTTGGCGTCTTGTATGTATTAAACCCCCAAATATAAGACTTGGATCAGAACTGGAATCAAGGTTAGCTACATATCATTTATTATTTTTTCTTCTCATCAAAATGTGGGTTAGTTTTATTTCTTAAACATGGGGAGACAAACTCTCAAGAGGAAGTGGAGGTAATGGCTTAGTTTCCTGTATTTAATGAATAAGCCAATTATGTACTCTTTTAACACCAAGAAAGATCAGTGGCAAATTATAGAAGCCTGCAAACTGATGGTGGCTCTTTGTCAACATAGAGGTGTCGTGCACAGCCACCCTGTTACTCAGAAGCCAACCTAGGTAGAAATATCTTCCTTATGAGGGGTGTTAATCCTTTGATGCACACATTCTGATGTTGGAGATCAACTCAGGTTGGCAGGTTTGGTGGCAAGTACCTTTACCCAACCAAGCCATCTTGCTGACTCCAAACATTTTTCTCTATCTTTAATTTTTTCAACTTGGAAACATGAAGCATAAATACCAAGAATTTAAATTTTTTTTAAAATGAAAGTTTATCTTGTGCATATTTGTATAAAGTTCCTAAGTTTTTCTTAAATCCTTTCAACCAGACTTGTAGAGACAAATCAAAAGTGCGGACACAGGTACAGACACAAAATCTGAGTTCCTCACTGATGATGTTTAAGCTTGAGTTCTGTGGTAGTAAGATGAGGCCAGGAGACAGTTCCTCACCATAATATTCAAACCTATCCATTCTTTTCAATATGAATATTGGACACAGATGCATACAGTTGTATATGCACAAGAGAGAATATGCTAATAAAATTATGGATTATTACCAAAGGCTAGAGCAAATTATTATTTTCCTTTTGAGTTATTGTATCTTCTGAATGTAGACATTTTTTTGTAATGACCATACATTACCTTGACTTTTCAATGCTGGTGCTCAAGTCTAGGCCACTGCACCTGCCAATCAAATGCTTTACTGCTGACTACTCTCCCAGGCCCGTGTACTATTTTAAAAAAGATTGTAATATATTTCAAAAGCTAAAATTGTTTTCTTTTTTTTATTTTTATGTGTTTAGGTGTTTTTTCTGCATATGTGGGAATTGTGTGTGCAGTGCCTTTGGGGCTGGAAGAGGGCGTTGGATCCCATGGGACTGGAGTTACAGGCAGTTGCAAGCCACCATGTGGGGTGCTGGGAACTGGAGCTGGGTCCTCTGCAAGAGCAGTTAGAGCTTTTAACAGCTAAGCTGTCTCTGTTGTCCTCTATATAATACCTTTACAACCAAGAAAAAAAAACGTATGAAAATAAATATATGGCATCGAATTATCAATTTTAAGTTTTACTCTAAGTTTTCACTCACGTTTAAGCTTCTTCAGGCCGTCTATTATTGTCTGTACGATAACCTTCCCGCTTCCTGTAAAATATTTGATTCAGAAACAGAGGCAGCAGCCACATAAAAACTTAGTAAGGTTAATAAAAGTTGTGAAATTATTAAAAACAACATATTCGGTGATTTTTGCCTCAAGCACCCTCTGCCCCCCATAGAAGGCACAAAGTTGAAAAGTCTATGCACTTGCTTTGGAGTCTGGATGAGCTCTTCTCTCAGCTGTGTGTGACAGGACAAAGGATGGCTTTTTCAGGGAGACAAATAATCTCTACTTTTACAGGGCTTTTATATAGTTCAAAGAATGTGGCTGATAGTTACAGGTTACAAGCCGGAAAGTGGTATCGCCAACAGAATCTGGTCTCAAATCTAGAAGAATCTGTTCCCAACAGGTAACAATATATATTTAATTCTTATTACATCTATTTAGGGGTGTGTGTGCATGCACACATGCACGTGAGCACCATAGCATGCATGCGGAGGTCAGAGGACAACTTGTAGGAGTTGGTTCTCTCCTTCTACCATGTGGGTTCTGGGGATCAAACTCAGGTTGTCAGGCTTGGCAGCAAGTGCCCTCTGCTGAGCCACTGGCAAGCATGTATGTACCTACTATATTATATATAATATATAATATATGATATATTACCTATACATATGTAAAACTAAATATGTTGGCACGTTCTCAGTTATTAGACAGGTTTTTTTTAAAAGTTCTTCATTAGCATATATTATTATACGTGACAATGGGTTTCATTAGCTCTTCTTCGTACATGTGTGTTCTGTGTTTGGATCATCTTTGCCTCTTATGACCTTTTCTCCCTCTCACTCCCGCTCTTTCCAGCTAGCCCTTCCTCTTCCGAGTCTTTATTCACTTGTAGGTGAATGACGAAAAGGCCTTTAGTGAAAGCCACCACAAAATGTGTTTTGCTACAGCGAGGACACAGTCTGTCTCTGGCTGGGAAGATGTCCCTGCCACTGTTTAGCTTTCCCAGAAGGCTTCAGTCTCAGCCACATGCTTCTCTGCATGTTTGTGTCACGTTAGTTCACACTATCTTGTATGCTTCTTCCTCTATTAGACCGTAAGTTCTCAGAGGACAAGAGCTGCCATTCATCCCTTTTTGTCTCCTTAGCATTTGACATTGTACTTTTTTTTTTTTAAGAACTTTAAAGTCTGTTGGGAGATCCAGAAGTATATTTAAAAAAAAAAAATGAAAGTACAAGGTGTATATACTGTCTCTAACAAAATCCTTTCAGAACTCAAAGAAGAAACAGTGGTGTTTTGGTTGAGGGGATGAATGGTAGAATATGAATCCTGGAATGTATCAGGAATGTCAGGCAGCCCAACAGGAGGTCACTGTGGGATGAGAGTGGGCTGGAGGGGGGGTGCGTTCTAGATAAAGTGGTAGTAACTAAAGGACAAAGTGGGAACAAGGCAGTTTTAGGGATCATGGCTCAGTGGTTTGCAGCATAACAGGATGGAAGCGAGGGAGAAGGTTGAGGAGTACATGTGGGCTACGATGCAGGTTTTTATTTTATTTTATTTTATTTTTTGGTGCTTGCACATGGTGATGCCAGGTCAGTGACCCATCTTAGTGTAGCGTAGGGTACCTGTGCTCAAGGACAGAGGTATATACAAACTATCCAACAATGACACTGGAGCATAATGGATAGAGATGTTACCCCTGTTGTGTGCTTAATTTTTTTTTTTTGTGTGTGTGTATAAACAACAGAAACAGTAGTAGAAAAATTAAAAAAAAAATAGCTATAGGATACAAGGACCAGGGGATAATGAACCCATCATTGCCCAGTACGATAAATCCCAGTAAATGAGAAGCATGATCAGTCAGCTTCAGACCCCTGCTTCTCTTGAGTCTCTGCCTACTGCTCACTTTATTTCCTAATTTTAAGCACTCTTTTTTTTTTTACTTTCTCATTAAAATCATGAGCTCACACATGTTAGCTTATTGTTTGTTGTTGGGATTTTAAAAAGGAATTTACAGGCATAATTATAACATGTCATCTCTTCTCTTCACTTTTTAGATTCTTGTTGGTCAAAATGTGGCCCACGGACCAGGATCATGGGTGCCACATTGGAGCGTGTTAGAAGTGCAAGGTTCTACCCTGGACCTGGACACAAGCCCGTTCTATAACAAGACGTCAAAGTGTGTTGGCTGGTCTTATGTCAACTTGACCCAAGCTAGAGCCATCTGAAAGGAGGGACCCTCAATTGAGAAAATGCCTCCATAAGGCAAGGCATTTTCTTAATTAGTGATTAATGTGGGAGGGCTGGGCCCATTGTGGGTGGGGCTACTCCTGGGCTTATAAGAAAGCAGGCTGAGCAAGCCACGAGGAGCAAGCCAGTGAGCAGCAGTCCTCCATGGTCTCTGCATCAGCTCCTGCGTCCAGGTCCCCTCCCTGTTTGAGTTTCTGTCCTGATAGAAGCTGTCTTCTGACAATGAACAGCGACATGGAACTGTAAGCCAAATAAACCCTTTCCTTCCCAAATAGCTTTCTGGTCATGGTGTTTACGATGTCCATAGAAGCCCTGATTAAGACGGAGGTAATTCACGTGCTTTAAGCGATACAGAAATCATTTCTGAGGATCTGCTGGTAGCAAATTTCACCTTTAGGAAGATCCCACCTTCCAAGCAGAAACCCTCACCGTTGAAGGCCAGGTAAGGAATCAGGTTGTTCAACTCTTCCTCTGTGAGCTTGATGCCATCATTTGCTAGAAACTTGTACAAGTACTGCATGTCAATCGCTTCTCCTTAGAAAGGGTGAGAAATGGGGTGCAGACTTATTATAGAAGCAATACTTACAGGAGGACAAGTGCTTATGCAGATCATTGCCCTGTACACCTCGAATTAAAAGGAGCACTGGCGAGTCCCAGGCCTATACTTCTGCTTTGCTCTTTAGCAGGATGCCACAAAGAAAGTACTCCAGGGTTTGAAGCTCCGCGGGCTGTGCTGCACCTGCATCAGAAAAGGCTGGAAGCCACGCTTTGCTTTCCCTTTCCCTCTTTCTTCTGCCCCACCTGAATACTCATTGTTTTCTATAGACCGCCCTCCCTTCCTTTTGACAAGGCCTCCCTGGGTTGCTTGTGTTGCCTCTGTCGCCCAGGCTGGCGTCAAACATGTAATTTTCCTGCCTCAGTCTCCTAAGTAGTCTGGGACTACAGATATATATCACTGAACCTGGAAATAAACACCAGTGAAAACTTTAATTTTTAAAAATGATATTTGCCTTCAATTTACTTCTTTGGTCACTATGTACTCCAATAACCCATCTTATCTCAACACAAGGAATAAAGTTTTCCTTCTTCATTGTGAGAGATTTAACCACACTAAAGGTCACTACTGCTATAAAGGGGTGGCAGGGGGTGGAATCCAATCACCCTATCATAAAGACAGTTCTCAGGGTTTTTTTCCCCCTAGTCTTTGATAATGACTGTATTTATATAATGTGAAAATCTTATATAAATATAATTTTGTATTTTGTCTTGCTATGAAGACCAGGCTGATCTCAAATCTGTGATTCTCCTGCCTCAGCTTCCCGGAATTACAGGTGTGTGCTACCATACTTGGCTTGTGTTTTGCTTTTTTAACCCAAAATAATTTCTTCTTAAGTATTTTAAAATTTACTGTTTAATCTTTAAAAAAATTAACATTTTTTAAAATTAATTTTTTTTAGGTTAGTGTACAAGATAACAGATTCGTTATGATGTCCTCATGCACATGTCTTTTACTCTAGTTTCTCTTTCCTCCCTATCTCCAGCTGGTCTCCTTTTCCCACAGTTAGTATTCTCTGATTTCCTATCACATGCATTCTTTTATCCTCTCTGTTCCACTTCCCTTAAGATTTCTTTGTTACCTCTGATGATCCCCTTTCTAGTTTTGTGAGCTGCAAATAAACACCTACAGACACACACACACACACACACACACACACACACACACACACACACACACACACACACACAGTATTACATTCAGGTTTCACAAATGAGAAACAATGTATTGTCTTTCCAAGTCTGGCTTAATTCATTTAGCATAATGATTTGCAGTTTCCACTTTTCTGAAAATTTTATGGTTTCACTTTGTTTTTCTGAGACAGTGTTTCTCTGTATAGCCCTGGCTGTCCTAGAACTCATTCTGTAGATCAGGCTAGCCTCAAACTCAGAGATCTGCCTGCCTCTGCCTCCCAAGTGCTGGGATTAAAGGTCTGCACTACCACTGCCTACTGATTTTACTTTTCCTCTATGGCTGATTAAAATTCCGTTGTCCCATGTAATCCACTTACTTGATGGACACCTAGGTTGTTTCCATTTCCTGGCTATTGTGTATAGCACACAGTTATGCAGGTATTCTGTGGTAATTGATAGAGTTCTTCCAGTGTTTTTTCAAGAGATAACTGTGTGGTGTGGTAGTTCTATTTTCAGTTGTTGAGGGAATGTATATTGATTGCCACATTGGCAGCACAAGTTTACATTGTCTCTTTCTTCACATCCTCCATCATTTTTTTTTTTTTTTGATGGCAACAGAGTCTCAAAGCAGCTTGATTTGCCCTATCCTAGCTAAGGGTGTTGAGCATCTTTTAAAGTATGTATGTATTGGTTATTTGCATTTCATTTTTGAGAACTGTTTATTCAGTTCAAGATTATTTATTACCCATGTAAGTTATGCTTTAGGTGTTTATTTTATTTATTTATTTTTTGAGGCTGTGTTTCTCTGTATAGACCCTGCTACCCTGGAACTTTTTCTGTATACCAGGCTGGCTCTAAATTTGAACATAGAGATCCTCCTGCCTCTGCCTCTCCAGTGCTGGAATTAATGATGTGTACTACCACACCTGGCTTATGTGTCGATTTTTGCAGTTCTTTATATACCTTGAAAAAATGGATTACTTCATGGATTTGTGTGTCATCATTGTACAGGGGTCACACTAACCTTCTGTGTAGCCTTCCAGTTTTAGTATAAGTGCAGTCAAGTGAATACTGTATGTAATCTTTATAGTTAGTGTTTTAATCCATGCTATCCCACTTGATTGTACTTTTTTAGACAAAAATCTTGATATGTAGTTGAGGCCACTCTCAAGTTTATGATTCTCCTGCTACATAATAATAGTTTGTAGAATGATTCTAATACATACACTTAGATATTTCTAACCTACTATAGTTTTCTTAGTACTTACTATGAGAATAAAAATCTTGAAGTCTGCTTTACAGTTTTACTCAGTTTAGCTAACCCTGTAGGATTCACTTGTAGGTGGGAGTAGTTTGGGGTAAAGGGTGTGACTAGTTCTGTGGGTTTTGATATCTGATCTGTATTAAAAATTACTGGGGAAAATTTCAGGCCATGCTATCAGCATAAATACATGGTATGTGATATCTGCATTCAGTGCATATATAGAAATGGAAATATGCCATATAAAAGAATGTAAACTTTACCCATGGTGAGACATGACTATAATCCCAACACTTGGGAGATAGAAGGAGGGTTGGGATTTCAAGGTCATCTTTAGCTACATAGTGGGTTTCAGTAGCCTGGTATTTATGAGACCCTGTTTCAAAAAAGCAAACCATACCAAACTAAAGAATTCCCTAACCATCCACCCCTATCATCTAACCAACTATCCACCAACCAACCAACCAACCAACCAACCAACCAACCAACCAACCAACCATCTAACCAACCATCTAACCATCTACTCAGCCAACTAGCCACCCACTAGTCATCCAACCAACTATCTATCCATCCAACCAATCAACTAATTAGCCAGCTAACCAATCATCCAACCAACTATCCATCAATCCAACCAACCAACAAACCAACCAACCAACCAATCAACCAACAACCAACCACATACATACATACATACATACATACATACATACATACATACATATATAGAGCGACATTTATGAATGGGAAAGATACTTGTCCAGTATTAACAGCTACGTGTTTAAGATGCTATTTGTAAGTATTTCCCATTATGACTTGAAACTCACCCTTGATGTAACTGACGGCATCCAACAATTCATTCAGATCCACTGTTTTGTTACCTGTAAGTTAAGGGCAGATGATTCCATGTTTCTAAGACTTATAAAAGCTATGCTCCACTACCTTTTGAAATTATGAAGAACCTAAGAATTCAGTGTTTTTTTTTCCTAGTTTCCCTTAGAATTTTATGAATTTATCCATAGAGTTAACAGGGCTTTCTTGGAAATAAAGGAATCTTATACTATGAAATGAACAATTATTGTATCTTTTAGTTCTTCATTGCTTTAGGGATCGTCAGAATCATCTGAGTTATGAAATGATTTAGCATAATTATGTCTAGGGAGAATCTGACCTTGTCAGTTAATTAGCAAATACCAAGTACCTTCCTTGTGCTGGGTCATTATGCGTACTTGAGAGTGCTAAAGGAAGCACCCTCAAGGAAAAGGATGCGTTCCAAGTGTACGATGTAGTGAGGAAGACAAGCAAAAGTGATACAGAACCCTGAATAAAAGTAACAGAGCATGGGAATGCCTTACACAAGGACAGTAGGAAAGGCCTCTCCAAGGAGAGTCTGTTGGGTTTTGGCCTGAATAATAAAAAAGCGTTAGCCATGTGAGGAACTGGGGGTGATGGAGGGGAAGGATATCCCAATAGAAGATTATAGTATACAGTTGAACAATGATGGGAATGAGTATGACATGAGAAGAAAGGACAATATGATAGGCTTCTGACTCAAACCCACAGGAATAAGGGTCCCAAACCGTGAGGCAGTGAGGGGAAGATCCAGAGATGAAAAAATAAGACAGAGGAGCTAGAGAGATGGCTCAGCGGTTAAGAGCACTGACTGCTCTTCAGAAGGTCCTGAGTTCAAATCCTAGCACCCACATGGTGGCTCACAACCATCTGTAATGAGATCTGACACCCTCTTCTGGTATTTCTGAAGACAGCTACAGTGTACTTACATATAATAAATAAACCTTTAAAAAAAAGAGAAAACAAGACAGAAAGCTGGGACAGGGAGGTAGGTACACATGAGCTGATGATTCATGTCATTAAGCTTATCGAGAACGGCATCTTATATACTGTTTGAAGGGGAAGACTGGGATGAAGTCAGCAAAAGGTTCATCAACTTTTGTTCAAAGGAAACACACTATATCTCAAGTGCACCACAGACCAAGAACACAGCAGCTTTGGGACTGATGAATACAGCCCTTCAAGCTGGGAATGTCCAGTTCCCAGTAACCTTAACTGCTTTGTGGTCCTGGCTCCAGGCCCAGCCCAGACCTGGCCAAGTCTGCTCCTGGGTGAGGAAAGGGAGGACACGAGAATGGAGTTTCATCTTCCCTGTTCTTTAATCATCAGGGTAATTGGGAAGGCTGAGAGCTGGAAGCATTAACTAATGATTTTATTGAACTGGTAATATCATCCAGAAATCTAAATGCAAACACCAAGCAGATAGCTTGACATACTATTCTTGACTTGGACTGACCTAGAGAAATACATTTGTCTAATCAGCCTGCAGATAGCATATGGCCTAATAGCACTGAATGTGATTGCCTAGGAAGAGGGTATAGATAAGAGGCACTCATGGGTCCAGCCCTGGCACTGCATTATTTGGAGATATTGTATGAGGAAGAGTCAGAAAGGGAAATGGAGTCTGACAGAAGCCATCTAGGAAAGGCTATAATAAGCAAGTGAGTTTTCTGGAGATGGCCCACCATTTTGCATGTCTGCAGTGGGTGATCTCTGAGAGGCATGGACCCCAGAGACTTCATCCCAGGATTGCTTCTCACTGCTGTTATGCCTTTCCTGCCACTATTACATAGCTTAATGATTTCCTGTATTGGGAAGATTTCCTGCAGAATCAATATGAAGATGTACTTTCATGTAGTAATACAGTATAGATGAACTGATGATTTCATAATTCCTGATAATGATTTTATAGAACTCCTAAATTGATATAAGTCATCTTAGCTTCCTATAGAATAAAAGCTGCAAATAGAGTTCTGTAAAACTTTTGATGTCACGGATTAATTGCATTAGGAAAAGCAAACAGGCTTGGAACAAATTTACAATCAAGGAAAATATTTCTTCTAGGTTAGAAGTGAAGTCATTATGTGGTAACTAAAGATCATAAACTGGGAATGGACAATTTATTGTAGACTTCAAGATAATAATACACAAGGCAGATGATTTGTCTCTTGACAAAACCATGCTGTGACATAAAAACTATTGCTTTAAACTTATAATGAATTTGTGGAGCTAGAAAGTAAGAAAATGAATGTTTAGTCAGGTATTAGTCTTAATGGAAAGACATGTAAACAATTCTGCTGTAACTCCTTAAACATTATCTGCCTTGACATGAACTATTGCTTTAAACTTACTATGAACTTATGGAACATAAAGTGCTTAGAAACCATGTAATAAATTATCCTGCTGTAGCAATTCTACCTGATAATTATGACATAATTTTTGACAAGGTATGAAAACTAAACAATGAAATGGTGATGCAACCCTTTTCTGCTTCATCCAGTGTGCCTATGACTGTGTGAGTGCCTGACTTTCTTTTTTCCCTTCCTTCCTTCCTTCCTTCCTTCCTTCCTTCCTTCCTTCCTTCCTTCCTTCCTTCCTGTCTTCCTTCCTTCCTGTCTTCCTTTCTTTCTTCCTTTCTCTCTCTCCCTCCCTTTCTCTCTCTCCCTCCCTTTCTCTCTCTTCCTTCCTTTTTCTTTCTTTCTTTCTCTCTCTCTCTTTCTTTCTCTCTCTCCCTCCCTCCCTTTCTCTCCCTCCCTCCCTTTCTCTCTCCCTTCCTTCCTTCCTGTCTTCCTTTCTTTCTCTCTCTCCCTCCCTCCCTTTCTCTCTCTTCCTTCCTTTCTTTCTTTATCTCTCTCTCTCTTTCTCTTTCTTTCTTTCTTTCTTTCTTTCTTCCTTTCTATCTCTCTCCCTCCCTCCCTTTCTCTCTCCCTTCCTTCTTTCCTTCCTTCCTTCCTTCCTTCCTTCCTTCCTTCCTTCCTTCCTTCCTGTCTTCCTTCCTTTCCTCCTTTCTCTCTCTTCCTCCTTCCCTTTCTCTCTCTCTCTCTCTTTCTTTCTTTCTTTCGTTCTTTCTTTCTTTCTTTCTTTCTTCCCCCTTCTCTCTGGCTCATGGAGTTAATTAACTCTCAGCCTCTTACCTGGCCAGCTGAGTCAAAGAGTAAAGAGCCCAGCAAGAGTTAATTGCCTTCAGCTTTTGGCTCCAGAATAGCAAGAGAGTCAAATCACTAAAAGTCATCATCATTCAGCCCCCTGCTGATGCTACTACACCTCTACATCTTCCTTAGTTTATCTGGACCTCCTCAGTTTATCTAGCTCTTGACAGAGTGAGTAAGAATACCTTATGAGAATGGGGCCTCACAAGTCTGGAGAAAACAAAGTTTCCAGAAAGGTGTGACCATGTGTTGAGTGCTAGGACGCCAGCAAATGAAGTAAGGACAGTCTTGACCATGAACTTTGACAAAGGTAAGCCATTGATGACCATGTTGAGAGCTGGGTAAATGTGAGGCTGGGGACGAAAACCTGGTTGGAGAGTGTTAAGGTGGTGAGGAAGCAGAGACAGGCTGCCTTCAGAATCAGAATGCAGCCAAGGTTTACCTTGGTCTTCTGCTTCTCCTACTTCCACCTCTCAAGTGCTATTACTACAGGAATGGATCACTCTGGCTTTGTGGGGTGGATCTCTGAGGCATCTCTGTTGTCAAGAAGAACTAAGAACAGAGTGGTAACAGGAGACAAGTGTGATGTAATGGCACATTGGTATCAATGGCAGTGTGTTCAGAAAGAAAGAACAGAGAGGAAGACCTCCATGATACAGAAGATAAACAGGGAGCACTGCAGGAGCCAGGTCTCCAAGGCAGCAAGAGGAATACAACCCACACACAGTGGAAGTGATTCTTTTCCCTTTATAGCAAGATAAAAGGGAGGGCAAAAGGCCCTGGGTACAGATAGCTCATAAAAAGGAAGCTACAAAGCCAAGGACCTTCATGTCTAATTGCATCTATCTTCTTTGTGAAACCTGAGGTGAGGTCATCATTTAAGAGTTGAGGGGAGAAGGTACTAGAAATTTGAATAGAGAATGTGTGAAATTGTCTCTGAGAGTAAGACAACAGCCCTTGGAAAATGTGGCAGAGACTCTCTTGGTTGTATTAGGGACTGATGTGGAAGTCTGTGACATATCTTAAGTGAGTTCTGTTAGCATGGTTTTAGGATTATCCAGCCTCTTGCTGTATTCAAGGGTGAGCACAGAAGAAGGAGATGGCTTGCTGTTTGGCTTTGGTGTATGTTTGATAGGAGTTCCGAGAGTTTGTAATGTTAGGTGATATTAAGCACAGGAATGTTTGTAATGTTATGTTACATGATGTTAAGCATGGGATCTAAGGAGGGAAGACAGCATTGGTGAGTGGTTGGTGCATGAATTAAAAGTTGGAGGGAGAGAGGTATGAAGGACTCCATGGCTGAAGAGCTGGAGCTGGCCTTCTAGACTCTGTTCTGCCACAGCATGTGTTTCAGTGGCATCAGGACATCACAGTCAGCTTGCATACAGGACGATGGCACAATAGGATGTGCTAGTCTATACATAAATTTCCCTAGTTAGCAGTATCAATTATCAGCTCAGAGATCTGCTTTCAGCTACATAATTTCAGAGATACATGGCAGATTTTCATCTCATTGCATCTGGGTCTGCATGTGTATGTATACATTTGTTTTGATCTTATGTGTTGTGTCTGTGTATGGGTGTGTACACATGAGCAGGTGCCCATGGAGGTGAGAGGTGTTGAATTGACCTGGAGTTGGAATTACAGACAGTTGTAAGCTGCCCTACATGGGTTATGGGAATCAAATTTGGGTCCTCTGCAAGAACAGTATTTCTTCTTAACTGCTGAACCATCTCTCCAGCCACTATGTTATCTCCAAGTTGTTTAACTTGCTTCATATACTTTACACAATCAAACCGCCATTACTGTTTTCTTAGAGCACTTCTTACAAAAAAGTCAGGGTGACTATCAGGGATTCTTGACCTGGTGTTTATGTACTGATAGAATGCAGGGATTTCTTGAGCTTGTGTGGGAAGAGTATAGACTTATTTTCACTAACTACTAACCAAGACAGTATTTTAAAATTATTACTTTAGGCAGTCAACCATGGTAATAGCAGCAGAATCTGGAACTTTGTCACCAATATAAATCTCCCAAGGTTCATGTCAGTGTTATTTGTTGCAAATAAGTTGAAATGTTGCTTATGCTCATCTCTGTTTTAAAATGACACAATTTGACCTGGTGGATGAACTGAAGTACTTTAAAACTATTAACCATTTGCATTTCGAATGTTTTGATACTGTATCTTATTATGACTTGTCTCTTTGTAATCTTGTGCATTTTAAATTTTATTCAGAAGGGGATTGTTCTAGCAGATGTAGAACCGGGTCCACGGCACTGTAAAGTTAAAACCCCTGATCTATGTGAAGACAACAGAGTGGCTAAGACTAATGGGAGTCAGAGAGACAGAGTCAGTGGGTGTTCACAGAAAGGGCTGTATTTCCCTGACAAGCAGGGTGGTGTTGGTGATACTCACCCTCAGGTGGAAGCTGGGCTATTAGTTCTTCAAACTCTTCACCTTTGATCTTAATCCCCAAGTTTTCCAAGAGAGATTCTACTTTTCTTACCTTGACTCGTGGCCCTTAGGAAAGAAGGGCATGGGGTGAGAATGTGGATATTGATTCTTCAGGGTGGTCATGGCCACGCAGCATAAACCCCACTGGGAAGTCAGATGCTAGAGTCTAAGGAAACTGTTAATGTATGCCCCAAGATTTAGATTTATCTCTCAACAGTAGAAAAAACCTAAGGGAAAGTAAACACTCGTTTCTTTTCTTTTTTTTAGTTTTTTTGTTAGATATTTTCTTTATTTACATGTCATATGATATCTCCTTTCCCAGTCGCCCCCCCCGAAAAAAATTAAAAAAAAATAATAAAACAAATCCTGTTCCCTCCTCCCTCCCCCTGCTCAACAACCCACCCTCTCTTGCTTCTTGGCCCTGGCATTCCCTACATTGGGGCATAGAACCTTCACAGGACCAAGGGCCTCTCCTCCCATTGATGACCAACTAGGCCATCCTCTGCTCTACATATGCTGCTGGAGCCATGAGTCCTACCATGTGTACTCTTTGGTTGGTGGTTTAGTCCCTGGGAGCTCTGAGGGTACTAGTTAGTTCATATTGTTGTTCATCCTAAGGGGCTGCAAACCCTTCAGCTCCTTGGGTCCTTTCTCTTGCTCCTTCACTGGGGACCCTGTGCTCAGTCCAATGGATGGTTGTGAACCTCTACTTCTGTATTAGTGGGGTACTGTCAGAGCAGCAAAATCAGGCTCTTGAACACTCACTTCTTAACAAGTTTTTGTCTTCGTTGGTAGGATTACACTTAAGGAAGACAAGGAGACATTTGCCTTTTTTGAATGTGGGTGCTGGCAATGAAATGTAGGCATTGCTTTGCCTGACATTTTATAAACCTTAAGAATATTTTAAAACTGAAATATAGATCCATAAATTCCTTCATCCTCCTTCTTCTTATCAACACTTCCATAATCCCTCTCAACTTCATGCCACACATTCTTTATTTATTAATTCTTTAATTAACACACACACACATACACAATACACATATATGAATAAAAATGCGAATATAACCTACGGAGTTTATTTATTATTGCATGTATGAGTGCATGTGCATATGTGTGTACGTGTTTTGAGGGCTGACCACTTGGTATTAGAGAGTATATTAGGGGGCTCATTCCTATGGAAGACGAAGTCTCCTTCTCTCAGTAGTCATTAATTGTAGCTTTTCATCTCAGGTGAGGACTCCATCAGGTTTCCCTCATCTACATTGACAGGATGAATTTATTTCCTTTATTTTATATGTATGAATATCTTTTGTTTTTGTATTTATTTACACCATGTGTATGCCTTGTGCCACAGGGGTTAGAAGAAGGCTTCAGACCCTCTCGACCTGGAGTTAAGGATGGTTGTGAGCCCCCATGTGGGTGCTGGGACTAAACATGGTTCTTCTTTGGAACAATGAGTATTGTTAGCCTTGAGCCATCCCTCCAGCCCTGCCTTCCTTAACTTTTACTTCTCAAGTAGTTATTTTTTTTTTGGGGGGGGGAAGTGGTTACTTTTCAAACTGGAGAATTTTCTGGTAGTTTTTCTTTTCCTTTCAGAACTTGGGAGTTAAATCCAGGACTTCCACATTCTAGACAAGTATTCTACCACTGAGTTACATCTCCATTAAGTCCTTAAAC
>NW_022196911.1:101231092-101239088 GCF_008632895.1 Mastomys coucha | reverse complement strand
AGGAAAGGCTGTGGCAAGCATGTGAGTTTCCTAGAGATGGCCCACTGTTTTGCATGGCTGTGATGGGTGTGCTCTGAAGAGGCACGGACTCCAGGGACTTCATCCCAGGATTGCGTCTTGCTCTGGATATGCTTTTCCACGCTTGTCACTGTTGTATCCCTCATGTAACTAACATGGCCTATTGTTTCCTGAGTTTTAACTCACTCTGTTGGGCAGATTTACTGCAGAATCAATATGAAGATGTACTTTCATGTAATAATGCTGTTTAGACAAACTGATGATTTCATAATTCCTGATAATGATTTTATAGAACTCCTGAATTGAGCCAAGTAATTTTAAACTCCCCTGTAGGAGAAGAAAGCTGCAAAGAGAGTTCTGTGAACCCTCCTGTGTCACAAGCAGGTAGATTGCACTAGGAAGAGAAATAGGCTTGGGACAGATTTATGATCAAGGAAAAACATTCACTCTTGGTCAGGTCCAGATCATAAGATAAGTCACAAACAGAAAATAGATAATTATATAATTTAGCTATACAAAACTTTAAAAATAAGATTTAAGATAAATGACCCGTGTCTTGGTAAAAACCTTGTTAACCTATGACATAAAAACTATTGCTTTAAACTTATAATGAACTATGGAGCTAAAAAAAAATAGATAGGGAATGTTTAGTTAGATGGGAATCTTAATGGAGAGACATGTAATCAATTCTGCTGTAACTCCTTAAATCTTATTGACCTATGACATAAACTATTGCTTTGAACTTATGGAACTTATGGAATCTAAAAGTGCTTAGAAAGCCATGTAATCAGTTATCCCAATTATTCTGCTGTAATTCCCTCTTGTGTAACATTTTAACTATGAGGTAATATTTTTTTTCTTACATAGAGAACTTTTGTCTGAGAAGATAATAAAATCCTGAGAGCAAAAAGAAAGGTTGGTTGGAGCCCCTTTTGATTCATCCATTCCATGTGTGTGTGAGTTTGTGTTTTTTCTTTATTATTTTTTTCTTTCTAGCAGGACCAAGTACTTAAATTTCATTTTCTAATGCCCCCGATGCCATTGCTATCAGCAGGAGTCAATTGCCAGAAGCTATCGGCTCTAGCCCCAGAAGAGCAAAAGGTTGCTGAATTGACAGGAGCTACCTACCAGCTTTTGGCCTACCAATCTATGTCCTACTTCAGTTTAACCCTGGGTCAAAGCTGATCTTGGACAGAGGATGGCTAAGTTGTACAGAATGATTTCACACTTGAAATCCCCCCATCTTAGCCTCTGGTAACATTTTTAAAGTATAGTCTTCTAATAATAGTAATAAAAAGGAACACACTGGGTATAGTGGCCCATACTTGTAGTCCCATTACTTAATTGGTTGAGATAAGAAGACTGCTGCAAATTGGAGGTCAGCCTGGACTACAATATGAACTTGAGGCCAGTCTGGGCCACAGGATAAGGTCCTTTCCCCACAAACAAAAAGAACAAACAAACAACAACCACTACACATACACAAATTAAAAGGACAATGTCTACAGAAATAGGAAACTTAACCTATGTCTCTCAAAGTTTATGTAAACAAGAGAGGCAAGTTATAAGTCATATTGATAGACCAATAAATTGGCAGAAAGAACATTTTTCACAGAACATTTTCAGAGTCAACACTAAACATAATCTTTTCCCCACCTTGAGACAGGGACTTGCTATATACTGTACACAGGACTGGAATTCACAATTCTCCTGCTCCAGCTTCCCAATATGTAGGACTAGAGGAATATGCTACTACACATGGACAAGGATTCTTTTACTTGCTCTTCCACATGCATCTCACTCACCTTTGAGATCCTTCACGCATTTTAGCAGTCTGCTTTTATATATCTTCCCGCCAGCTGTAAGGTAAGATACCATTCAGAATATAAGTTAGTTGCTGGGGAGGTTAACAAGACAGAGTAAACACAAATAACATCTGTAATTTTAGGAAAATCCCCTAATCAACCTTCTAATTTGTTTGGAAAATTACTTTTACCATAATGTAAGAATGAAACCAAATATGAAGAAGTGTGTTTTACCTGCACAAATGTTTGTACACTATGTGCAAGTAACGCATTCAGAAGAGGATGCCGGATCTACTGGATTTGGAATTACAGATGGGTTTGAGTTGTATGGGTTCTGAAACCAAACCCCATCCTCTGCAAGAGCAACAAGTTATAACCGCTGAGTCATCTTTCCACCCCTCTTCTTGGACATCATTTATTGCTGGCAGTATTCCCAGGGCAGCAGGAGCATTTAACTTTGATATTAGAGGTTAGTGAAAAATATTGTCAACCTTTAAGATTAGTGTGAGTGACAAAATCAGGCAACAAGATTTCTTTTACTGTGAGAATCCCTTTTCTTTCTTTCTTTTTTTTTTTTTTAAGATTTATTTATTTATTTTATGTATATGAGTGTACTGTAGCTGTACAGATAGTTGTGAGCCATCATGTCATTGCTGGGAATTGAACTCAGGGGGTCTGCTCGCTCCGGCCCAAAGATTTATTTATTGTAAATACACTGTAGCTGTCTTCAGACACACCAGAAGAGGGCATCAGATCTCACTACGGATGATTATGAGCCATCACATAGTTCCTGGGATTTGAACTCAGGACCTTTGGAAGAGCAGTCAGTGCTCTTAACCGCTGAGCCATCTCTCCAGCCCCAAGAATCCCTTTTCTTAATGGGTTTCCTTGGATACAAATGTATCATTCTAGAAGTATTCACCTGTGTGTCCCTATATCCAAGTCTGAAGGAGTGACTTCAGTACTCACTGTAAGCTGACAGAGCTTTCTGTAGCTCCTTGTACACATTGTCGGAGAGTACCAGGCCCATTTTTCTCAGCACGTTTTTCAGATCACCAATATAAACCTTTTCCCCTTTAGAAAGATGTAGATTTTTAACAGGTAAGAATTTCAGCAATGGATAAATGATTTTATTTACTCATTGTGTGTATGGCAACGCAAGCTTTTCTGAACACATGTGCATGTAGAACCCAGAGATCAGCTTTTGATCCTCAGCTGTCTTTTTTTTTTTAATATTTATTTATTTATTTATTTATTTATTTATTTATTTATTTATGTATTTGAGACACGGTTTCTCACTGGGAAGTGGGACTTGCTGAGTAGGGAATGCTGTCAATGAATTTCAGAGATTTGCCTGACTCTGCACCTCTAGCACTTGGATTACAAATTTATGCCACCATGCCCAGCTTTTTCTTTGGGTTCTGGGGTTAAAGCTCAGGTCTTCCTTTAAGAGCTCTCTTGACTGAGGTCTCTCTCCAGCCCCAAGCATGGATGATTTTCGATCATGGAAAGGTTATTTGAATTGCTTAGGAACAAAGTTTCAAAGAAAATTGTTAAGCGATATAAATTCAAAGGGCATTTGAATATGTCATTTATTAGAGAAGGAGAATTTATACTTTAATTCATGACAAGGGAAATTACACATTCCAGATACAGATCAAACACCAGCCTATTACCAGAACTTCAGGGAATGTTCTGTAGCAACAGTTCCACTGAAGCTTCACCTTGGGACTGAACAGTGCTGACTAGGCATTTGCTGTTTAGACAGCAGATCTAATCTTCAGTAGTTCCTTCCTGAATTCATACACATACACACACACACACACACATACACACACACATACACACACACACACACACACATATACACACACACACATACACATACACACACACATACACACACACACATACACACACACCACACATCCTACACAAGCAAAACTCATGTCTAATAGTAAGATTGTGGAACAATTAGTCAACTCTTAATTTAATAGGAGAGTAAATTTAGCATGCCAGTCATAGTTTCAAAAGAAAACTAATGTTTAAATATACTGTTTTTTTTCTATAAAATATTATGGCCTTAGTTAAGGATGAATGCCATTTTAACCATAACTACTTACCAGTAAAAGTTTTTGCTTTATCTAATAACACATTTAATTCAACCATTCCGTTCTCTGAAAGAAAAGACAATCCAGGCACAGAGACCCAATTAGATTTGGAAAAGTCACAAAAAATACTGGGATTTTTTGTAAAGGTAAAATGCTGGGATTCAGCCATCTTTCATGATTTCTATTTTAACTATTTTAGCACATAAAGAAAGAAGAGAAGAAGATGCTAAATTTAAAGACATCACCCACCGTCTAATGTCATTCTGAGATAAAGACAGTATGCTCATTCCTCTCCGTTAGCCACCCATTATGAGTCTGGATTCTGATTGCTCTCATGAAGACCCTGGGCTGAGGCTCACCTCTTATTTTCTTCCTAATAGATTATACTGGCTTTGCATTTTTGACATTTTTGTCTAGCTAAAGTGATCTTATCAAATCATTAATGAACTATTTCATTAAAAGTGGGTATGTATGGGCAGTGGTGGCACATGCCTTTAACCCCAGCACTAGGGAAGCAGAGGCAGGCGGATTTTTGAGTTCGAGGCCAGCCTGGTCTACAGAGTGAGTTCCAGGACAGCCAGAACTACACACAGAAACCCTGTCTCGAAAAACAAAACATAACAAAACAAAAATAAAGTGGGTATGTAAGTTTATGCCTCCAATCATAGCATTCAAGAGGCTGACACAGGAAGATTGCTATGAGTTCGGAGGACCTTAGGCTATAATATAAGACAAAATGAACAAAAACAGGTAGATGTGAGAAGGAAGACATATGAGTGACATACATTTGTTAACTGGCTATACAGTGTATGTGGACACAGTGAAATGTTGTTTTTCTAAGAGACTTAAAAAAACCTCTTATAAGGCCTGTGGTGGTCTGAATACGGTTGGTCCATAGGGAGTGGTACTGTTAGGAGGTATGGCCTTTTTTTGTTATTGTTGTTGGAAGAAGTGTGTCACGGTAGAGGTGGGCTTTTAAGGTCTCTTCTTACGCTTAGACTCCACCCTTTGTGGAAGAGACCCTCCTCCTAGCTTCCTGAAAGCCATTCTTCTCCTGGTTGCATTTGGAACAAGATTTAGAACACTCAGCTCCTCCAGCACCATGCCTGGCTGAACACTGCCATTTTGTCCTCCTTGATGAGAATCTACTAACCTTATGAACCTCTAAGCCAGCTCCAATTAAATGTTTACCTTTGTGAGAGTTGCTTTGGTGTCTCTTCACAATGGAAACCCTAGCTGAGACAAGGCCTTACACAGAAACCCCAACTTTCTTTCTAGGGCAGTGGTATCCGAAACACTCACCATCAATGTATAGAAGCTGCATCAGGTCCTCATAGTCCTCCTTCTCAAGTTCGAATTCTGCATTCTCCAAAATCAGTGGTATATTAGAGACTTGAACTTTCTTCCCTTAGGAAATAAGGAAATGGGAGTAAATACAAATGATTCCCACTGTGGAAGATGATAGCTTTAAGGCTTTGGAGAGGGGATCCAGAGGGTTGGGTCAGTGCTTAGCAGCACTCCTTGCTCTTCAGAAGATAGCACACATCCTGTGGCTCACAGCCACTTGGAACTCCAGCACCTGAGGAGCTTACTCATGGACTCCATGGGCACCTGCATGCATGTGCACATATCCATGTATACAAGGTGCATAATTTAAAAAATAAAACAAATTCTTAAAAAAGACTATGGACATTAAAGATTATATATCCAATCCCAGGGGAACAGAGAAATGTTGGCTATTTTACAACCCACATTGGTCTCTGTTAGAGCTGGGAAGAGAAAATGCTCCCTTCTCCCTGAGGTATAAGCTTCAGTTGAAGAGATCGCAGATGAAGATAAACTGTAATAGCAATAACCTCATAAATGAAGACAACCTCAAGTTTGTTACAGTGACACAGAACTAACAATGATGTCCTTGGCTGCAGTCAAACAGATAGAGGAATGTTATGCTGAGAGCCATGGTGAGTTCCAAGGACAGAATCAGCAAACTAGCAGTTATGGAATAGCAAGATTCTAACCAGTCAGATTTAAATAATGCAAATACGAAGCCCCCATCCTCGGGGCTCTCACCTTTGATCTGTGCCACACTGTTCAGTAATCTTTTCTTATAGACTTTCCCATCTTCTGTAAGACAGTGAAACAGAAGAAAAAGGATAAGAAACTCTGTAGCTCTCTCTCTTTCACTTTCTCTCTCTCTCTGTCTTGTATGAGTGAAGCAATCAGTTTCCCCACTAAGTTACATCTCTAGCCAAAAATGTCTATAATTTATAAGATATTTTTATATGACTCACCTAGTCATTTATTGTTTCACCCTCAAATAATAGCAGAAGGAGTGCTCTCAATGTGCTAAGTCTGAGCTGTAGCTGGAACACGTGGCAGCTGATAAGGCATGTTACAAACACAGTTTTCCTCTTTTTTCTTTTTTTTTTAAGAATTCTTTTTTTAAAAAGATTTATTTATTTATTTTATGTATATGAGTACACACTGTAGCTGTACAGATAGTTGTGAGCCTTCATCTGATTGTTTGGGAAGTGACTTTAGGAGCTCTGCTCGCTCCAGTCAACCCCGCTCGCTCTGGTCAGCCCCTGCTCACTCCAGTAGACCCTGCTGCTCAGTCCCTGATTACTCTGGCCCAAATAATAAGTAATAAGAATTACTTATTATTATAAATAACTTCACTGTAGCTGTCTTCAGATGCACCGGAAGAAGTGTCAGATCTCATTACGGATGGTTGTGAGCCACCATGTGGTTGCTGGGATTTGAACTCAGGACCTTTGGAAGAGCAGTCGGTGCTCCTACCCACTGAGTCATCTCACCAGCCCTTTCCTCTTCTTTTGTCTTGGTTTCTTTTGTTATTACTATTTAGCTTCACTCTTTCTCTCTTCTCTATATATATCTGGCATACCTATATGCCATGAGGCATACCTATATGTTTAGCCAAAATGGCAGATCCTATAAAGGGATAATATTAATAATAGTTACCAGCAAAGCATGACAGCACATGCCTGCCTTGCCTGCCTTTTTGCATTTGGGAAGCTGAGACAGGAGGATGAAGTGGAAACTTAAGGGTTCACTGGAAAGTCAATTGTATTGGATGGTGTTCTGCTGGAGCAAACACGTGAAGGAACATTTTCCTGAAGTGGACACAGGTAAAAGGCTAGGGCAGACTTGTGAAGGACCATTTTTCTGAAGCAGACAGAAGTGAAAGGATGTTCTGCTAAGGCAAGCACATGGAAGGACACGTGACGAAGGATACTTTGCTAATGGCATGCATGTATTGGTCCTCCTTACATTGCATAGTTGAGCTCCATTTGTCAGGACTCCATAGAGAGAAATGGACCAAAAAAAGTCTGGTGGTGTGCCACTTCCTTGGAGTTGGGCTAACTGCCAGAGTGATGTCAGCTGAGACAGACGTATGTGCTGAGACAAGAATGGTGGAGGACACATGATGTTTGGAGGGAGTATAAAAAGAGCTAGATGGACAATGACGGAGGCTGAGCTTGGCTTGTTGGTAGAGCTAGCTGCACAACACTTGTGGGTCTAGCATCTTTGATGATTTTCGCTTTGCTAAGAGAGGCACAGCGAGAACTTTCCTGGCATTTTTGTTGCCCCTGGTTCCTCCTTGTACTGAGGCTAAGGCCTGGCTGCCTCTGCTAGGTCATGCCACTGCTGCTGATTCCTGTTTGCTATTCCAACTCTACCGAACTAGACTGCTGATATATCCATGAAGTGTTTTCGAGTGGATCGAGCTGCCACTGCTGACCTGTGAATTGAACTGTCAATTTCCAGACAACACAGACAGGAGTTGCTCCAAAGAATCATTTCTAAACAGGTCCACTTCCCCTGTGTCTTTTCTTTCCCACTACCTCTGGTGAGTGGTGGGCTAAAAGGGAGGTTGAAGCATTTAAGAACCACCATTTAAAGTAGACTTTGAAAAAAAAGTTACAGGAGGATCATGATTTGAGGCTAGCATGGGCTACATAGTGAGTTCAAGGCCAGTCTGAGTCTCTCTCTCTCTCTCTCTCTCTTTCTCTCTCTCTCTCTCTCTATTCCCCTCTCCCC
>NW_022196911.1:101198016-101230845 GCF_008632895.1 Mastomys coucha | reverse complement strand
CCCCTCCCTTTCCCCTCCCTCTCCCTCTCCCCCTCTCCCTCCCTCTCCCTCTCTCTTTCTTTCTCTCTCTCTCTCTCTGTCTGTCTCTCTGTCTCTGTCTCTCTCTCAATCTGAGCAGTAATAAAAATAAATATTTTAAATAACTTGTTAAGTAAACTTCATAAGTGAAGGTGGAGGTGAAATTGTAAAATCGGGAGAGAAAATGGGGATGATCCACCAGCACAACATATCCTCATGCGTTCCGTCTGTCTGCAGACAGATCCAGCATGTGTACCCTCCATGTCCGGGACATGTTGGATACAGTCCCTAGTACAGGCCATCTGCCTCTCTTTGCTACTTGCACAGAGCTAAAATGCTAAGAAAGGTACAGGGTGTCATCAGCAGGAGAAGACTTGCTTAGCAAGCAGAAGAGACCATCTTGATCACAGCAGTACCAAAGGGAGGAAGGGAGGGTGTGAGCAGGGGAAGGAAGAGGCAGGGGCACCATGGAGCAATTGGTTCCTTGAGAGAGTGGTGAGGAGGCAGTTGGGGAGATGCAGACACAGGGGATGGGCAGTCTTAGGTCCATGTGGCAAGAATTCAGATACGGAGCTTTAGCTGCTCGGGATGCTGATGCTCCTCCCTCTAGGGACTAGTATCCTTGCCACTGTGCAAGCTTGAGGACAAGAGGGACAGAAAGAATGGGTACAGGGAAGGATGCACAGGTGCTAGACCTACAGGATCGGCTGTCCCCTCCACCATCCCCAGGAGCCAATACAGGTGATCTGGAGGTAGAACTTTTGAGGGCTTCTGGGTTATGCCACTGACGGAGTGGACACCGCCTGCACAGCCATGTGATTCACCAGGGTTTGCAGTTAGTTGTTGGATTGTGGGGAGATGGGAGACTTCCCCAGGGACATGCAGATGGGAAGTATACTTCAGGGGGTTGGGGGTGGGGCTGCAGAATTTAACCAGGGCCCACTAGCTGAATATAAGAGAGAACTTTCTCACTTTCAAATCAAAACACAAACAAGAACAGAGCTTCTTTTTTCCCTAGCAGTTCTCACCCAGAAGCCCACAATCCCCCATTCACTCCTCTGAACACCAGCAGCATGCTAAATACTTACTAGAGATGGGCAGAGATTTCAAGAGCTTCAATTCTTCTTTCTCTGTGAGTTTGATTCCCATGTTTTCCAGAACGCTTTTTAAGTATTTGCTGTCAACCTTTTCTCCTTTAAGTAAATGGGGACCATTTCACGTTAAGAGATAATGGTTTCAGTTCAAAGAAAGTAGAATGATGCACAACAGTGTTCTCAACCGCAAGGTGAGGCAATTACAAAGATGGGAGCCAATGTCACTAATCTGAAGTTATTTGAGTTTCAGTATCTGAAAGCCTTTTTCTGAGCTGGGTAAGAGGATGACATTTGTCTCCTGTGTGTGGGTCAGTCCAGTGGTGGAGCAGTGTAGACACTGTGTGAGAGATGATGACTGTTAGAGCTACAGTTTAACGTCTTTCCAAAATTCACATAGAAACTTCATCTGTAATTCAAGGCTAACAACAGGCAGGCACTTCAGGTGGAAGTGAGCTCATGGGTTTTTTTTCCTGCATGAGATTATGGACCTGAAGAGGCCTCACTGAAGTGGGAAGCCCTCTGTTTTCCCTGTCCATCATCGTATTCAATGAGAGGACACAGTGACCAAGACACCATCTTAAGTTTAGTCAGGAAGTGGCCTAAACCTCAGCAGATGGGTGTGCAAGTGTTTTGCTGTTGGTTTTTCCAGAATCCACAGTGATGAAAAATAAACATGAATTGTTTATAAATTACCAGACTGAGGTATTTTGTTTTGTTTTGTTTTGAGCATGAGAACATTACGATGGATATTGTAGGACTTATATACTTCTACTTGTATGTAGTTTCTTGTTTCTACTTAGTGGCCTGAATTCTGGGACTGGTTGTTCATCCTGACCATATTCATGATGCAAAAATTTTGCATTTGAATTCACTCTGATAACTTATATTTTCGGTCATTCAAACTCTAGTGAAGTAAATACTGTCCTGGCACAAATATTAAAGCAAGTATTTGTTTCTGAGAGATCTGTACTTCTCCTAAATTTCTAGTATTCAAGATTGCTGTCAACGAGACAAAATTATCTATAAGTAGTGAGGAGCTAAATGAACTTAGTGACTAGTGGAGTGGTAGATTGCTCCTTAAGAGAGGTGATCGTCCACACAGACCCGGGTCTCAATGTTAACCATTACATGAATTCTCACCTGTGAAAGTCTTAGCTGCATCCATCAACACATCCAAGCTAACCTTTCTATGGTCTGCAAGAAAATTCAAAATTTAGATTCAAGGATGAAGACATTTAAAAAATCATATAACATTCTTGAAATATGGCATACGGAATTACAGCAAGTTTTCATGCTTCTGTTCAGAATTTTTAAATCAACAAGAACATGCAACAGAGAGAAGGCTCAAGCTGTAAGTATATGTTTTTTCAATGGATATTATTTCTCTTTTCTTCCTTAGGTTGTTAGCTGCCAAGCATCCTCATAGCATTCTGGGGAGTGGATTTTTGTTGGTGGGTGCAGACTTTGTCCTTGTGTGCTTTGTGGAAGTAGAGACATGATAGAAGAACTCTTCTCAAAATGTGGTTCACCAGTCTCCTGAGCCACCCACACTCCGTACCTTTCTCACAGTGTCAGCATTTGTGTTGGAGACTGGGAAAACTAGCAACATTCTAGAGTTAACCACTTCTGAAGGCACCTGCTATCATTCTGCTTTGTGCTATGCGTACTAGTAGTGAGATAACGTCAGCACCACTTAAGAATGTCCTTAATAAAGCAGCAAGATTTTTTTTTTGTTCTTGTTGAATGTGTTTGTTATGGCATTGTGTGATATATTCATGTGTGGAGGCCAGAGTTCAACCTTGAGTGTCATTCCGCAAGAGCTGTCTACCATATTTTCTCAAGACAAGGTCTCTCACTGAGATCTGGGACCAGTTATGTCAATTATCCCAGCAAGCCCCAGGCATATGCCTGACTTGACTCCCCCAGTGCTTACAAGCCTGGCACACCAACATCCAGCTTTTCACGTGGGTTCTGGGGATGGAAGTCAGCTCCTTATGCTAGCACAGAAAGTGCTTCATGGACTGAGCCTTCTCCCAGCTCTAAATGTGATTTTACAAAGCACTGAGAAACTAAATGCAGCAATATTTACGGGATTGGTATGCTTAGTCAATAGTGTGCAAATGACCAAAGCATGTTGCTGTGAAATCATGCATGGGCAGAGATGAAAGGCTAAGGAAACCAACGAGTTTTAGCACAGCCAGGACAGAAAAGGTTCACTCATAGTGTTTTTGATCCCATGTGGTATCTAAATTTTAAGATGCTACTTGTTGAGTTTTGAGATAACAGTCAGAAAAAATATTTGAAAAGGCTATCAGATGCATATATTATCTATCTATCTATTATCTATAGATAGATATAGATATATATATATATATGTGTATACACACATCTATCTATCTATCTATAGAAAGATATAGATATAGATACATATATGTATATGTGTGTATACATATCTATCTATCTATCTATCTATCTATCTATCTATCTATCTATCTATCCATCCATCCATAAAAAGTTTACACTATGTGGTTGGAAGAGTTTGGCCTAAACTACTTAACTGTTCTTCATGATTTGGTGACGATAGGCAAGTGACTGCTAAATCTGCAATATAGGATGCAGTGCATTTCTCTCATTAATGCAGGGAAGCTGTGTGCAGGACATTTCCACATGCACACTTCTACAGTAATGACAGTGAGCCTGTGTGGTCAAGGAACTGGCAGCAAAGAAAGAAGAGCCCTTGGGCAAGGTCTTGGTAATCGCTGGAGTTATATATAATTTAACACATACACACACACACACACACACACATACACACACACACACATACACACACACACACACATACACACAGCACGCACACACACACACACATACACACACACACATATACACACATACACACACATACACAAATACACACAGCACACACACACATACCCACAGCACGCACACACACACACACACATACATACACACACACACACATATACACACACATACACACACATACACATACATACACACATATACACACACACATACACACACATACACACATATACACACATACACACACATACACACATATAAACACACACATACACACACACATACATACACACACACACAAATACACATTTACCAAAACCAACAAGGGCTGGGGCTGCAACTCAGTGGCTGAGTGCACTCCTACCAAATGTGAGGTCCTCTGCTCCATCTCCAGCACTACTTAAACCAGAATAAAATAAAACAACCAAAATATTCCAGCAGATTGCATAAGAAAATGTATATGGGAGTCTAGCCATACATTAAAGTAATTAATAATAAGAATGTCAGGTAATTCTTCTCACCTTGTGTCTTTGTTTTAAGAAATTTTCCATAAAATGTATTTTATCAACTAATAAATTTATCATTATTTTAAAGACTATAAAGAGCCAGGCCTTGTGGCACATAGTTGTAATACCAGAACTCAGGACTGAGGCAGGGGGATTAGGAGTTTGAAGGCAGCCCAGAACTTCATAGTAATTTCCTAATCAAGCTATGTGATGAGACACTGTTGCAAAGAAAAGCAAAAACAAAACAAAACAAAACAAAAATAACAACAGTCAGAGTTTAAAGAATTAATACATGGACACCATCAAAAAAGTGTTTTAGTTTCTAATGTAATAAATACTGATAACTAATAATTTATAAAACAGTGTAATGAAGTTCTGAGTTAAAACATCTGAGAGCCCCTAGTGAGGCTGGTTGGTTTCAAGTCTGTTAGATGCATTTCTTAAGGATAAAATGGGGTCTCATTATGTCATCCTGGCTGGCCCAGATCTCGCCATGTAGACCAAGTTGGCCTAAAATGCAGAGATCCACCTGCTTCTGCCTGCTAAGTGCTATGCCACTATGGCCTACACATTTTCAATTGTTAAATAATATTTTTTCCTCTTTATTCCTTGTCACTGTTTCCCCAGCCCCTTTTGAATTTCTACATTCTGCCCATTTCTACACTGGTCAATCTTCTATATTTGTCACCAGTGAGGTGTTGTAGGAAAAGCCCTTCAATTCTCTCAGTCCCAGAGTTTCTCTCCACATCTCGTCTTCCCTTGCAGCTCTGGGCTAGCCCAAACATTGTCTCTGGGATTGAGGTGTCATGGCCACTCACCAGTCACTGTCAGGTGGGCCTTCAGGTCCTTTAGCTCTCCTTTTTCCAGTTTGAAACCAGTGTGTTGAAGAACATTTTTCACATCATGGACATGGACTTCCCCTCCTTCATAAAGACAAGAGAAAGTAAAGTTGTTACTAAATGAAAAATGTGGACTGTCCACCTGTGCCCAGAGCTGAAAGCTGAGAGAGCTAATTGTAGCAAGTCACATGGCAGTCAGAAATGTGTTTCCACAGTTAACCTTCCGAGAGAAGTACGTGAGGGAGAAAAAGAACACTTTGACAATTCTGTTGACTTAGGCAAAGAGAACAATCAGGTTATTCTAGAGAAAAAGTAAGATTTGAAACTCATTGCAGTAACAAAAAAAAAACAACTGCCCAACTATACTTTACATAAAAGGAAAACTCTGGTTAATGAGAAAGAGTTATTAAAAACTACTGGCATGGTTTATATTGGCTTAGTCTATATGAGTCATCTATAGAGTATCACATTATATATATATATATATATATATATATATATATATATATATATATATATGTAATACACATTATTTTTTTAGTTGAGTTAAACATTAAATGTTAAAAAAGCAAAAAAAAAGTGGTTGATAAAATTAAGTACACAGAAATGAAAAATGGTGATATATTAAAGTCAATCCTAGTGATATGGGCCTTTGGGTATATGTAGTCATTGCTAATGGATAGAGCTACATTTTGGGGTGATGAAGTGTTGTAAAATTGATTGTGATTGTTGTACAACTCTATTTGTGTACTAAAAAACCCCTGAATTGTACACTTTGAGTAAATTGGACAGCATGTGAGTTATCTTTCAACATTTTTCCATCTTATTTCAACACAGCATATGATAAAAAGGCAAATAGCCAATCAGGAAAATACTGTGTATGTAATAAAATGCTTGTAGTTAATATAAAGGGGCCACTTGAATTAGTAGAAATAAATGTTCAGTGTCCAGAAGGATGATGGACAAATGGCCCTGATAAGAAATTCAAGGCTTGGAAGGAATATATATATATATATATATATATATATATATATATATATATGTCTTAGCATATTATTGCTGTGGTGAAACACCATGACCAAAAGCCACTAGGAGAGGAAAGGGTTTATTTGGTTTATACTTATATATCATAGTCCATTGTTGAAGGAAATCAGGATAGGAACTCAAGCTGGGCAGGAACCTGCAGGCAGGAGTTGATGCAGAGGCCATTGGTGGTGGTGGGGGATGCTTACTGGATTGTTCTTCATGGTTTGCTCAGTCTGAGTTCTCATTGAACCACAAAGGGCTGTGCCCTCCTCCATCAAACACTAATTAAGAAAATGTCCTACAGGCTTGCCTACAGTGGTCTTATAGAGGCATTTTCTCAGTTGAGGTTCCCTCCTCTCCTATGACTCTAGCTTGTGTCAAGTTGACAAAAGTAGTCAATACAATATAATAGCTTTTTGTTTTCATGATAAGGAAGATAATGAAAATAACATTTTATTTTTAATAATGAATGAAAACATGCATTTTCATTGAATCAAATTAGCAAGAATCCAAATATGTGAAAGTGATATTTTAGTATTAAATTTAAGATGAATAGAAAACAAGAATTCAATTAAAAATAAACATGTACTCAGGAAAAACAAGAGGTAAGCATACTAAAAGACTAATCTATAATTCCATTTTTCCTATACATTATTTTATATTGCAGATTATTCTTGAATATCTACTAGATATCAAATAATTATTGAATGAGACTCATAGTTTTGTAATTTTATACTTTAAAAAAGTTTCAAATTTTATCGTTTTTGTCTTTTTTTCCTACTCACCTTTGAAGTTCTTTACACCAGACAGTAGTACTTTCTTAAACACTGTTTTGTCACCTGTAGGATAAAACATAATTCTGTTTTCGAAGGATGATAAAAACCTATGTTCATACATTCCAAAAGGGAAAACTTAGAAGCACTGCAATTCATTCTCAGTGAAATGAGAGATACGTAGAAAAAGTCCACCAAGAGCATAGTCAGAGGTCTTGTGCTTGCATAGAATGCCCAGGGCCCTGGTCAGAGCCCTGCTCTGTGAGAAACCTCACATGAGGCATGGTAACCTAATCCGTGAGCATTGAGCCGTACCCAAGTGCACTGAAGGACAAAGCCTTTTCAGTATTCTCTTCTTTAATTTGGCTTCATCTCTTTTTCTTCTGCAGTTTTTCTACCATTCTTTTTTAAAATTTTCTTCCAGATAAGCCTTTTATTTCTCCCAAGGGAACACAACAAGAACAAGAACGAACAAGAACAAGAACAAGAACAAGAACAAGAACAAGAACAAGAACAAGAACAAGAACAAGAACAAGAACAAGAACAAGAACAAGAACATGTCTTAAGGTAAGGCTTCTGCCCTAGGGTACCTTTTCCTAAACCAGAGCCCAGGAATTATAGAAGTGCTAGCTGGGAGCTTGGCAGAAAGCTTGGAGAAAGAAAGGGTCAACAAAAAGGAAGGGAGATGGGGGATGAGGGAGGGTGGTAAGAAGGGGAACATGGACAAGGTAGAACCATACACACATATGAAAATGTTATCATGAAACACATCGTATCATATACCTACTGGAATAAGTCATAAAAACTTACTGAAAAGAATTAGAGAAATGCTAGGTAGGACTGGGTCTTTATTTATTTTTAACTAGGAACTCACTGTATAGACCAGGATAGCATTGGATATGCAGTGATCAGACTACCTCTACCTCCAGAGAGCTGGTTGGTATTGGGCCAGAGAGTTGGCTCAATATTGATGGCCCGAGTTCAGTCCCAAGGATCAACACCATGAAAGAGAGAACCCAATTTCACCACTGTCCTTAGACCTTCACATGTATACATGCACATGGCTTATGCTTGTGACATACATACACACATACAAAGAAATGTAAAACAAACAAAAAATTCAGGGATTGCAGGCAAGTGTTGTCATGTCTAGTATAAGTTCGGATCTTTTATTTTATTTTATTTTTTAAAATAAATCTTTTAAACTGACAAGGAACATTTCAAATATTAGAATTAATAGAAAACCTCAAAATACAAAGTTTAAAATCAACATGACTTTTTCTTTTTGACAGCAGGAACTAGGGGCAGTGGAGCCAATCTGCACTCCATCTGATGCTTGGGACAGATTTTAGTCAGTGCTTGTTGAGTGTGGACAGTTTTAGATATCCATGAGAAGAACATGAAACACTTACTAGACATGGGTAGTTTTTTAAGGAGTCTTTTGTTTTCTTTGTGTGTCATTCTTATTCCTATGTCTTCCAGAACATTTTTTACATGTGCTGCATGAATTGATTCTCCTTTAGGAAGAAGAAAATACGATCAGCTGGGACTATAGAATCACATATTTTATAATAGCATATAAATACAACATGTACATAAAACACATACAGGGCTCATCCTTGTTAACTTCAAGGGAAAGAGCAAGTGACCCAGGGAGTAAGATGTTTTGTTTCAGCTGGTGTAGCGGTACATGCTAGAAATCCCAGCACTTAGGAGGCTGATGCAAGAGGATTGTAAGTTTGTTCTGTCTGGGCTATATATCAAGATCTTGTCTATAAACAAATAAACTCACTCAAACACGCAGTAATAAAAATAACAAGAAAAAGAAGATTTAACAAGCAAATGACACTCTCTTGAAGCTGTCACTTGTATAACAAACACAATGGGGGTTGTAGAACTTCTCAGTAATTTAGATGTTTTGTGATGGTTAATACAAGCAATTCAACTACTAAGATAACAACTCTATTCCTTTTTTTAAAAATATTCAGCCATGTTTGCTATTTTTATGTGTCTTTAATTGGTTATTTTATTTATTTATATTTCAATTAGGATGGAATGTTCTATAGATATCTGTTAAATCCATTTGGTTCATAACTTCTGTTAGTTTCACTGTGTCTCTGTTTAGTTTGTGTTTCCAAGATCTGTTAATGAGAGTGGGGTGTTGAAATCTCCCACTGTTATTGTGTGAGGTTCAATGTGTACTTTGAGCTTTAGTAAAGTTTCTTTTATGAATGTGGGTACCCTTGCATTTGGAGCATAGATGTTCAGAATTGAGAGTTCTTGGTAGATTTTTCCTTTGATGAATATGAAGTGTCCTTCTTTATCCTTTTTGATAACTTTTGGTCCAATCTATTTGGAGTTCTCTTGTATCTTTTTAAGGGGGTCATTTATGTCCTCTATCATCATCATGAGATGTGATTTAAAATTAGAGTCTTGCTTTTCTGGTGTGTTGGGGTATCCAGGGCTCACTGTGATGGGAGAACTGGGTTCTGATGATGCCAAGTAGCCTTGGTTTCTGTTGCTTATGTTCTTTCCCTTGCCTCATGCCATCTGGTTATCTCTGGTGTTAGCTGGTCTTGCTGTCTCTGACTGTGGCTTGTCCCTCCTGCAAGCCTGTATGTCAGTACTCCTGGGAGACCAGTTCTCTCTGGGAGGAATTTGGGTTATAGAGCACTGTGGCACAGGATTAGCCCTGGGCATGGTGGTACATGATCTACTCTATTCCTTTAAAAAAAGATTTTAGTTTTTAATTATGTGTGTGGGTTTGTGCACCTGAGTCCAAAGACCAAGGGGGCCAGAAGAGGTCATCTGATTCTCTAGAGCTGAAGTTACAAGTGGTTGAGAGGTGCCTGTTTGGGTGTTGGGAACCAAATTGGAGTCCTTTGTAACAGCAAGCAGCAAGCATTGTTAATCACTGAACCACTTCTCCAGCTGTAATAATTCTACTGTCTCACATGCTTCCTCTAGCCATTCAACTGCCTCCACTCTCCTCATCTTTTGTCTCTACTGTGGTACGTTTGTAAAATGGCAACATAAGGACATAGGATGGAGCCAGGCAGTGGTGGTGCATGCCTTTAATCCCAGCACTTGGAAGGCAGAGGCAGGCAGATTTCTGAGTTTGAGACCAGCCTGGTCTACAGAGTGAGTTCTAGAACAGCCAGGGCTACACAGAGAAACCCTGTCTTAAAACAACAAAACAAAAAACTAAAAAACATAGTATGAAATTATTTTGATATTGGGAGCTCAAGAATCCTGTTTCCACCAAGTAGGGATTTTATTTAGGTTTTATGTTAGCTTACAAAGTAACAGATGTCATTATGGCATCTCCCCTGCTTCCCTCCCTGTTTCCTCCCCTCCTTTCCTATCTCCTCATCTTTCTTTCTTTCTGGTTCTAGATAGCCCAGGTTGGCCTTAAACTCGCTATGTAGTGGAGGATGACCTTGAACTCTGGAGCTTCCTGCCTCAGCAGCCAAGTGCTGGGGTTATAGATCTTAGTCTTTTTCGGTCCCTTAAAGTCTTCACTGTAGAGGTTTTTCATCCTCCTTGTTTAGGTTTATCCTTATCATTACTTTGTATGTTTAAAATCTGTCATGAATGAGTTCTCTTCAGCCTGATGTCTTTCTTGACAGGTTTGTTATTGGTATATGGAAAGGCTACTTATTGCGTATGCTGATTTTGTATTCTACTAGCTACTGAAAATGTTTTATCAGGCCTAATGGTTTCTGGAAGAGATTTCTGGAAGAGACTTTGATGTCCTTTAAGTATAGAATTATGCTGCTATCTCAAGGATCCTTTGAGTTCTTACTTTCTTATTTATACTCATTTTTTAAAATTACTTGGACTTTGAGCACTATATTGATCAAGAAATCTGAAGGTGGACACGTTGTCTTGGTCCTGGTTTTAGAGGAAATAGGCATTTTTCCTATTTGGTATGATTTTGAGTCCAAATTTGTTGTATGTAGTTTTCATTTTCTGGAGCATATTCCTTCTATTCCCACTTTATACAGAACTTTTATCCTGAAGGATAAACAATTTTTTGCCAAAGGCTTTTATTTGTAGCTATTGAGTTGATAATATGATTTCTGTTCTTCAGTGTATGTGATGTATTACACCTACTGATCTACATATGCAGAATAAATCTTGTATCCCACAACGTAGACCAATTTGATCATGACCTATGATCACAAAGTGTTCTTGAGTTTGATTTGTAGGAATTTTGTCTTATGCATCTATGTTCATAGGAGAAATTGGTCTATGGTTTTCTTGTTGTGTCCTTAACCTGTTTTTGAATCAGTGTACTGCTGGCTTTGCAGAATGAGTCTGTAAAATGAGCTCCTTCCTTGTCTCTTTTGTAGAACAGTTTGAGGAGTATTGGTGTTAGTCCCTCCTTTAGTGTTTTCTAAAATCCAGCAGAGAATCCATCCATCTGGTTTAGGGCTTTACTTTGTGGGGAGAGTTTTTAATTGTTTCTTCAATCTCATTTTTAATTTTTTTGAGTATGTGTGGTGCATAAATCTGTTTCAGTTGTGTGTATGTATGTGTATATGTATGTATGTATGTATATATGTATGTATATGTGTATATATGTATATATGTATGTATGTATAGGCTGGAGATTGACTTCAGGTGTCTTCCTCTATTGCTCTTGACCTTTGCTTTTGAGGCATTTTTTTTTTTTTACCTAATCTGGAATGCACCAGTTGGCCAGACTGTCTGGCCAATGAGCTCCAGGGATTTACCTGTCCTCACTCCTGGGTCAGACATACATTGATCTACCCAGCTTCTTCCTTCCTTCCTTCCTTCCTTCCTTCCTTCCTTCCTGGGGATCTGAACTCAGGTACTTTATTGACTTAGGCACATCTCTAACCGTCTCAGTTTTGCTTCATGTTATGCATCTGTTTAACTTGTTTGTATTCTTTTGATTTGATTTTGGTATGTCATCTCTGTCTAAGGATGTATCATTAAAAAAAATCCAGATTTTCTAACCATTTTGGAAATTAAGTTTTTGAAGCATTCCCTAATGATACCCCACATTTTACTGGAATCTGCTGTATGAGATTTTCCCTCTAGCTTACTTAGTTAGGATCTTCCCTTTCTTTTGATCAGTTTGGCCTTTTCAAAGAAGCAACCATTTTGCTGGGCAGTGGTGGTGCACACCTTTAGTCCCAGCACTTGGGAAGCAGAGGCAGGTGGATCTCTGTGATCAAGGCCAGCTTGATCTACGAAGCACGTTCCAGAGACAGCCAGGGCTATACAGAGAAACACTGTCTCAAAAACAAACAAACAAACAAACAATCAGCAACAATTTTTTTTATTAATTCTGTGTTATTCCTTTAGTCTTCATTAATCTCTACCCCAATCTTTATTGATACCCATTACTCTTGATTTGGACTTGATCTAACTTTTCTAAGACCTTGAGCTGTATCGGGGTTGTTAAATTGAGATCTTTCTGATTTTTTTCAATATAAACACTTGTGGCTACAAATTTTCCTCTGAGAATGGCCTTGGATGTATTCAAAAGTGTATGGTAAGCTGTGCCTTCATTTTCATCTGATTCTAGGAATTGAAAGTTTCCTTTCTGGTTTCTTTGGTGACCCACTGGCCAGTCATTCAAAAATATACTGCCAGTCCTAAGTATTTGTGTGTTTTTGTCTTGTTATTAGTTTCTAGTTTTAATCCACTGTGATCTAATGAGTTACAAGACACTATTTTCAGTTCTTCTTGGAGAAGATTCTATAGGCTGCTGAGAAACAAGTGAATTTTCTGTACCTGTTGCATGATATACTCTATAGCTAGCTGTTAAGTATATTTGATCTACGGTATAGTTTAAGCCTGGAATTCCTTTGATTTTTATTTGTTATGTTAAAATATATTTAAATACAAAATATAAAGACCACACAATATAATTAATACACATCTCAACAGCATACTCACCTAAAGCGCTTCTAATTTCACCCATCAACACATGGTATTCAACCTTCCCATTACCTTTAAGACAAAAAAAACCCCATAAATAGATTTATAGAAAAATATAGAATTATTAAATTGTGACTTATAAAACCTATATTCACTCACTTGAAAACATGAAGTTAATATTTTCATGTCAGGTCCTCATCAATTTAATTAATATAGCTACTTCTGTCTACAGGACAAGAATTCATATAATGCAATGCAAGACAAGGCATACAACACTCCTTAAATCTAGCCTTGAATCCATTGTTAGTCTTTTTTGATAAAAGAGAGTACTGGTCTACTCCTGGCTGATCTTAGAACTTCACCATGATAGCTGTCAAATCCATGTGTTCAATTAATGCTCACTTATAATGATAGAGCTTTGCAATGGTCATTCTCATATACCATATACTTAATTTCTTTATTCAGTATTTCTCAAATTAAAGTGGAAAGTGACTGGATACATTTAAAAGTTTTTAAGATTTTCTTTGAATGTTCACTTATTCTTTTATTTCTAAACTCTTTATAGACAGATGACAAAAGGTAATTCTAGTGTAAATATTCTATGTGTGTTCATGTAAGTAAAATGTCACTTATTTCTTCCTTATAGTGACAACTACATTTATTCTATATATAAAAAAATTGTTTACACTGAATTGAGTGCATGCCGTTTCTTCCTGGTAGTATCAGGAAGTCCACAGACAGCCCAGAACATTTGTGAACCATTAAGGAAGTCATCAACTTCTCAAGTTTCATTTGCTACTTATTCACCCTCAAAGGAAAAATTACTGTATATATAAAATATAAATCACTGTGTGGCTACTGAATCTTTAGATTATAGGTCATCTATACAAAATTCACTTGCTATTTTCACTTGAGAAAAATAGTGTCACCCACTAATATTTCTACATGCTCTTAATCCAGTTCTTTCTAAACCTTAGAGAACACTTCATCCCCATCATATCTTATTATGTCTTCTTGCTTTTCCCACATGACAGATCCTGCTCGTGAATGGGCAGTATTCATTTTCCCCTAAACAGTTTGTAAAATTGCAAGTTTGAAAGCACTGGGTGGGAGATGCTGCCACAGAGATAACCAAGTTGCCATAGACAGTCTCTTCCACTATGATGTGGTCATGGGGACACAATTGTTTGTACTGTTGTGTTATTCTTAATACCCCAACACTGTTAGTAACCCTCAGGATGAATTATCAGTGGTCATCCATGTTCCTACCATTATCTAGTTGTTAGCGTAGTGGCTTACAGGAGACCGATGCTACACAAGCGTTTACTTAAACAATAGTTACATCAAAATGCAAACACATTACAGTTAATGAATTCACCTTAAAGCCAACTTGTCTTCTTACTTCAACCTCCTCAGTTCTGAGACTGTAGGCCTACACCACCACACCTGTCTCTGATTGGTTTTGTTCTTACTGGCACTATATTACTATCACATTTTAATTTTTTAAAATTCTAATAACACATGGCAGCATAGCATAATGGCACATTTCTAGAGGCCAGGTGTGGTGGCTTACACCTCTAATCTTTGCACTTGGGAGTCCAAAGCAGGAAGATCACAAGTTTGAGCTGAACCTGGGCTACATAAAGAGAACTCATCTCAAAAATTCAAAAAGAAAAACGTATTCTGGGACCACACTACCTGAGCTTTCTTGGCTTTATCACTTTCTAGCTCTCTGAGTTTTGCTAAGTGACATCTTAGTTTCTTTGTATGCAAAATAGAGGTAAAAATAGACCCTAATTTACAGAATTACTTGGAAAATTCAACAAGCTAATTATCTATAACACACTTAGAATAATTCCTTGCATGCTGCTCACTATTGGATTAGCACTATGGGCCAAAAAACTTAATATCCTCAGTATGCCTCTTTGAGCTTGGCGTTTCCTGTGGCATTAAGTGGAAACTAGACACTTGCCATCTGTATAGATGCTCTCCATGACCACTGGGCTCAGTTTGGTAGCTATGCATGAAGACCATACATTTTATCTCCTTTCTTTTCATGAGCACCCTGTCCCCATCCCAGACCTACCACTAGGCTCATGTTACAAGTTTTACTAGGAGGTAAACTCACGATCAGCTGGTAGATGGTCCATCACATTCTGTATTTCCTTTTTGCTGAGCGGAAAGACTATCTTTTTAAAGAAGGTCTCCACATTAGCTTTAGGGATCTTTAAATCTAAGGGAAGAAGGATTTGAGAAATATAAAGGTTCAGAGTCAGTAGGTCATTCAAGGTCATGCCCAAGTGTCAGTGCTGCTGTTCAGAATACCAGGGGCAAAGGACATTTAAACTATGTTAGTGACAATGTCTCCTGGATTCTTTTTTTTTTTTTTTTGGTTTTTCAAGACAGGGTTTCTCTTTTTAGCCCTGGCTGTCTTGGAACTCACTCTGTAGACCAGGCTGGCCTTGAACTCAGAAATCTGCCTGCCTCTGTCTCCCAAGCACTGGGATTAAATGTGTGCGCCACCACCACCTGGCTGTCTCGTGGATTCTTAACTCTTCTTCTTGAGGTTCTGTTACAGTTGAGTGGGTGTGCTGCATGTACTGACAATTGAATTTAGGGAGGGCCACATGCTAAACAAACAGTCTCCCTGAGCAATAATCTTGAACCTAGCTTTCAGAAGGAATTTTAAGAGAAGGAAGTAAGGAGTTTGAAATTTCTATTACAGACCCGAATCGCTATTTGCCAATGTACTGTTATAATAGGATTTGAAATTTGAAATTTATGGAGAAAAATAAAGTCTATGGACTTATTGCATCACAATCCTCTAGGAATTTTTTTTTAAAAAGTTGGATATTTTTATTTTAAATCAGTTAATGTGTGTGTGTGTGTATGTGTGTGTGTGTGTGTGTATGTGTGTATGTGTAGAATGTTCCTGTGTTGCAGTGTGTAGGCAGAGGCCAGAAGACAACTCTCAGGTGTCAGTTTCCCTTTTCCACTGGGTTCCAGGAATCACACCCACGCCCTTAGTCTTTAGAGCAAGCATGTTTACTGGATGAACCCTGACTAAGGCACCATCCTTCTGGCCCAAAGTAAAATATTTACTGATACATGGAAACAAACAAACAAACAAATATCCTAATAGACAAGAGAATGTGCTCTTCTGACCCATGCTTACATGCAGACTGTTCAATCAGGTTGAACATGTCTATTTTCCCAAACATTTGTTATTTCTTCATGGCTAAAACTCTCCAAATTCTTTTTTCCCTATCTTTCTGAAATACTGCTGCTGTCTGTAGTGGCCTCTCTGTCCAGTAGCCTGGAGGGTATCTTTTTCCATCTGAATGTCCCTTCTTCTCTCCCTGGTTTTAAACCATCATTCTGCTCTAAACTCCTTTGAGACCTATGCCTTTAGACTACATATGTAAATGAGATCATTTGTTGTCTGTTTTTTGGTTTTTGTTAGTATGCCTGTCTTATTTCACTTAACACAATGGTCTCCATTTCCATTCATGTTGTTGTAAATAATGAAATTTTATTTTTCTAATTACCAAGCAGTATTCTGTTGTCCACAGGCATCAATTTTTCTTTACACACTGTTTACATTTTTTAGTTATTATAATACCATGGGAAACTTTTTAATAATATTTTTCTCCTAAAGATCATCCCTGGAAATTCAAGGTCAATACTGCTGGAAAAGGACCTAAAGCTCTAGGAACTACTTTTCCTGATAGTTCTAATGTATGACTTAATACAGGAACCACTGTTTCTAGATCTATTACAGGGAAGCCATTTTGATGGCCATAGTCTGTCTAAAGAATTCAATAGTAGGGATGGCAAAATTAAGAATCTGAAAACTGTAAAGTAGGGAGAGTTTTGACAACATAACAACAGCACGGCTGAAGGGCTCCAGTGTCCATGCTATGGAAAGTCCCATCATGCTCCTCACCTTCAATTGTCTCCAATTCTTTTATTAACCTTCTCTTGTATAGCTTTCCAGTGCCTGCAAGATGGAAAACTTTCAAGTCAGGAAATGAAGCAGTAACTCAGAAGTCTACAGCTTAAGAAGCAGAATCTTTCAAAATGCTTTCTTCTAGCATTGAAATAGTTTCACCCTAAAAATAAAACTTGAGTGGAAACAGATCTCAGCTGGGTGACATGTTGGTGGCAGGTCAGCTGGGTGACATGTTGGTGGCAGGTCAGCTGGGTGACATGTTGGTGGCAGGTCAGCTGGGTGATGTGTTGGTGGCAGGTGGCATGCCGCATCTTTACTAGTCACACAAGTTTGCTTAACAATTCTCCAGGGCTACTCTGGTGGCTTTTGATGCTCACCGTCAGTCGGCAGTTTACCCAGGAGTTTCATCATGGAGTCTTCTGTGAGATTTACCCCTATATCGTCCAGGAATTCTGGCAAGTCTCCAAGATCGATCTTGTCTCCTTTAAAAACAGAAAAGTCCTAGCAGTTGAAAATTTGAAGAATGATACTTCTATATTACACAAAACAAAACAAAACAAAACAAAAAGCTTATCCTTTGTTAAGAAAATAGTGATGAACTCAAGTTGGCAAGAATGTAAGAAATTACTTGTAGCTGGCCTTCAGTACGCTGTGGGTTCTTCGTTTTTCCCCCACTCTTTATCCCCCTGGTTTTACTCCCTATCACTAGACAGGAGAGAAAGAGGAATAGAGGGGAGAGAAATAGAGATCCTTGAATGTATGGTATAAAGGATGTGTCGAGTATAAAGGGGATTAATTGAGTCGAGATTGTAGTGGCTTCCACCAAGACAGTGATGATCAAAGGTAGTTTGGATAATTAGATGCAAACATTTACCCACAAATCGGAAGGCGGACGGCATTTACCAACAAGAGAAATGGTGCAGATTGTAATATAACTTTATGAAAAAGTTAGAATCTGATTTTTCAGTTTGTATGTGTGGCATACATGTGTGCTGTGCATGCGGTTGTGTGCGTGTGTGTACACCTATGCAGGAATATGCAGAGGCCAGAAGGAGAAGGTTGCTTGCCTTCTTTCTCACTCTTGCAAGCAGCCCACAAGCCTCAGCCATTCCCACTTCCACATCACAGCACTGGGCTGACAAGGGCGAGCATGGCCATGCTGGCTTTCTCTGTGGACTCTGGGATTCAAGCTCAGGTCCTCATATCTCTACAGTAAGTGCTCTTATCCACAGGGCTGCCCCTGACACCCCTCCCCCAGCCTCTCTACCACTCATGTCACTATATGATGCCTTTAAAGAGCCTTAACTCAGCTGGCTTTCTGTTGGATCTTACAGATGTGATGGATTTCCCCTCTTTCTTCTTGACAGCAACTGCCACCCACTGTGGATCCTGGGTTTTCTCAGTAAAGTTCACCTCTATTTTTGCCCAGGAATACTAGCTTAGAGGGGATTAATTTATTTTCAAGAGTATAATGTAAAGTGCTGAAGGGAAATATGTGGGATCATAAATGATCCCAAATATGGGTAAGAAACAAAGTCCTGAGAAGTCTGCGTGGTAACACCCTCACACCTCCTATGAGGGTATAAATCACCACATATCCAGGCCCCTTCAGCCTTCCATGACTGTGTGGAACTTTTCCCTCAGGTTGGTTCTTTTCTAGCTTGATGTTCCAGTCTAGGCAGATGAATCCCAAAGCCAGCATAAACAAATTCCTGTTTTCAGTCCCCTGGAACCTACCTGCAATGTATCTGTTTGGAGAGGAAGGCTGGGAGGCTGTGCCCATCTGCTCCAATGGTTGGGGGAAAGAGACACAAGGGATGTTTTCCCCAAGAGCTTCCGTGAAGTTAGACCCTGGGGCTTCCAGAGCTTGCCTGTCAGCAGCTCTGGGGATTATCAGCCACAGTGGAACCATTTCTGCATCTGCTCACTGCTTCTGACACAAACCTTCCAATATGGCCTAGTCTTATGGTTTATGCTAAACCATTCCAATTACTTTTCATCTTTCCCTTTCTACTTCTCCCACTGCTAGAAAGGTCCACTCTGGAAAACACTGGTGTGCCTTTTCAGGGTCAGTTCCTGTGCTTGCTCCCCTGTAAAACCACCTCTGGCCTCTCTTCCTTGGGTCTAAGTGGCCATTTAGAGCCTTTTCCATTTGTGAGGCTTTTAACATAACAATGTTATGATATTATTGTATTTATTATACATATTTTCCCTCAACTGTGGAAGATCCAACCCCTTGAAGCTCCTGGATGGTTGACTTGTATAGATCTATACACTTGGGATCTATAGATCTCTTAATAGGTGCTCAGCAATGATTAGTAACTCACCTGTATATAAATTCCCCTTTCCCATTACATCTTTCAAACGAACCATCCCATTCACTGTAAAACAAGACAGAGTTTATGCATAAAAATGAAAACACACATAGGAAAAGATATAAAGTTATATACCGAAGTAAAACGTAGAAACCTAGCCAGTTTTTAATATTTGATTTAGAATTCTATCCTGCTTCCACTCAATTGAAAATGGGGAAAGACATAACTCTAATTATGAAAAGGACACTGACTTCACGTTGTTTATGTCACTGTTTGTTCTGTCAAGACAGTAAGGCACACTGAGGAGGGGGATGGGCTAATGCTGACAGTGGCTCTTGCTTTCCTGTTGGGAAGAATTCCATGTTACCGATTACAAAGTTCACAATCGGCTTAAATGGATCAAGTGCTGTAAGGGAAGTTCTGGCTTGAGACACTGACAAGGCTGTGCTCTGTCCCAGGAAAGATTTGGCTTTAGTTGTCATTCTTTTACTAGCCACATTCAATATGGATGGTATCTTAGTCACGGTTTCTATTCCTGCACAAACATCATGACCAAGAAGCAAGTTGGGGAGGAAAGGGTTTATTCAGCTTACTTCCACATTTCTGTTCATCACCAGAGGAAGTCAGGACTGGAACTCAAGCAGGTCAGGAAGCAGGAGCTGATGCAGAGGCCATGGAGTGATGTTCCTGACTGGCTTGCTTCCCCTGGCTTGCTCAGCCTGCTCTCTTATAGAACCCAAGACTTCTAGCTCAGGGATGGCACCACCCACAAGGGGCCCTCCCCCCTTGATCACTAATTGAGAAAATGCCCCACAGCTGGATCTCATGGAGGCACTTCCCCAACTGAAGCTCCCTTCTCTGTGATAACTCCAGCCTGTGTCAAGTTGACACACAAAATCAGCCAGTAGAGATGGCATATTTGACAAATTCAGTAGAACTTTAATAATAAGTGCTTATTCATTGAGACACAGTATCATTTATCATAAGCTGACCTGGAATTCTCTGTAAATTGAGGATGACCTTGAACTTCTGGTCCTCCTGCCTTTGTCTCCTGAGAGCTGGGGTTATGGACTCGTGCCAGTATGCCCAGCTTTAATACGGTACTGTTATTTGATTTACTTTAACTAAGTTATTAAAAAATATGAGAGTTTCTTTCTATGTAGAGTCTACATCTGTCTGTAACTCTATTTAGTTGGCCTCAAACTTATGGTGGTACTTCCAACTCCCAAGTCCTGGGGTTTCAAGACCCCCTGCTAAACAGGGCTGCTACACTATATAGACAGCACAGTGCTAGTGCCTTGCAGAAATAAGTCTCTTTCCCTTCCCTTCTTCCCTTCTTTGCTTCTGGGGATGATGTCTTATTTGTCTTCCTATACTCATTCAGTCCAGCAGGTGGCTACTGGCAAGATAGACAAAGGTCTCTTATGGGATCAAGCATGCCTCAGGAAAAGTACTGCTATTTTTTAGAACTAAAATAGTTACAGCATTTCACTATCATTTCTAGACAGCTGGAAAACAAGCTATGAAAGAGTATGCCCTTTGTGACCAGATTTTCCAGAAGACACACCATCATCACCAGCTATAGAAATGAAAAAGACTATACAGGAATACAACAAATGACTTCATGCTGATACTCAGACAATTTAGATGAAATGGACACGCAGGCCAACATTACCAAATTTGACTCCTGGTGAAGGAGACTGGACTTTAGCACCTGGCTTAAGGCCCTTCTGCAACCTGCCTGTGCATCCTTCCCACTCTGGGCACTTCAAAAGTTCAAGCATAAATTCTAGCTCTTTTCCTAACGTTCTATGATTTTGTTGCATGTATACTTCAGTATAAACTTTTTTTCCCCCTCAACTGTAACATCTTTATTAGTAGAGAGTTTCTGGCATATCTGAAAGCTTTTTCTGATCCTTTTTCTGGCAAACATAGGTTTTGGTTTTTTTTTTTTCCAGAATTTCAATGAAGGCATTTTTTAGTGTTATACTACAACTACATAGCATTATGATGATATCTTGATCTCTAGGCTTCCTTATTATTAGTCTATGGAGTAGAGACTAGACAATCTGTGTTGTTATATCCCTAATACATAGATTGGCATTCAATAATCTTGCTGCATGAGGCAATAAGATCTTGAGTGCCACGCCCACTCCGATGAAGTCTTGTGACAAGCCCAAAAACTTGGCCACAGAACAGAGGTGACAAAGGCTTCAAAGGAAGACAGTCCCTTGGAGTTCATTCGTGGCATTCCCTAACTCAGAGATAGCCCAGATATGTCCTTGCGAACTCGTGTGCTAGGTGCCCACCAAGATATGATTTACTAATAGCTAGACAAAATTGGACATTGCTCTCTGACCTTTACCAATGTTCCAACATCTTAGCCAAACCCTGGTTTGGAATTTCGTAAAGAATGTTACCCATCTAGACTAATTGCCTTCGGCATGTGTGGGTAGGGCATTGAAGCTTACAGAATGGGAGACTTATCCCAGGGCAAGGTCAAGTAGAATCCTCATTTTCATATGGCAGCTGAGCCAGCCACTCCTAGGAATTAGCAAGAGTGAGACAGAAAGAGAAAGAGAGAGGGAGAGAGAGAGAGAGAGACAGAGACAGAGAGACAGAGAGAGAGACAGAGAGACAGAGAGAGACAGAGAGACAGAGACAGAGACAGAGACAGAGAGACAGGAGAGAGACAGAGAGACAGAGACAGAGAGAGACAGAGAGACAGAGACGGAGACAGAGAGAGAGAGGTACAGAGTGCGGCAGTCAGCAGCAGAACATTCAAGAGAGAGCATTTGTAAGAATTGAGCAAATTGGGACACCTCATAAAAATACCAAAGCACAGCAATGTCCATTAAGCCTCAAGACAAAGAGCTTCAGAAGGGTTTACAGAGCAAACCCAGTCTGTGGCACTGAGAATTAAATTTAACTTTTAAAATGTTTTTATTTGTATATGAGTGTTCTGCCTGCATGTGTGCATGCACAGCATAGGCCTGCAGAATCCAGAAGAGGGCATCATATCCCCTGGAAATAGAGTTACACACTGTTGTGAACTGCCAGATGGATGCTGGGAACTGAGCTGAGGTCCTCTACCAGAGAAGTACATTCTTTTAATCAGTAAGTCATCTCTCTAGCCCCTAAGCTTAAAAGAAAAAAGATTTGCTTTTATTATAATTTTTGTGGGTGTGTATGTGTGCTCATGAACATGAGTGCAGGTGTGTGTGTGTGTACGTGTGTGTGTGCACGTGTATGAGTGCAAGTGTCTCTGGAGGCCAGAGGAGATGCTCTGAAGTGGGAGTAAGAGGTGGTAGTTAGCTGCCCATGATAGCTGCTATGAACAGGAGTGTGCTAAGAGAATCAAGAATATCCTTAATAGGCTGGCCGTTTCTCTAGCCTTGAGGATGAGACTTTCTTTTAGTTTTTTTCTTAAATACTTTTGTGAAAATCCAAATTTGCTCTCTGAAATTCTCATATATAAATCCAGAGTTAGGAGCAACTTACTATTAGTGGGCATGTAACTCATGAAGTCTTCGTATTCACTTGAATCAAGATCATAACCCATGTTTTCCATTAAAGCCTTTATTTTTTTCAGATCAATGTGAACTCCTTAGGAAAAGCAAGAGAAAGAGAAAAGTAATTAAAAATGCGAGTCATGCCCATGTATTAACTAAAATGTGAGCAATAAAAGGAATAACGTTGGGTTAGAGAGATGGCTCAGTGGTTAAGAGCACTGGCTGCTCTTCCAGAGGTCCTGAGTTCAATTCCTAGCAACCACATGAGGGCTCACAACCATCTGTAATGGGATCCAATGCCCTCTTCTGGGTGTCTAAAGACAGCTACAGTGTATTCATATACATAAAATAAATAAATCTTTAAAATAATAATAATAATAATTCTTTAAAAAAAAAGGAATGATGTTGAGGAAAGCAGTGTCCTAGGACTCTGAACCAGAACTGGTTCCCTCTGCCTCGTTCCACCCATGGCCTCCTAACTACTGCTCTGCCAAGACATCTGGGTAAGTCTTCTGAGTTTTATCCAGAGACTACTCAGACTTATAACTCTCATAAAAATAGACTTGAAATGTTGTGACCACACTGAAAAAATCATGTTTTCCCAGGTTGTGTTTAAAGCAGCAAATGACCAAGAAACTTAAGAAACAAAACAAGATAGAGTTGTCGTTGCCCAAAATGTGAAAAGCAAAACATGGAATCCAGTTTTCCCAGTTTCTAACTCACCCTGGAGACTCTTGATGATATCCATCAACTTGTTCTTGTACACCTTCCCAGAAGCTGTAAAGCAAGTCACACCAGCTGCAGCGCTACACCTGCGACACAGCTCAAAGTCTGGAGCCTCAGGAAGCAGCTCTAAGGATTTTCTTTATATTTTTTTCTATTCATATCCCAAGATAAAAATTGGAATAGGAGAAATTTCTTAAGATAGTCAATCTACTTTCTTGAAAAATGGTGGACAGATGGGTGTTGCTCCCTCCCTTTCTCCTGCTCTTAGCATACAACAGGGATGCCTAAACACCTATGTTTGTTGTGGCCCCGTTCCTATTACTCAACATTGGAGTTAGCTTAGGTGCTGGTCAGCAGATGTGGAGAGAGACAAAAATGTTTATATTATTTAGCCATAAAGAAGACCAAAATCTTGAATTCTAGTCATTTGCACAAAATGGACAGAACTGCATATCATAATACTAAGTGACAAATGAGCCATATTGGTAAGGACAAATACTATGTTTGTTTGTTTGTTTGTTTTCTCATTTGCAGAATTGTGTGTGTTGCAGGGATCAAACCTAGGTCCTTGGCTACATGAGGCAAAAACTCTACCATTGATCAATACTTCCTGCTCTCATATGCAGAATCTAAAAGAAGGACATGTAAATAAAGAATCCTATTTGTTGCAGGGTGGGGCACTGTGGAGGACAACAGAAGATGAAGAGAGGGTTTAGCATAGTCAAAGTACATTGAATGTACGTTCATATGTATGATGAAACCTCATATTTTAGATAAAAGTACATGCTAACAATAAAACAAAATATTTAATAGCCATAATCAAATGCTTATTTATCAAAATAAATAACATCAAAATTTATATTACTATTTTATGCTTAAAACTCTTATCTTCATATTCATTATTCTGTTTAATCCCCACTGTTATACCTAAACTATATATTGTAGACTTTGTTTTATTCACTTTTGTGACACTGGGACATAAGGACAGTTTTGACCAGGTCAGGAAATAGCTCATTGGTAAATGAAATACTTGCTGAGCTAGCACTTACCATCAAGTGGCACAGATTTCATTAATAAATTGCTGTCTTTTAGGTGGAGTCTTAACCCAATGCTTTTAAGGACATTGCTGAAGTCATTATGGTCAATTTCTTCCCCTAGGAAAAGAGAATGACAGGAAAATTGTTAAATTACAAGTGTAAGTAATAACAAAACCACAATGTCTAGATAGCATCTTAAAATATAAAATTTAAGAAATAATGACAAAGGGGCTGGAGAGGTGGCTTGCAGTTAAGAGCACCGGTTGCTCTGTTAGCTGATCCATGTTTAATCCCAAGCACCCACATGGTGGTTCACAATCTTCCAGTTCCAAGGGATCCAATGGCCTCTTCTGGCCTCCACTGGCACTGTACATGCACATGCACTCTCTTGCACGAGTGTGCAAGCACACACACACACACCGCACATATACATGATACCTAGACATGAGTGCAGGCAAAACACCCCTATGTGTCATATAAAAATAAATCTCAAAAATATTTTTAAAAAAATCCAACAACAAAAACACTTAAGTGCTTCAGGAGAATGACAGGAATGTTCCTTCTTTCTGGTCAAAGGAGCTCTTCGGCTTGAGTAACAGGAAACAAGCGCAACAGAAGCTGGTATTCTGCAAACACCTCTAAATGAGCTGGTGGCAGTCATTCTGCTCGTACCTGATATTTATCCTTATTTTTGTGCTTGAATTATTCTCTCGTTCACAGATATCATAAGTGTAAATCTGTAATGTCATTTTGTTATAAAAACAGTAGCAAAAGAAAGCATGTGGCTAGCCAGGTGTGGTGGCTTACACCTCTAATCCCAGCATATAGGAGGCCCAGGGAGGAGACCTGCTGTGAGTTTGAGATCAGCCTGTGCTGTGTAGTGATTTTAAGGCAGCTTAGGCTCCAGCAAGACTGTCTAAAGAAACAAAAAGTCTAAAAAAAAGTTTGTTTTCCTTAAACAAACAAAATAAAATACACCCAAAAACAAATAAAGAAAAATTGTGTTACTGGGAAAGTTCAAAGAACATGGGCTTGCTGTTGAGGAGTTTCTCTGTTGGCTTTAAAATAAGATACAGGCTAGATGTGATGGCCTTTAGTCCCAGCATTAGGGAGACAGAGGCAGGTGGATCTCTATGAGTTTGAGGCCAGACTGCTCTACAAAATGAGTTCCAGGACAGCCAGGGGGGATAAACCCTGTCTTGAAAAACAAAAACAAACCAACTCGTTTTATATATTAAAAGATCCATTTTAAAATCAGTTTATTTATTAGCTATTACTGCATTCGCACCCACACATGCCATGGCATGGGCGTGGAGGTTAGAAGACAACTTTGTGGAGGTAATTCTCTCTTTCCACTGTGGCTTCATTGTTGTCAGGTTTGTGTGGCAGTGCCTTTACTTGATGAACCAGCTTGCTGCCCCAATATTTAAATTTTTAAAATTGATTCATTGTGAATTTCACACCATGCACCCCAATCTCATTCATCTTCCTGTCCCTTCATATCCACTCTGGCTACCTCCTCTAAAAGAAAATAAAAACCAAAAACAGCCGGGCAGTGGTGGTGCATGCCTTTAATCTCAGAACTTGGGACGCAGAGGCAGGTGGATTTCTGAGTTCGAGGCCAGCCTGGTCTACAGAGTGAGTTCCAGGACAGCCAGGGCTACACAGAGAAAACCTGTTTTGAAAAACCAAAAACCAAAACCAAAAAAGTGTTGGAGTGGACCAACTCAAAGCCCTGAATTTAGGCCTGGGTGGTAGCTGAGTTGGTCAGCCTGCTAGCTCTCCCTACCCACACTACCAGGACAAGCTCTCTAGCACCAGCAAGGAGCAGGGCCAACTCTCCTGCTCTCATGCCCTAGGGTGGGCTCTGGACTATGTTTTTGAAACAGTATTTCACTACCCAGCCTAGATTGGTCTCAAAACCACAAGAATCCTCCTTCCTGAGCCCTGGTATTGTAGGCATGTGCATCACACCATGCAAGAGATCATTTTCACATTGTTTCCCCATCCTTTCTCCTCACCTAAATATGAATCTAATTCTCGCAGAAGCGAATCCAGCTTGAGTTTCCTGTTACCTGAAATGCAAGATGGCTCTTAGATACTGTCTTGCTGTGGGTTGAAGAACAGTCTCTCAAAATATGTACATTGAAACTCTAATCCTTTAGGGATTGTACTTGGAAATATGGCCTTTGAAGAAAATTAAAGTTTAAAGATTTAACAATGGCCTAGAATTATCTCTAACCAGACATTTTATTTTTAACCCATAAGCAAATTTTAATCTATGAGCATAAAGTTGAGGAAAGCAAAGGAATGTAAACATGATAAACATGTGCATTACACTCAATCATGTTTCTTCACTTCCGTTCCTTACTCATTAGTGAGGACAAAGTGGGGTAGTTTTTAAAGCATCAAGTATGATGTCTACTATATCCAAGGTCCTTATTCAGTGCCGAGGATACAACAGCCAACAAAATATCTGCTCCCATGGTGGCAGGAACTAATGCCCTAAACATTTTTAACTCCAGTTCCAAGGAATCTCAGTTCCTCTTCTGGGGTCTTTAGGTACCAGGATGTACAAGGTGCATACACATACACATACACAGCAGCCACTTGGTTACAAACAGTTTCATGCCCAGCAGAGAGTACTTTACTGAAGCACAGAAAAGTAGTTCCTCTTAATTAAGAAAGTATTTTAACAAATATAAATGCAAAGCATGGGAATTTGAAGGCAGAATTTTTGAAAGTGGCCCCATCTTGCCCAAATCTGTTAAACCTCCTACTCAGCCTGTTGGTTTTGATTTGGAAATTGAGAAATGAATTCATGAGTGAGAGTCAAAGAAAAAAACAGAAGATGAACAGTTTGAATTTTATTCTAGACCTTGCCCTACTAAGATCTTGAAAGATGTTGTAGGTGTTCCTGAAAAGAAGGTAATTCCAGCCACTGTCCATAAGGCACATAAGTTTTTGCATTGAAGAACAGGATCCAAGTGCCCATCAAAGAAGACATGGAAGAGGTACGACCAAGAGTGACAAAAGCTCAACCTGTGCCACATTATGGGATGCCTTATAAGCCCCACATCCCAGAAGCACGAAATATGGAGGTGTGCCCTTTCTCCTTTGATACCCGGGACAAAGAACGCCCCTTGCAGAAGGAGAAAAAAAATAAAAGAAATGCAGAAAGGGGAGGCACCCAAGTTCAAGGCATTTGCTGTGCCCCATTTTGACACCATTAACCTGCCAGAGAAAAAGGTAAAGAATGTGATTCAAGCTGAGCCTTTCTCCCTGGAGACAGACAAGAGAGGTGGCCACAAGGCTGAGATATGGAAGCACCAGCTGGAGGAAGAACAGAAACAGCAGAAGGAAGCAGCTTGCTTCAAGGCTCATCCAAACATTATCATCTCCCAAGAGTCCTTTGTTCCCAAGGAAGAGAAAAAAATCAGTTGCTAAGAACCCTTCTGGTTGTCTAATTCAGGAACCTTCTCAGCTGGCCACGGAGAAGAGAGCCAAGGAGCGGCAGGAGCTGGAGAAGAAAATGGCTGAAAGGGGGGCCTGGAAACTACAGCAGTTGGAGGAAGTCAGACAGCAGGAAGAGGAACAGCAGCGGGAGGAGCTAGCCAGGTTCTGGAAGGAACTGGTGCACAAGGCAAACCCAATACACAAGTCCTCAGCCGTGGAGGTGAAATCCAGCGAGCTGACTTGGTTGGTGTCTCTCAAGTTCTCCACTGAGTTCCAGTAGAAGCTGCATCTACATCACAGGCATGGAGAACACATCTTCAGACTCACCCACCATGCATGGAAACACACCTGACAACTATGGATGCCAGGTGTTTTGAACATCACTTTACACAGAAACTTTGAAGCTAATGAGACACCACTCACTTAGACTTTAATCAGAATTCTTGTAGGTATTTCCTTCAGACATTAGTTGGCCCTTTTCCTGTTGGTCTTAACTCTGGCTAGGATTTCAAACGCTGGCTAGGATTTCAAGTATTTGTTTTGGCAAAGTCTACTTTTCACCTAATATGCCCATATTTCCCTGTTATATAAATGTATTTTAAGCATAAAATAAAGGCAGTCAAGTCCTAGGCTGTGGTTTCAGTCACAGTGTAAGTGAAAAAAAAAAATCAGCCATCTATATTTATCTATGTACCTACCTATCTTATCCATCCATCTACCCACATCTATCTATCTGTCTGTCTGTCTGTCTGTCTGTCTGTCATCTTTCTCTCCTCTATCGGTCATATATATCTATCTACCTATCTATCACCTGTCTGTCTGTCCGTCTGTCTATCTATCTACTTATCCATCCATCCACACACCTACCCACCCGTCTATTTACCTACCTATCCATCCATCCGCCCACCCACCCACCCATCTGTCTATCTACCTACCTACCTACCTACCTACCCACCCACCCATCCATCCATCTATCCATCCATCCATCCATCCATCCATCTATCTATCTATCTATCATCTTTCTCTCTTCTATCAGTCATATCTATCTATCTATCTATCTATCTATCTATCTATCTATCATCTTTCTCTCTATCAGTCATATCTATCTATCTATCTATCTATCTATCTATCTATCTATCTATCTATCTATCTATCTGTCATCTTTCTCTTCTCTATCAGTCATCTCTCTCTCTATCTATCTATCTATTGTCTGTCTGTCTATCTACCTATCCATCCATCCATCCATACACGTACCCACCCATCTGTCTATTTACCTACTTATCCATCCATCCACCCACACATCTATCTACCTACCTATCCATCCATCCATCCATCCATCCATCCATCTATCTATCTATCTATGTATCTATCATCTATCTGTCTGTCTGTCTATCTACCTACCTATCCATCCATCCACCCATCCACCCATCTGTCTATCTACCTACCTACCTATTCATCTATCTATCTATCTATCTATCTATCTATCTATCTATCTATCTATCTATCTGTCTGTCTATCTATCAATCATCTGTCTGTCTGTCTGTCTATCTACCTATCCATCCATCCACACACCTACCCACCCACCTACCCATCTGTCTATTTACCTACCTATCCATCCATCCACCCATCCACCCATCTGTCTATCTACCTACCTACCTATTCATCTATCTATCTATCTATCTATCTATCTATCTATCTATCTATCTGTTCTGCATATTGTGGGAAAGGCAGTGTGAACACAATAGCACAGGCTTAGAGGTCAGTGGAGCTTCAGGAAGTCTATGCTCTCCTTCTACCACGAGTGTCCTGGGGATCAAACTCAGGTCTTCAGTCTTGGCAACAAGGCTGCCAACAAACCGTCTTGCCAGCCTTCCAATGCTCCCTTTAAGGAGCTTTTTACTTGATCCCAACACTGATTATGATCTTTTTGTGATGCTCTCTGGCACAGAAACTCTGGTAGAAGCAATGGTGGCAATTAATGGTATATGATCTATATCAAATTAACCCCAAGAGACAGTATTTTCCTGTTCTTTAGGTCTGGGTCTCTTATGTGCTTCTGAATTTTTCTATGAAATCAATAAACATACTTAAAGTGTCTCCATGGAGAAGTAAAAATGGTTCTTTTAAAGTTCTGACCACGTATTTGTTACTATTAAGCACGTACTTTTAACTGGACTCAGCTGTAGAATTTCTCAGTGAAGGCAGTCTATGTATGTCTTCTGGCTCTCTGTTCCTGGCATTTTTCTTTGGCTTCCTTCCTTCTCTTGGCCAAAAGCTTACTATACTCTGAAACCTCCTCCTTGCTTTTCTTAATGTGTAGTTTTCAGAGCCTTGCATTAGCTTTTGTGTTGCAGGACACTAGAGTAACAAGATGCTGACTCCGGGGCACTTCGTTTCTGGACTTTATGCCTTTGTTTAAGGGCCTTCTTAAAGGGCATTTTTTAAAGAGAGATTGAGATTCAGAAGCTTTTGAATTCTTCTAGCTCTTTTGTGCTCCACTGCCAAAATACAGTAGTTGTTAGTCTAGGACTATTTTTTTTAACACAATAACCAAGTTGAGAACACTCAAATTGACATCCACCATTAACAGACTTGGTCTTTCTTCCAGTTCTCCTTGGTCTATTACAAGAATGCTCTTATCGAATAGCGGATGCACTCTGCCAGGAGTCAAGACATTTGCTATACAGAGAAACCCTGTTTATCATTCCCAGGGATGAACAGCCCTTCTACTCTTCACCCAGAGCACCGGCAGCTACTTCTGTGGCCATGCACTTCTCAGAGAAAGTACAAAGCTTGCATTTATATGCTTCTGTGAGTTTCTGACAGCTGGGAAGGGGGCATTTAGCTTCATTTTTATGCAGCCCACTACCTACCTAGGGATGCCCATAAAGTAACTAAAATTCTTTTTCGTAGAGCACTGCGTGCTTGAAATACTCACAATCAACTGGCAGCTTGTCAGTTAATTCATATACTTCCTCTTCCTCAACAGGATATCCCAGGAATTGAGTAGTTTCATAAATATTATCAACATCAACTTTTCCACCTTAAGAAAGAGAGAAGAGAAGAAACTTGGTTTTATGTCAACAGGAAAAAAATATGATACCCTATGTCCATCAATCCATATAAGCAGGAGATGAAAAGTGACAGCACCGTAAAGCTCTTGAAGTGAAGTAAACTGAATTGGTTGGGAATTCAGAAGAGGGAAAGCTGTTCTCTATCCGACCTCTAGAGAGCGTTGTCACAACTGTTGTCTACTCAGAAGAGTAGGCAAGACTTACTCTCACAGCGGTTGACAACTTAGCCAACACTTTCTTACCCACATAGGAAGAGTTAAAATTGCTACAGACAGATGGGTAATTATGGCAGATGTTGATACGTATTCTGGTGCCTGCACTACGGAATACGATAATGCCATGAGTAAGCAGAGAAAGAGGGGGTGCTGGAGCTTCCTTCTCTCAGAGCACTTCTCACTCACTCCTGAGAGTCCGCAGCGAGTCTGCCAACATATTTTTAAACACCATGTTGTCATCTGTAAGGTAAAGGTCACACTGATTAGAGAAGTGAAAAGCCAAGAAGTTCTGCTATCAATGTTATTAGTCATGTCGAGGAGTTTCCTGGGACTCTTGAGGCTGATCATTCTTTTTCTGGTTATCAGATAGACTGCAAGTAGAACTTGAATGCACTGAAGCACAGGTTTTTCCTTTTGTTGTCCTCTAAGGTTCTCCTTTTTCTTCCATAAATCTTTTCATCATCTTTTCTGACTTTAGCTTTAAGTATGTTACAGGTGGCTTTAAAATTGTTATTTAAAATTGTTTATACATAATTATCAGTGCCTCCCCAGAAGTATTATCTCCCAATTTAACATTTGAATAATGAGGAAAGCATACTTTTGTAAAAATTGAAGTTTGTATTTCACTTTCAACAAGCTGTTAAATGGCTATGCTCACATAACCTTATACATACAGCCCATGCCCAGGAGCGCCCTAACTAACCATCAGGTCTGAAGTACTTACCATTGACTGGAACTTTGCTCTGAATCAGTTGGCTTTCACTGTCTGTTAATTCAATGCCTACGTTTTCCAGATATGGTTGTATATCATTGGCATTTACTTGAGGACCTTTAAAAAGATGAGAGACATAATAAACAGACATTTTCATATATAATGCTTCCTCATTAAGGAAATGGTAATAACAATTGTAAGAGGCACAGCAGCAGAATGCTGAAGACACAGAGAGGCGTATCTAGCTGCAGAGCATTACAAGAAGGAGCTAAAAGCAAAGCATTATTTCCTTTAACGGTGAAAGAAGCAAGCAGTGAATGAAGACCAGAAAGATGATGGATTAGAATATCCAGGGAGGGGCAGGAGAGCAGAGAAGGGGGTGTGGAGAGACATTGAGCACAGTAGGGAATGATAGCAGAAACCAGGTAAAGCCAGGGAATGTTAAGATTAAAATAAATAAACTGTGGATAATAATCAACACAGCTGGGTAGTGAAAGAACTCCCCCTCAGTGGGCCATTCAGCCAAATGGAAAAGGAGAACCACTGTAGTAAGCTTTATGCCCCTTATCAGTTATTCTCCAGAGAATAACAAAAAAAGAGACAGATCTGCCAACCATGTGTAAGATAAATGCCAGACACTCAGAGGGGTGGGTTATTTGAGGCAGTAAGAGTTGAAGGCCCTGCAGATTTACTTCCCCAGTTCCTAAAGGCCTTCCTTGCCTCTCTGGCTGAGTTAGTGACCACTTTGAGAATCAGCATGGGCCCAGGAAGCTGGTTATGACTTGGAAAGAGATCCGTGGACACAGGTCTACTTTGTGGTACAGAAGGT
>NW_022196911.1:101190516-101193016 GCF_008632895.1 Mastomys coucha | reverse complement strand
GGACTTGCTAAGGTGGGAGAATTGGGTTCTGATGATGCCAAGTAACCTTGGTTTGTGTTGCTTATATTCTTATGCTTGCCCCACATCATCTGGTTATCTTTAGTGCTACCTGCCCTTGCTAAATCTGACTGAAGCCTGTCCTTCCTGTGATCCTGGTTATGTCAGAACTCCTCAAGTCAAGCTCTCTCTGTGATCCTGTGATTCTCGGATCCTGTGACCCTGGGCTTGTTAGGGCGCCTGGGAGTGGAGCTTCCTCTGGGTGTTGTGGGACTGGCTGCGGAGCTTGCGCCCAAGGTCTGCTCAGGGCACCAGCCCCCTGTTTTTACTTCTTATTCAATTTATGCTTTGAATTTATATTTGAACTTGAGAACTTTTAGAATACTATGTGATCTATTTTCCTGAAAAGGTATAAAAAACTAGGAATGCTGATGTTAAGTAGGCAGAAATAGAATAGGATAGAAGCATTTCAGAGATAAGGGGCTAAGCAGATGAGGAGAGGCAAGGAAGAAGGGAGCAGAATTACATAGATGCAGAAGGAGAAAGAAAAGATGCAGAGATAGCAGATAGAAAGACCAAGGGCTTCCTACTGGCAAGAGCAGGGCTTTCTTGTGTAGGTTTGGGTTTCTTTCATTTCAGTCATAGAAAGGTAGAAACCTTTTCTTTCTCTATGCAGTAAAGGTTGAAGCTTATTTTTCATTTAAAATGAGTGAGTTCTTTCTGTGCTGGTGCTTGGGTTTTGCTCCATACTGCATATGTAAGTATAGGTGTGTGTTTGTGTGTGTGTGTGTGTGTGTGTGTGTGTGTGTGTGTGTGTGTGTGTGTAAGCATGAGACAAGTAGCTGGGCCTGGTAAGAGTGTATGAATGAATGTATGAGCTGTGTAAAAGTTTTTCCTTTTGTGAGTGTGACTTTCTTCTACTGGTTTAATAAAAATGTGTTGCTCCAATCCTCCCTCTAGCCTGGCCAGTGAGAGGGGAGGCTTCCAGGCAAGAGAGAAAGAAGTCCTAGCAATTAATCCTTTACTTAATTCCCCACTGTTTATTCTCCAGAGAACTGTAGCCCTGGCCTCAGAGTAACTTAGACTCAAGACAGGTAGACTGGTAAACACTATATTATAAATGCAATGTTAATCATAAGACCAACTCTTGCCCCCTGCCAACACTCTCCCCCTCTCCCCCGGGTACCTTTGAGAGAGGACCCAGTCTGGGGCAAAATTCCTGGCACAAATTGCAACACAGAAATACAAAAAACATGATAAGTCAAGGCAACATGAGTCTTGCAAAAGTTACACATCAATGGTATTGAAATGCCGGATTATTTCAAAGTTTACTTGTAAAAAATGGCATGGAGAGGGAGCAGAGACTGAGGGGATGGCCAGCCACTAATCAGCCCAACTTGAGACCCATCCCATAGGCAAGCACCAATCCCTAATACTATTAATGATACTCTGTTATGCTTGAAGACAGGGACATGCTGCCCTCTGAGAGGCTCCATCCAGCAGCTGATTCAGACAGATGCAGACATCCATAGCCAAACAGTGGATGGAGCTTGGGGATTCTTATGGAAGAATAAGAGGAAGGATTGTTGGTCCCTAAGGAGATGGGAATCAACAAACCTGCATCCTTGGGGCTCTCAAGAGTCTGAATCACCAACCAAAGAACATACAAAGGCTGGACCCAGGCCTTCCTGCTTATATGTAGCAGATCTGCAGCTTTGCTTTCATGTGGGTCCTGATGAACTAGAGTGGGGGCTATTGCAAAATCTGTTGCCTGTACATGGGATATATTCTCCTAGTTGGTCTGCCTGTCTAGCCTCTGTGGGACAGGAAGCATTTAGCCTCACAGAAACTTGAAGTGCCAGGGTTGGTGGGGATACCTGGGGGGACCCACCCAGAGGAGAAGGGCAGGGGGTACAGGGAAAGGATTATGGGAGGGGGTGACTGGGAGTGGGGCAGTGAGTGGGATGTAAAGTAAAAAGAAAATTAAATTTAAAAAACCTGAATCTGAAAAAAAATGACCTCAAATAATATACTAACAATCGGATGAATGAACTCAAGAAATTCAGGACCTGGAAAAAAAATTCAGCAATGAAGATGAGGCAATTAGCAATATGGATGAGAAAAGTCAGCAAGGAATCCAGATTTTGATAGGTAAATAATACTAAAAATGAAAAAACCTAAATGAATCAATTAAAAAAACACAGAAAAAGAACTAATAAATTAGATCAAGCAGAAGAAAGACTATCAGGGACTGAGGACAACGCTGGGGAAATATTACAACTAAACAGCAGTGAAGTTATAGTAGGGAGCCAGAGCTATGGGCAAAGGCACCTGCTGTATGAGATGGATGATCTGTCTTCAGTTTCCAGAATCCATGTAATGGAGCCAGATGCAGAGGCCTGCATCACAATCCCAGCACTCCCACAGGTAGGTGGGAAAGGAGGTCTCCCTCTCCCTCTCCCTCCCTCCCTCCTTCCCTCCCTCCCTCCCTTCCTCCCTCCCT
>NW_022196911.1:101176498-101190310 GCF_008632895.1 Mastomys coucha | reverse complement strand
CCATCATTACTTCTCACCCGAAAACAAATGGACTGCATTTGACAAGGAGCTCAGTGAAAACCTGTTAGTATCTGAAAAACAAAGCCTGAGTCAGACACAGACCACAGTTTTCTTGTTTGCCTATGAGATTTCTAAGATGTTGTCACAGTCACCGCAGACATGGGCTGCTTCTGAATTGTTTCCTTGCATCCAATCATAGAACAGAATTTTAAAGAAGGTGAATTAGCATGATAAGTTAGATATTTTTCTAAAAGATTATTTGGACCCAAAAGATACTTTTTTTTGGTGACAGATAAACTTTTTCCAAGCACAAATCCCTGACTTTCCACTTCTAACCCATGTGACCTTCTTATATTTGCTGAATGAAAACACAATGCCTTTTACTGTGTGTTAAATGTGAAACAACCCCAGAGCCCCTTTTCCTTCTCATCTTTGAGAATCTGACCTTTTCTACCAGCTACCTTAAGATCGTCTATCGTTTCCCTATGATAGTCAATGTAGGTTTAGCGGTACCTTTATCAATTTTCTGTCAATACTGAGATTAATAGGATATTTATACTATTAATATATAACTAATATTATATAATATATTAATCTACTATCTATCTATCTATCTATCTATCTATCTATCTATCTATCTATCTATCTATCTCTTTCATCTATATTTTGAGATGAGATTCACTATGTAATCCTGGCTGGCCTCAAACAGAGATCTGCCTGCCTCCACTCCTAACTCCCATCCCCAAAGTTGGGATTAAAGGCGTGTACTACCACCCTTGACAGAAGCTCTATTTTTGCCCTAGAGGATTATAACTCCATGAGTATTTCTTTCTTCCTAAGTATATTTGAGTGAGAATACCACTAGAGAGTGTACAAGAGCTTAGTGATTTTCCTTACAGAAAGTCATAGTAGTAAATACAATACCATCAATTTTCAAGTAGTTCTGTAGTTTTTTCGTATCTTTTTCAGAAACAGTGTAGTCCATGTTTTCCATGATGGTTTCTAGTTTACTTGTTAAACCTTTTCCTCCTTGAGAAAGGAAGAGATAAAATAAGATAAAAATGTAAAATTACACTTTAACGTTTAAAATTCTACTTAGTTCCAGGGACTGGGCCATAAAGGAGGAAAGAAAGCAAGGCTGTGAATGTTTAAAGAAAGAATAAAAGCAAGTGCAGGGGATAGGTGGAGGGTAGGAAAGAATCATCCCACATACATGTCAGAAGACATGCTGCCAACAATTTTAGCAGAGGCTTGGAGTAACAGGAGCGACTAAGGCTTGTTACTTGTTCTTTATTCATAGTAGAGATGTTAGAGACAACCATAATTGTGGCTGCCAGGTTTGAAACCTGTCAGATTATCTCCATACGTTTAAAATAAAAGATATAATGGGGGATAAAAAGATTGATAAACTACAGAATATAACACTACGGGTAAGAAACACTTCCACATTCAAGTTGTGAGACTGAGGCAAGCAGATCAGTGCAACTTGGGTGGGAAATGGCCACAATAGATCACTGTCATATGAGTGTGAGACAGAGAAGTGCCACAGAACACCCCTGAACAGAAACAAGCTACTGTTACCATTAAGTAATAAGTAGACTTTCCAGAAAGAAACAAACTTGCAAGCTTGTTTCACTTGACATTGTATTTGTTACTCACTGTGAAAAGTTTTTAAACTATCCAACAATCGGTTCCGATACACTTTATTATCACCTGTAATAGAAGACATAATCAGTGTCACAGACCAACCAGTACTGGCACCCATGATGTGACTGTTGACCACATGAAGGCAGTAATCTTATAGATGTGGTATATCCAGTCTTATCCATACAGCTTTCTTCAACTTGACTTTATCAATAGCATGAAGAATTGGATGTTGTAAATGTCTCACTTTGCTAGGCTAACATGGATTTAATACATTCCCATTTGTCTTGCCTTCTTTCCTCTCTTTAATTTCTTTGTGCTTTAGGGTTATCAGAAATTACAGAAGTAATGCCTCAACTAAAAAAACTTGTAATCATATCTTGATTCATGAATTAATTCTTTTCTTAAGAAGTTCTTAAATCCAGTCCCAATAGAGTAAGCTACTATGTGAAACAGTCTCTATGGACACAAAGACTTTTATGACTTTATTCTTATCACTTAAGATGTCCTCAATATGTTGAAGGCAAACTAATGTGTTATGCGTACTCAATGATTCCCAGCTAGCCCCCACAATGCACATGCTCAACCCACCCCCACCCACCCCCCCGAGCTGAGGTTGAATCAGAAATGCTCACAGGTAACCGGCAGAGTCTTCATCAGGTCCCAGCGTTCCTTAAGTGTGAGATCTATCCCTATGTCTTTCAAAACATGATCTATCTGAGCAACATCCACTTTGTTTCCTTTGAAATGAAAAGACATGAGAGCAAAACGATTATAAACTAAGTCATCTAAGTTTCTCTGAAGAGTCTTGGTTTTGAGTGATCAAAAGTCTAAGTCAAGAGTCTAAGGATATTAAAAAAAAAAGAGACATACCTGCTCAAGTCTAGACAGAAAAATATTTTGTAAGTTCTAGTGAAATGCCTAAGTGATGCCATCTGGTTCTAACCCCATTTTGTGTTTGCTTAAGACAGTTCTCCGCCCTCTACCCACCTCTCCAATGCCCATGTCTACTTTGGAAACACATTTGAGATTTCCAAGGCCTTGCCCATGGTCCTGATGTATTAACCAAAATAATTTAAAAAACTAGAATAACTAGAAAAAAATTTAAGTGAAAAATAATTTACATGTTTTGTCTAACCTACTTACTGTGCTCTGCCAGGAAGGCATATTTTACGGCTACTCTGACCTCATCTAACCCTGATATAAACTATGCTCTTCGTGGTTTGCCTTTAGATCCCTGCGTCCCTGACTTGGCTACCAAGAGACTTTTCAGAGGCACAAGCCTACTTTTGGTCAGGCCGTCCAAAATACAAAACCACAAAACCAAAACTTCTAATTGGCTTTATCAATGTGGTTGTCAGTAAGTACCTCCGGGGGACCTTTGCATTCATTTCACTAAGAGCAACAGTAAAAATCCATTTTCTGACATGGAGGTCATAGATCAATATGTCTAAATTTGGATTTTTGTAAATAAATAATGCCAATTTAAATGTTTTGCTTACTCAGTGGTAGTTAGATATGCGAATATAATGCATGAAGAACATATCCTACCTTGATTTCCAAGTCAGATCTCCCAAATACCCTGCCCAAATTCATGTCATTTTCTTCTGTTTGTCATCGTTTTTGTTTGTTTTAATAACCCTGTGTTGAATTACTGTTGCCCATACACACGTATGCAGGGCGCCATCTACTGGCGCATGAGCAAAGACCACACCACTGAAGGGAATTGACTCTCCCTCTCAATAATTGGCTAATAACTGCCAATAGCTCTTCAGCTAGGGGGTGGGTCCTCCAGAGCCCCACCCTCTGCATGCTACACGTTTTCTATTTTACACTATGCGACATGATGAGGGGATCTATTCCTAAAATGATTAGCTTTTTTTTTTTTTTGATAAAATAGAATAAAAAGATTTAATTCTAAAACTAAGACAATGTCATTATTTTTCCAGTGATCATGGTTACCTGGGTTTATTTTAGCCATGTGAACAGTGCAACTAATTTAAATCATTGAGAAAGAAAATACAGGGAGGTCCAGGATACTACGACAATAGAAAAATGTAACATTTTTGCCAAAAACTAATTTGGACTGCTGGATAAAATGTTTTAATTTTTTATTACGATTTACTATTAATTTATTTACCCATTTATTTACTATGCTGTGGGCATCCTTGTGGAAGTCAGAAGGCAATTTGCAGGAGTAAGTTCTCTCCAGTATATGGGTCTCCCAGACCAAACTTACACCATCAAGCTTGGTACCAAGTGTCTCTACCTATTACGCCATCTCACAGGGATGCATAAAATACATTGTTGATCTATCAGTAAGACTAACAAATTAATGTACTAAACGAAGCCCCCATAATGAGGCTTGGATATTGAAAAGTGTGAAGTGTAAGCCTCATCGGAATATTGTGACTTAAAGTCGTTTTTGCTCTGTGGCTTTTCACTGACCTGTGAACGACTCCATATTCTCCATTACCTCGCTCATCTTGACCCTCCCATCTGCAAAGACAAAATGCATGCAAGACCCAGGCATGGTCACTTGCACCCAGAAACACAAGACCTTACAGTGTGAGGTGAAACATCGAAATTCAAAGGTTCACCCTGATTTGTCCTGCTAACACACTAATCTTCCCCAGATGAACACGGAATTGAAAACTGACAGTCTGAATGTGATAAATGAATATAGTGCAGAAGGAAAAATTGCAGGATGTATCATGTCTTGTGCACCAGTGTTAGGGAATTTAGAAAGCCTTGTTTAATCTTTCACTTGGCCCTTTCCACTTTAGAATACAAGAGCAGTGCGTTTGATCATCTTAGTATTATAGATTTAAAAAACAGTATTGTGTGCCAGGAGGTTGTGATGCACGCCTTTAATCCTAACACTTGGGAGGCAGAGGCAGGCAGATCTCTGAGTTTGAGGCCAACCTTGTCTACAGAGCAAGTACCAGCTAGGGCTACACAGAGAAACCTGTCTTAGGAAAAACAAACCTAGCAATATTGTAGCTAACCATCTGTCTGCACAGAGCAGGAGCCATACATACTGGGCTATTTACTCTAGATTAGCTTGTGGCTTGCATGTTCTGGCAACTCACCTCCCTTCTAATCAGGTCTAAATGAAAAAAAAAACACTTTGATTTAAAATTAAAGTAAGAAAAAAAAATAAAATTAAATTAAGGTTACTCCTGGAGTCAGACTCAGTCTAGGGTTTGGTGCCACAGGAAATCAGTAAACTTTATCTCAATCGCTATGACAGTGATAAATAGATTTAACACATTAAGCCCACCAAAAAAAACCCTGGGCATTGCTAACCATCAAGGAAATGTAAATCCAATGACAATGAGATGTCACCTAACTGTTTTCAGGATGGCTGTTATTAAAGGGACAATCCCAATCAACGCTGTTGAGGCTATGAGAATGAACAACTCTTACACACTGTTAGTGAGAGTAACACTAGTATAGGCATTATGGAAAGCAACATGGAAGCTCTTCAATAGGTAGAAACACTTGATACTAAACAGAAAATGGAATTACTGCTGGATCAACAATCCCACAGCTTGGTTGAGAGTCAAAGGAAGGGACTGAGGACTGACGAGAGGTTGGGCTAATTAACACGTGCATCACTGCACACAGGTGATGCTCACCAAAATGATGCTCAGAGAGTAGACTGAGAGAGAGAGAGAGAGAGAGAGAGAGAGAGAGAGAGAGAGAGAGAGAGAGGAGGGAGAGGGACGGAGGGAGAAGGGAGAGGGAGAGACAAAGAGAGAGGGAGGGAGAGAGGTGGAGGGAGGGAGGGAGAGAAAAAGAGAGGGAGAGAGGGAGAGAGAGGGGGGAGAGAGGGGGAGGGAGGGAGGAAGAGGAGGGAGGGAGGGAGGGAGAGAGAGAGGGACAGAGGGAGGGAAGGAGAGAGAGCAAGCGAGCAGCGGAGAGTCCCCTGGTGACCTGGAGGACTTTATGTGAAGTGAATCAGAGACAGGCACTGCTCTCTCTCATGGTAGACTGTGAAAACATTGATCTCCAGAAGCTGGAAGTAGGATACTAGTGAGAGGATGCATAATTGTGGTTCAAGTCAGTGCCAAGAAGCCAACTGTATAGCAAATGAAACAGTTAATGATCATTTGTTGAGACTGATTGATTGATTGATTGATTGAGACAGGGCTTCTCTGTGTAGGCCTGGCTGTGGCTGGCCTCAAACTCACAAAGATCTGCCTGCCTCTACCTCCTGAGTGCTGGGATTAAAGACATGCACCACTACGGCCTACTTTCTTTTTATTTTTTGAGTTCTTTAAAACTGTAAATAAGCATATTGTTTGCTATCATCTGGAAAATGATAACTGTGTGTAGTGATGCATTTGTTAATTAGCTAGATTTAATTATTTAATAAGTAAACTTTAAAACATCATGTTACGTAGGATATATACATATCACTATCAATTAAAAAAAGTCTAGGATGACTAGGTGTTCTTTCTCTCCTGAGCCTCCTGGTGATTTGATAGATTTAATTATTTTTCCCCTGAAGGCCAGAAGAGGGAGTCAGATCCCTGAAGCTGGAGTATTTATTGGCAAGCATGAGCTATCCAACATGGGTATTGGGAACCAAACATATGCTCTGGAACAGTGGTGGGTTCTCTTAAGCATCAATTCTTAGCTCTTGCTCCCTTCTTTTCCCATTGAAATGATCCTGTTTCTTTTCTCTGGCATAGGTCATTAAATATTCTCAGTGGTACAAGGGTTTCTAAGTGGAACCCCGGCTCAACAGATGAGTCATTTCTGACGGAAGCATCACCATCCGGGATAACAGGCTTTCCCACAAACATATCTAGAAGTTTGTCAGTGGAGCTGAGAGGCTCTCAGAAGACACAACGGCACTCTCACCTTCAACTGGCAGACGGCTTGCCAGGTCTTCAATTTCTTCCTCCTCCAGATTGAAACCTAAGTCTTCTAGAACGTCACCCAGTTTGGAGATACGACACTTCGCCCCTTAGGAAAGAAGGAGCCAGAGGCTAAGTTATCACAGATTGAAGCAATCCACTGCATAATGACAGACAAATAGCTCTCAGGGCTGTGGAGACATTGTGGAAGCTGGGCATGCAGTGTATTTTGTCAATCCTGCCTCAGAGGGTCCTTTCTTTAGTGTGTGAGAAAAGTATATCTAGAAGTTAATTATATATCAGATGAGTTATGTAAGTTTTTACTTACATATTGATTATGTGTACTGATTCTATATACTATAAACTGTATTTTTTTAGATGAACTGATAAGTTATATCAGACAACTAGCACTCTTATCAGCAACCGGAATTTGAAACATTTTCATTGTCAGAAAGTTATAAACGATATTAGTTATAGTTGCATCTAAAAGGTCTTTAAACTTAGAGAAAATAAATCGCATAATTATTGTGTAGTGACATGATTTCTTTTTAAAGTTAAAGACTACAGATTACAGTTTGAATTGCCTTGTTGAGACGATCACTTACCAGAATGCCACTTTATATAATCAAGTAATAAGTTTTTAAGTATTTTCCCATCGTCTGTAAAATAAGACACATTATTATAAGAGAAAATGATGTATACAGGAAAAGAGGTACAGAAGGGTATAATTTTAAGTCCAAGTGCCCTACCAATGAGACTTTCCCCAGCCCTGGACAAAATTCTGAATGTGAAGCTGACGGACGTCTTTCTTCACGCTCAGCTCCTGCTTTCTTTCTCCTTGTTACTGTTAGTTCATCCTTTTTTCTCTTTGCACTACTTAAGCTTTATTTATCTTAAGGTAATGGCACTATTTAAAAAAACATTCGTTTATTTATTTGTGTATGTGTGCGTGTACACGCACATGTGTGTCTGTGTGTGTGCACATGCGTGCATGTATGTCTATATGTGCATGTGTTCATGTATGTGCATGTGTGCATAAGTGGGCGGCGGTCACAGTGTGTGTGTGTAGGTTGGAGTAGACCCTTGGATATCAACCATCTATCTTGCTTAAGACAGGGTCTGTCTTGTTCGCTGTTACACTGTTATACTAGGCTAGCTGGTCTTGGGAAATCTCCCATCTCCACCTCCCATCTCATTGTAGAAGGACCAAGATTATAGACCCAAGCACTGCAACTTTTACCTGTGTTCCAGAGGTCTTGGACAGCAAGTACTTTTACCCACTGAACCATCCCCCTGAGCCAGGAGCATACTTTTAGTGCCAAGATTCAGTTTAAAGATGCTGGCAGGGATCAAAACAAATTCAAATGCCAAAGACACATGCTTTCCCAATTACAGATTGATTTCTTTGTTTTCTAGGTGTTGTAGGGCATGAGAGGGGCTAGTTTTCACGATGTTTTCACACTGAAGTTTATACAAACATGAAGATACATTTCATAGGGTTCATGCAGTACCTACCTGCAATAGGCAACCGTTTCAGCAGGTCATTGGTGTCCCTATTTGTAAGCTCTATGCCCATGCCCTCGAGCACTCTTTGTGTGACCTTAGCATCAATCTTTCCTCCTTTGGAGAAAAACAAATGGAAATTGAAAGCGAGGATTGTTTACTGACTTTGTCTGACAAAGCTAAGTTTGTACAGAACACATGAAAATGTGTTCAAGATTGTAGAAACTGTGCATTTGTGAGCGGCCTCAGTAGTCGTACTGTCACAGGGATGGCTTAACATTTTCTCAGAGTAGATGATAAGTATTTCGAATGAATGATGATTGGTGTTGACTGTGCCATCATGGTGAAATGCACCATAAAATAAGAGGTTTCAGAATAAGTGTAGAACTCATTTTACATATATATATCATCACAAAATTTTGCCAAAAATGAAATAAATGAATATAATTTTCATGCCAGTTAAAATTTTTGAAGCCAATGACAAGATAAGAAAGCTTTAAGTGTGTGTATGTAATATATATGTGCATTATTATGCACACACATACATATGTACATATTGTGAGAGGATCCTTCTATTTAGCCTTGGCTGGTCTGGAATTCCCTACTGGAAAACAGGTTGGCCTTGAACTCCTGTATTCCTACTGAATGCTGGGATTCCTGGGGTGAACTATCTTACTATGAAGCCCTGGCTGGCCTGCTACTCACTAAGTATCCAGATAGGCCTTGAAGCAAGTCTTCTGTCTCAGCCTCCTGAATGCTGAAATTACAAGCACGTACTACATGCCAGCTAAGAAAATTCAGTTTCAAAATTGTATGCGAATGTGAAGCTTTTGTGTAAAATCTTTTACAAATGTCTCGCTTACCAGTGAATTTTCTTACTTCTTTCAGCATTGTCTGCAGATCAGTCATCCCAGAAGCTGTAAAAGGTCACAGTTTACATTGTATATAACTATGTACCATAATAAAGCTTGATTATAGGAAGATATTTTAAGAATCCTGAAAGATAATGACTAGAATTCTATGCTCAGAGAACATATCTATCAGGATCTCTCTCTCTCTTCTCTCTCTCTCTCTCTCTCTCTCTCTCTCTCTGTATGTATGTATGTATGTATGTATGTATGTATGTATCTGTGTGTGTTTTACTCATACAGGATCTCAGATACACAGATAAGGGTATTTTCAAACTTGCAATCCTCCTACCTCAGCCTCTTGAGTGGTAAGATTACAAGCATATGAGCATATGCTATATGCTTAACTGACTAATTGTATTTGTCAATGATATTTGCTTTTGGCAGAGGTGGCAGAAGAAAAGAGATCCCAAAGCAAGGTTGGAGATGTAACAAAGAACAAAAAGCCAAGGATACGTGTACAGTTGAGTAAATATGAATGAATATTGGTGTTATAAGATATTATACTACTACATGCTTAATTTTGATTGTCAACTTGATGGGAATGTAATATTACCATGCAAACAAATCTCTAAGCACATTTATAAGGAGGTAATCTAAATTAGGTTGAGGTGGGAAGATGCACCCTAAATGTGGGTGGTATTCTTCCTTTGCCTGGTGTCCTTGATGGAATGACAAGGAGGGAGTTGAATGCAGGCTCTCATTGCTCTCTCCTTTACAACTGTGGATGTAACTTTCAGTTCCTGCCAGCATACCTCCCCTGCCCCAAAGGACCACATCTCCTAAAAGGTAATCCCAACGTCCCTCCTTCCTAAGTTGCTTTTGTCAGGTATTTAGCACAGCAATGAGACACAAAGCTAATACGACTACTGATATTTTTCTAAATTAAAATAAAAACAGCACAGAACTAAAGAAATAACATTAGAATGGCTGGGGGTGGTGTCACACAACTTTAATCCCAGCAGAGGCATGTGGATCTCTGAGTTCAAGCCTAGCATGGCCTACATAGTTGTTGGTATTCTGTCTAAACTCCACCCCCATAGATACTTGGCAGCAGTCAGGTATGCTCCTCCCCACAGTTACCTGGCACAGGTAGGCCTGGCCCTATAAAGGGGGCTGCTTGCCCCCTCCTCTCGCTCTTACTCCTGCTTCTCTCTCTTGCCTCTTGCCCCTTTGTTCCCTGTCTCTCCCCATTCCCTTCCCCCCTCTTTCCACGTGGTCATGGCCAGCCCCTACTTCTCTACTCTCTCCTCTTTGCCTTTCTCTGCCCCTGCTACCCTCTTAACTCCCCTCCCCATGCCCTAAATAAACCCTATTCTATACTATACGGGTGTGTGTCTGGTCCCTCAGTGGGAAGGGATGCCTTGGCATGGGCCCACTGAGGCACCCCCTTCCCCTGCACCTTGCCAGAACATGTTCTTATAGCTCTTTCTCTTTTTATGATCACAACAATAGTGAGTTTCAGGACAGCCAGGACTACACAGAGAAACCCCATCTTGAAAAATAAACAAAACAAAACAAAACCATTAACAAAGAGGAGACAAATAGAGGTAAAATATTCTTAAGTCCTTCTGTTATCCAAAAGGAATTTAATTTGGAGACCCAGGTTCACAACATTCATAGCAAATCTCACTGACAGACGTGAGGCTTCAGTGACTGAGCTAATCAAATGCTGAGATCATCAAGAGGGACAGAAGAGTGCTGGATATCAAGAAAAATTAGGAGACAGTTTCTGTATAAAATCAAAGAGACATCCAGGGACTATCACTGTAATGAATAGAAGGACTACATTCTTGGTAGTGTGAGTAAGAGGACTGGAAATTTATTTTATTACTTTTTATATACTTATTTGTGTGTGGGGTGTGTGTGCATGTGTGTGTGCGCGTGCGTGTGTGTCTTAGTCACTATTCTATTGCTGTGATAAAATGTCATGACCAAGGTAACTTATAGAAAGAAGCATCTAACTGGGGGGCTTGCTTAGAGTATCAGAGGATTGGTTATACCACAACCATCATGGTGGGGAGTATGCCAGCAAGTAGGCAGGCACAGTGCTGGAGCAGTAGCTGGGAGATCTAATCACATCTAATCATAAGTGGTAGGCAGAACAGCTGAGTCTGTGCCTAGCATGGGCTTTTGAAACCTCATGTCTACCCCGAGTGACACACCTCTTCCAACAAGGCCACACCCACTCTATGAAGGCTACACCCAGTCCAACAAGGCCGCACCTCCCAATTTTTCCCAGATAGTTCCACTAACTGGGAACCAAACATTCATATAAAAGATCCTTGGGGGTCATCCTCATTCAAACTCCCAAAGCATGTATATGTGTGTAGGCGCCATTGCCACAATACCCAGACAGTTGTCAGAGGATAACTCGTGGGAGTCTGTTCTCTCCTGTCTCTTTTAAAAAGAAGAAAAAACATTGCAGCTTAAAATTGCTAGTCTATCAAAGAATTGAGGCCAGGAAGGATTCCTGTGGGCAGTGCCAAACTAGAGGAAGAGTAGACAAGGAAGTGCATGTATTACAAGGTGGAGAAGTACACAGTTTGATGACACAGCCTTTAGAAACTGAATGATGTAATTAATATGACATTAGCAACTTCTTCTGTGTTCTCTTTCACTGCCCCTCAAGTAAAGATGCGTCACCCATAGCTATCATATATGTCATATACGTCCAAATTAGTGAAAATAGACTAAACCAAAATGTGCTCTTACATGGTCTGGATTATTCTTTAGGACTAAATATATATATTAACCAAACAGATGATGCCCCTGGAGGCTTCAGCCATGAGTGCCTGAGGGTGATCATCCCTGGCAGGTCTGATAGCATCCGTACGCTTACCATTAGCTGGAAGGGACCGTGACAGTTCTTTTACTTTCTCATCTGACAGCTTGATCTTCAAGTTTTCCAGAACATTTTCGATGTTATTGACATTAACTGTCCCACCTAAAGAAGGAATCAGGATCACCAAAACAAACTCAGTAACTTCCACAAATAAGAAAACTTTCACTGATTCCCTCATATCACGGCAAGAATGCCAACAACCCAAATGTTCAAGTGCACAGACATGGCCAAACTGGAAAGAAAAGTAAAAAACGCTCTTTCTTGGTCCGGAGGGAAAACCCCCGAGGAACGCACTCTCTCCTCAGTTACAGTGACAGGCCTTACAAAGCCCATTTTACTTTGCTGCGTTACTGAAATCTGCCCTCCCTCAAAATAGCTGGTCCTTTATGTCACATTTTCTATGTGGAACCAGATTTGAATTCACCAGGAATATCACCAGGAAAATGAGAGATTATTTGGAATCTGTGGGTGTGAAGACATGAGAGTAGGTATGGGGTTAGTGTGGGAGAGGCGGTCTCCATCAGAGGTCCACTAGAGGACTTCTGGTGGAGTCAGGACAGCGCAGGTGAGAGGCAAGGACTAGAGGATGGTGCAGGTGAGAGGCGAGGACTCTGATTATCTTCCTTCTCCTTGTGCTTCTTACCTTTGAAAGATTTCAGTTCATCTATCAATCTGCTCTCATGGATATTTCCTTCATCTGAAAAACAGGGGTACACACCCGTCACCGAAGAGCTATTGTCTCAGTCAGGGGCATCTCTGGTTTGACTTAGGTTTGATATTTTGCCTTCCCAAGAGTACAAAAGCATGGGCCAGAGAACATTTTCAGAGCACATGCTTAGCTGGATAGGAACATCTAGTCATTTGTTGCAAACATCATACAGGAATATGAACACATCCTTCTTTCTTTTCTTTTCTTTTCTTTTCATTTCTTATCTTCTTTGTTTCTCCCACTTCCCTCTTCCCACCAGCCTCACTTCCTCCTTATATTTCCCAAGTCGACTTTCATTACTAGGGTGAAATGGTATATAATGATGGCTTTCATCTCCAACCATAGGAAATCAAGAAAAGAGAGTTGAAAGAACAAAATTATGCTTTCTGAGGTAAGAAAAAGGTCATTTGAAAAAATTTTGCCAGCTCTTGTAAAAAACCAAACCAACCGAGAGAGACAGAGACAGATAGAGAGGGAGACAGAGAGAGACAGAGAGAGAATCTTTTTTAGATGTAAAGTCACCATTCATCCTGTCATTCCACTACGGGCAATGGGCCCATCCTTAGATGGTTGCTATTATGGCTTAGATGTGAAGTGGCCCCAACACTTGAGCTAGTGTCTTCAACACTTGATCTCCAGCTTGTGGTGCTGTTTTGAAAGCTGTGGAGCCTTTAAGAGGTGGGCCCTGACTCTCAGAAGTGGGTCACTTGGGGCAGACCTTTGAAGACTATACCCACCCCCAGCTCCAGTCCCTGCTGCCTGCTCTCTGATCCACCAACATGAACACACGCCCTCCCCATGCTCTTTCTACAATCCTGCTCCTGGCAGTGCCTTCCCACGCTGAACAGAAAGGTCTGAAACTGTAAGCCAAAATCAACCTTTTCCCCCTTAAGTTGTTTCTGTCAGCTATTCTTGTAGTAGGGACATAAAAGTCACTAATATGGCAAGTGGAGAGCCTGCCTCCAGGGAGTGCTTTAACCCAGGGACTCAGGTGGGACCAGGCGGGAGGCACAGGCCTCAGGAGTCACAGGGAAGTCCCAGGGCAGCAGGGACAGAATACTCTCCTCCTCCCAGTGACAGTGGTGGATCTGTAATCTTCACTGCCCCTTCCCTGCGAGTGGAGAGTTTGCCTCCAGGGAGTGCTTTAACCCAGGGACTCACCCATCTGTGCCCGGGATTTACCAGAGGAGAGCTGATCTTCCAGAAGTACTGATACAGACTCACAGACCCACAGGAGGAACAAGCTCTACTCAGAGACAGCAAGAACACTAACTAGTACCCTCGGAGCTCCCAGGGTCTCAACCACCAACCAAGGACTGCACATGGAGGGGTCTA
>NW_022196911.1:101169452-101172223 GCF_008632895.1 Mastomys coucha | reverse complement strand
AATTCCAACTCAATTCTTCACAGACTTAGAAAGAGCAATTTGCAAATTCATCTGGAATTACAAAAAACTCAGGATAGCCAAAACTATTCTCAACAATAAAGGAACCTCTGGTGGAATCATAATCCTGGCCTTTAAACTGTACTACAGAGCAAATGTGATAAAAACTTCATGGTATTGGTACAGTGACAGGCAGGTAGATCAATGGAACAGAATTGAAGACTAAGAAATGAACCAACACACCTATGGTCACTTGATTTTTGACAAAGGAGCTAAAACCATACAGTGGAAAAAAGACAGCATTTTTGAGAGATGGTGCTGGCTCAACTGGCAGTTAGCATGTAGAAAAATGCAAATCAATCCATTCTTATCTCCTTGTACAAAGCTCAAGTCCAAGTGGATCAGGGACCTCCACATCAAACCAGATACATTGAAATTAATAGAAAGGAAAGTAGGGAAGAACCTCGAGCAAATAGGCACAGGGGAAAATTTCCTGAAGAGGATGCCAATAGCTTATGCTCTAAGATCAAGAACTGACAAATGGGACCTCATAAAGTTGCAAAGCTTCTGTAAGGCAAAAGACACTGTCAATAGGACAAAACAGCAACCAATGAATTGGGAAGAGATCTTTACCAATCTTATATCTGATAGAGGGCTAATATCCAATGTATACAAAGAACTCAAGAAGTTAGACTCCAGAGAACCAAATAACCCTATTAAAAATGGGGTACAGAGCTAAACAAAGAATTCTCAACTGATGAATACTGAATGGCTGAGAAGCACCTAAAGAAATGTTCAACATCCTTAGACATCAGGGAAATGCAAATCAAAACAACTCTGAGATTCTACCTCACACCAGTCAGATTGGCTAGGATAAAAAAACTCAGGTGACAGCAGAAGTTGGAGAGGTTGTGGAGAAAGAAGAACACTCCTTCATTGCTAGTAGGATTGCAAGGTGGTACAACCACTCTGGAAATCAGTTTGGCAGTTCCTCTGGAAATTGGACATTGTTCTACTGGAGGACCCAGATATACCACTCCTGGGCATATACCCAGAAGATGCTCCAACATGTAATAAGGACACATGCTCCACCATGTTCATAGCAGCCTTATTTATAATAGCCAGAAACTGGAAACAACCCAGATGTCCCTCAACAGAGGAATGGATACAGAAATTGTGGTACACTTACACAATGGAGTACTACTCAGCTATTAAAAACAATGAATTCATGAAATTCTTAGGGAAATGGATGGATCTGGAGAATATCATCCTGAGTGAAGTAACCCAATCACAAAAGAACACACATGGTATGTACTCTCTGATAAGTGGTTATTAGCCCAGAAGTGCAGAATACAGGAAGAACAATCCACAAACCACAAGAAACTCAAGAAGAAGGAAGACAAAATTGTGGACATTTCATTCCTTCTTAAAAGGGGGAACAAAATACCCACAGGAGGAGTTGCAGAGCCTAACTATGGAGCAGAGACTGAAGGAAGGACAAGCCAGCCTAATATAGCTATCTCCTGAGAGGCTTTCAGAGTACCTGACTAACACAGATGTAGAGGCTCACAGCCATCCATTGAACTGAGTATAGGGTCCCCAGTAAAGGAGTTAGAGAAAGGACCAAAGGAGCTGAAGGGTTTGCAGCCCCTTAGGACAAACAACAATATGAACTAACTAACACCCTCAGAGCTCCCAGGGACTCAACCACCAACCAAGGACTATACATGGTGGGACTGATTGTTCTGGCAGCATGTGTATAGTAGAGGGTTGCAAAGTCGATCATCAATGGGAGGAGAGGCTCTTGGCCCTGTGAAGGTTCTGTGCCCCAGTGTAGGGGAATGCCAGGGCCAATAAGTGGGAGAGGGTGGGGTGGCAAGCATGGGAAGGGGGGAGGCAACAGGGATTTGTTCTTGTTGTTTTTGCTCGTTTGTTTGTTTGGTTTTTGGAGGGGAAACTGGGAAAGGAGAAATCATATGACATGTAAATAAAGAAAATATCTAAAAAACAAAAAACAAAAAACCAACCAACCAACCAACCAACCAACCAACCAATCAACCAACAAACTAACCAACCAATCAACCAACCACCACCCTAGGATACAGTCATTTATAGAAGATAAAGTTTGCTTTTTTAATGTGTCTTAACACCTAACTTGACTTCCCTTAACATTCTCACAGTGTTTGAAAAGCTTACCATCAACTGATAGGTTTTTAATCAGTTCCACCTGTTCTTTGGGTGTCATTATTACCCCAGAATCTTCCACAAAAGTTTTTACATCTTTGACATTGATTTTTTCTCCTTCAAAAAACAGAAATGGTAAGTATTATATGCCATATGAAGAGATATCTAAACAGCAAAAGGCATGGAAGAGAATCATCCATGTTTTTATATCACAGCATGTAACTTTTAGGGAAAAAAAAAAGCAGAGAGGCTTTATTCAAAGCAGAACAAACAGGAGGACAATCAGAACATGTGTCTTTCACTCGGAAGAGAGAAGCTATTTTATTACACTTAATTTGAAAAAAAAATTGTCCGTTGTATATGCATGAATGGGTATATTTGTGGGTGCATCTGCATGTGCATGGGTGTGTGGGCATGGAGGTCAGAGGTCAACCTCAGCTGGGGGGTCCTTCAGGGGGCCATACACCTTGACTTCTTGAGACAGTGTTTATCACTGGCTTGGAGTTCATAAAGTATGATAGGTTGGCTGACCAGGAAGCTCCAGGGATCTATCTATCTCTACCTTCCCAGTACTGGTATTAAAAGGGTAT
>NW_022196911.1:101165107-101169442 GCF_008632895.1 Mastomys coucha | reverse complement strand
CCCCCCCCCAACAACTCGCTTTTATGTAGGTGCTCGGGCTTGATCTCAGGTCCTCATGTTTATATGCCAACATCAACCTTAGGACATCTAGATGAGGGAGTAGGACACTGACAAGGCCAGTACACAAAACAAGGTTTTGTTTTTATGCCTCCTGTGCTCATGAATTTCTGTGCTATTGAAAAGATGTGAGGTATTAAAATTTAGGGTTTTAAAGTTTATATTAACTTTTAACTTGCCTATCACTGAGTTCACATCTGCCAGCACTTTTTTCAAAGGGATACTTCGGTTAGCTGTAATACAGAACAGAAACAATTAAAGTGATGACATAGAACTTAGAAAAATTATAAGTTAGGATCTGATAGGAGACTATACATTTTACTAATCTATTTGTGTTTACCTTAAAGTCATATTTCCTGTTTTGGATATAGAATTCCTCATTAGAATCTTGGACTGTGGCCATTGTCTTGAACACAGGGTCTGGCTGTTATATATGTCATGTCTTCATGGCACTTATGTACCATGACTTCAGTCCTTGCATCTTTAGTTGCTTTCTAAGTATGCCTTCAAAAGGAGGTGTTCTCTCTCTCTCTCTTCCTCTCTCTCTCTGCCTCTCTCTCTCCCCCTCCTCCTCCTCCTCTCTCCTCTCCTCCCCTTTCCTCTCTCCCCTCTCCTCTCTCTGTTGCCGTTGTCTCTGTCTCTTTCTCCTGTCTCTCTCTGTCTCTCTCTCCTCTCCTCTCTCCCCTCTCATCTCTGTGTCTCTCTGTTGTTGTCATCTCTCTCTCCTCTCTTTCTGTCTCTCTGTCTCTGTCCCTCACATTTAATGTAGATGTTGATCTAAATGTTTCCTACCCTCCATTTATCCCTGATATGTTGTCCCCTATGTTACCTACTTCTGTATTCATCTCACTGTCATTCATGTCACTGATACTTTAGGAAGGAAATAGTAATGGTGTTACACTATTTCCCATTGTGAATCTTTCTCTCTGTGGATCTTTGCAGTTCATTCACTTTTAACCATTGCTCCCTCCCATTTTCTTTTTTTCCTAGAAGTCCTTGGCCTGTCAGTGTGGTCTCAGTACTCACTGGGACCCCATGATGACTTCAGATTCCAGAAAGACAAAAGACAGCTTTTGTCTTCTTGCTTTCAGGCCAAATTCTTCTCCATAAAAAAATACCTTAAATTCTTAGATCAATCTAATTGTAGATTGTGTGCGTGCGTGCGTGTTTGTGTGTGTGTTTTTCTGGATGGCTTGGAACTTACTAGGTAGCACAGGATGGCCTTGGACTAGTAATCCTCCTGCCTCTGCCTCAGAGTGCTTAAGCTACAGACAAGCAGGAATTCTTATACTTAATCCCAAGATTCTGTGCCCCCAGTCCCATAGGTCCCTTGTGCTTACTGTCAGAAGTCTGCTTCTTCATTACATTCTTCATTTCCTTGTTTTTGAGTTTCAGATCCAAGTTCATGAGGAGTGTCTTCAGCTTATTGGGATCAACCCTTCCGCCTTAAAAAGAAAAGAAAAGAAAAGAAAGAATAAAAAGGACAGGGGTGTGAGCAAACCCTGATCCAGACATAAAGACTTCTCTTGCTGGAGTAACCCTCACCAGGCCTGGCTACGGTTAACAGTTAATTAGCCAGTGTGTGGACGTCTTTGCCTTTACTTCCAGGATCTGGGAGGCAGAGGTAGGTGGGTCTCTATGAAGCTAGCCTGGCCTTCATAGCATTACGGGACTTCATAGTGAGGCTTTGTCTCAAGAAACAAAGGCAAATAAATATTGAATAATAATAATAAAAAAAAAGAATTAGAAAACTACTTTAAAGTGGTTTAGCAATGATGTTCCTTTAAAACTTCCATAACTCTTGGGCTACCAATTCCACTTTTCATAGAAAGAGGTCAGGCCAATGGAGAAAGGTAGATACACATTGTACTTTTATGTATAATAGATAAAACAGAAAATCAAATGACACCTCTAGAGGTTAAATATCTACTTAAGTGGGTGCTATTGAGTACATTTTTTTTATTCCACAGAAAAATATAGCTACATATAATTATTATAAAGGATGGTTATAGTAAGAAAACAGTTTTTAATTGGGTAGAGTTGTGGTGTCATGTAAAGTACAGAGGTTGAAATCATTGTCCTCGAAAACTAGTCATGTCCTAGAGGACATGAATGATGCTTGCGATCTGTCTGCCATCACACAGCAACCACATAACTAGTAGCGAGTCTCGAACACTTTATCCTTGGGTTGGACAAATGGGTATTCCATATGCCCGCCACAAGTCAGTCACTTCATCTCAACCGCAGGCATGGTAATTGCTCCCAGCACTGGAAGAGAGGGTCTGCTAGACAGAGTAAGACCAGGACCCTGGTGTCATGTGTGTAAACTGCCAATGGGATTTTAGAGCACTTCTGACTGTATGAAAATTTTGATGTTTTAATTATAAAGGGCTTGAAAATATCAAGTGGTTATGACTGGATAACTGAACTCTGAGTTGCAATACTTCCTAAATTGACCGTTTTATTAAACGGTTCCCAGCTGTGCATTGTGGTGGTTCTAAGCCAGCACAGTGGGCCAGTACAGTGATGGTCAAGCTTTCATAAAATCCATCCAAGACACACAGAAATAAAGCTGTGCATTCCAGGCAGCTTCCTTTGAACTTGATGCTGAGCTAATTCACACAGCAAATACATACAAGGACATGATTAATACACAGAAGAGGCACCAGAGGAACCATAAACTAGGAGAAAAGGACAAAGGCTGAGAATACCAGACCAATCCTATTTATCACTTTCTCATGACATCTATCACTCACCTTTGTAACTCCTCAGACTTGACAGGAGTCTATTCTGAAATACGTGCTTATTTTCTGTTAAAAAAAAAAAAAGTTACAGTTCAGGACAGAAAATGTCTCAGAGAAGACAGAAGCAGATGTTTCATTCTGTGGCTGACTTTTCAAAGTGGGTCTATCTCCATCTTCAAGTCATGATGAGGTTGAGGATAGTACAGAGTGAGCGTCTGGTTAGAGCTCAGCTTGGCTTCTAGCTGGCTTTGTGGCCTTAGGCAGATCTACCCCTCTGTTCCTTTACTGTAACCCTGGGATGAACACTGTCACAGTGTGCAGTGAGGTCGGCTGCTGAACACCATTAGGACTGAAATAACTGATCTATTAATACATCTACCTCCAGGACTTATGTAAGAGAGCCAAAACACACATTCATTGTTCTTATTTGGATTCTTTTCTATCTTCGAACATTATTTTTAGAAAGTATTTATTTTTACTTATTATGTCTATGAGTGTTTGCCTGCATATATGTCTGTGCACATCATGCTTGCTGGTATACTTGAAGGCCAAAAAGGGTATCAGATTCCCTGAAATGGGAGAGACAGATGGCTGGGAACCAGACCTGGCTCCACAAGAGCAATGAGTGTTCTCAACCACTGAGTCACCTCTCCAGCCCCTTAGTTTTTAAATATATTTTAATTGATTCTTTGAGAACTTAATACATGTATATATTGTATTTCAATCATATTCATCCCCCACATTTCCCCCATGTCTTCTTCCTAACTTTGTTCTCTTTTTTACTGTTTTTTTTTATTGATTTAAGTTTTATTGCATTATGATGAGAAAAGTTACATGATTTCAATTTATCTGAATTTGTTAACATTTAAAAACATATTTTAAGTAAATAGAATTAAATCACATTCTTGTTTCCCTTTTTATCTCATCTCCTCCCCAAGACTTCCCTTCAATATCTACAATACCTTTTTTGTCATATTCTTTAAAATTTATAAAATATTATAATAAAAATGAGTATTATAAAAGTTGTTGATATAAAACAACAATCACTTTAACAGTCTTATGTAGATGCTTGTCTATAGCAATACTGAAAATACATAAATTTTTCTCAATATAAATTTTAAATAACTCCAAACATATTAACTGTATATTTCAAAATAATATATCACTACTAGTATTTTTTTAAATGAACATAAATATATAAAGTCTTTTTGTTTGTTTGTTTGTTTGTTTTGTATTTAGTAGAGTTTAAAATCTTGACTTTTACTGTGGTATAAGCCCAAAATAAGAACAATTTTTAAACATTGGATTTCATTGTAATAAAGCTGTATTTCAATGATTTTACCTCATATCACCAAATGATTTTACCTCCATTATAGCTAAGCTGAGAGTTCACAGATCCGCTGCTCCAAGGAATGAATTGTAGGCACGATTTTTGGGTACAGACTTCCTGCTATGGTCAAAGCTAATTGACTTGAGTGAGTGACTTTATTCTCAACCCATAGAGAACAGGTTACATTCATTTAAGAAATGGTGT
>NW_022196911.1:101146471-101164602 GCF_008632895.1 Mastomys coucha | reverse complement strand
AGGTTTTGTATCTCCAGGGTTGTCTCTCTTTCTGATTTCTTTATTGTTTCTATTTCTATTTTTAGGTTTTGGATAGTTTTGTTCATTTCCTTCACCTGTTTTATTGTGTTTTCCTGTAGCTCTTTAAGGGATTTTTGTGTTTCCTCTTGAAGGCTTCTAGCTGTTTACCTGTGTTCTCCTGTATTTCTTTGAGGGAGTTATTTATGTCTTTCTTAAAATCCTGTATCATCATCATGAGAAGTGATTTTAGAACTGAATCTTGCTTTTCTGGTGTGATGGTATGTCCAGGACTTGCTATGGTGGGAGAATTGGGTTCTGATCATGCCAAGTAACTTTGGTTTGTGTTGTTTATTTTCTTACGCTTGCTCCCCTCCCCCCACCATCTGATTATCTCTAGTGGTATCTGCCCTTGTTAAATCTGACTGGAGCCTGTCCTTCCTGTGATTCTGGTTGTGTCAGAACTCCTCAGAGTTAAGCTGTCTCTGTGATCCTGTGATACTGGGATCCTGGGATCCTGGGCTTGCTAGAGCACCTGGGAGTGGAGCTTCCTCTAGGTGTTGTGGGAGTGGCTGGGGAGTTTGTGCCCAAGGTCTGCTCAAGGCACAGGCCCAGACATACTGGAAGGAACCAGTGCCACTGGGCTGGTGGAGTTCCTGTGTGCCTGGGTCTTCTTGGTCCCAGTTATTCCCAGTGTTGGGACAAATGTTGTGTTCTCCTTACCTCTGATCCTGGGCATGTTAGAGCGCCTGGGAGTGAAGCTTCCTCTGGGTGTTGTGGGACTGGCTATAGAATTTGTGCCCACAGTTTGCTCAGGGCACAGGCCCAGACTAACTTGGTTCTCTTAAAAACACATGCACACACACCTGCTTCGCTGTTGCCCCTGAAAGTCAGAAGATGGGGTAGAATCCTTTGGACCTAGAGTTACAGGAGCTGCAGGCTGTCTGGCGTGGGTGCAGGAGATGGAACTCAACTGTTCTGAGAGAATGGCAAGTATTCTTAACTGCTGGGCTATCCCTCTCCCCAACTTCACCCCTTTTAAAGTAGCCCAATGGATTCGATTAGTACTGTTCATATATGCATGCATTATATATTATACATACATATATATTAGTAGTCTTCATATATGCATTAGGGCCCCTGCTGGAGCAACCCACCAGGGACCATGTTCCCAAAGAAAACAGTCTCCCTTAGCATTCATCAACCACCTATAACCTTTTACCTAGGGATGGAGGCTGTTGTGTACCTGCCTCATCTATTCTGGAACATCGACTTATTCTCATGCAGGGAACCACAGTTGCTGCGGGATTCTGAGTAAGTTGGTCCTGGCATGTTCAGATACTGTTTTGCCACAGTCCTCCCTTCCTATCCTGTGGTTCACAGATCTTCCAGTCATGCTTCCTTGATGTTCTCTGACACTTTCTTCCTTCCATTCTCCCTTCCTTCCCTGCTTTCTTGCTTTTTGCTAGGATCTTGCTTATGAACCCCAGACTGGCCTTTAACTCTGGATTCTCCTCCTTCTGCCTCCCATGTGCTGGAACATCTCCTCCCATTGAGTCCTTCCTCTCTCTTTTCTACCACACACTCATCCTACTGCTTTCACTACTAAAGAGAGACATACCCGTGGCCTAAGAGGCAGCAAGAATTTTCTTAGTCTTTAATGGCAAGGCTCATACTTGAAGGTTTTGCTAACTTCTGAATTAGTGTAACAATATGGGAAAAGTTAATTTCTTAGCATCTGATACAAGAACTACTCACAGAAGTAGGCACTTGTGAGAAGGCACTTTAAAAAAAAAGGTTTAGTTTTAATTTTATGTGTATGAATGTTTGCTTGAATGTGGTATGTGTCAAGTGTGTGCCTGTGTGCCTCTTGCTTGTAGAGGCCTGAAGAGGCCGCTGGATCCCCTGGAACTTGAGTTACAGATTGGGGTACACCACCATGTGTGTGATGGGAACAGAACACAGGTCCTCTGCAGGAATGGCCTGTGCTCTAACCACTGAGCAAACTTTCCAGCCCAAGAAGAAGCTTAAAAATACTTTCCTCCCCTTCCCTTCCTTTCTGATTGTTTCACTGTATAGCTCAGACTGTCTTTAAATCACCCCTTCCTCTTCTTTTTCTGCCTCTACCTCTTTTCCTCCGCCTTCCCAATACTGGGATTCTAGCCATGTTATCATATCTGGCTAAAACCATGCTTTTTTTTAAAAAAGCTTACTTTGAGAGACAAGAGGATGGCTAAGAGTCTGGGGCCGGCTTGAGCTATGCAGAGACTTTAAGGTTAATCTTGGCTACAATGTGGGGCTTTCCTAATAAAATTAAGATAAAACAGGATTACATTGGGAAGAAGTTGAGAAGAGGAAGGGAGAGAGATTTGGCCTATTCCCACACACTGAGAATAAAAACAAGAGCAGTTAGGATTGAGCTTGTGGGGTGGGGGAGGGGACAGGGTAAGGAAAAGACATGCCTCAGCAGCAAGGTGTAGAAAGGTACACCAGAGAGGACAGGGACTTCTCCTGAGGACCTCTGCTGTGCTCATGAGGACCTCTGCTATGCTCCTGAGGACCCCAGAGAGGACAGGGACTTCTCCTGAGGACCTCTGCTGTGCTCATGAGGAACTCTGCTGTGCTCCTGAGGACCTCTGCTGTGCTCATGAGGACCCCAGAGAGGACAGGGACTTCTCCTGAGGACCTCTGCTGTGCTCATGAGGACCTCTGCTGTGCACCAGAAAAAAGACACAAGCTCCACCTTCCCTCTGAAAAATCAGCAAGAGTGTATTTTTTTCCTTCTTTCTTTTCAAGATCCTTTGAGTATTAAGTTCTGCATCTGAGGTACAGAATAACAGGCTGTTCATAAGGAAGGGCTGGAAGATGGGTTACAAGTAACATTTCAACACACAACATTTCGAAATATGAACTTCAGAAGACGTGTGGAAGGCTCAGTGGTTAAGCGCCTGCCCCATGCTCCAAGAACAGGAGTCAGAATCCCTAAAACCCACACACATGCTGGGAGTCTGTGGCAGCCTACCTGTAATTCTAGCCTTGGAGACAGGGGAAATCCCTGAGCAAGCTGAAACCAGCTTAAACCAGGTAAACCTTCAGGATCTGGGGTTGCTTGAGAGACCCTGCCTTACTGAAGGAGCTAGAAGAGCATCCTGGATGATTTACAACATCAACCTGGGCCTCCACATGCATGCACACCTACATACCGTGTCTACATACAAGTAGAAATCAATGCCCAGGCTGGAAAGGTTGCTCAGCGGTTAAGAGCATTGACTGCTCTTCCAGAGGTCCTGAATTCAAATCCCAGCAACCACATGGTGGCTCACAACCATCTGTAATGAGATCTGATGCCCTCTTCTGGTGTGGCTGAAGACAGCTACAGTGTACTTAGATATAATAAATAAATCTTAAAAAAAAAAAACAAACAAACCAATGCCCACCAAATACATATGGAAACAGATATATATGTATATATATATATATGAAATTTATATGTGTATATATATATACACACACGCACACACACACACATATAAATTTCAAAAAGTAGAGCCATAAGACTAAAGTTAAGTTTCTGGAGGTCCCAGGAACATGCCTGCAGCTTACCATCGAATGGCAATCTTTCCAGCAGATCCACATATTCTTTATCATTCACTTCAACTCCAATTTGTTCAACTATGTTTCTCAGGTCATCGACACTAATCTTTTCTCCTTTGAAAGAGAGATTGTTTACAGGTGAACATCTTAAGAACTTGTAACTCATTTAAAAGTATTTGCCATTGCGTGTGTATGTTGGGGGTCGGCACTCATGCTATGACACGTGGTGGTCCAAGGACAACTCTATGTATCGGATCTCTCCATCAGCAGTGGATGCCGGGGACTGAACTGCAGTCACCAGGATTGCTGTTGGCATGTAGCTTTCCCCACTGGGTTAGCCTGATAATTCAATAAAAAATGGGGGTGGGGGATTTGTAAGAGCATGTTATTAACCAATATGATCTCTGATATATCTTTTGAAATAATAGTTATGTGGATGCAATCTCAGCTTGGAATTAAATCTTTTCTAAAGACAAAACGGGATAAACAAATACAAAGTCACAGAGGTCAAAAGAAGTCAAAGAGAATCTACCCTTGTTATAACAGCACAACAAAGAGGCTCTCAGTGTTGGGGACTGGCATGCAGAATTCAATCCAGTATACAAATGGCACAGAATTTCCAGTAGAGATAATTCTAATAGTAGTTATATAATAATTAATTAATAATAATTATACTGACTTATAAAACTGATTATGCAGGAAAACATCTTGAGCTATCTAAAATGCTTCCTATTTACTAATGTGCTTACTTAAAACTTAGCTATCTACATGTAGCCAAGAAATATTTATAAATGAAAAAATATGTATCCCTAAAAAACACAAAACTTATCATTAAGCATAAGTCTTGTTTTGGGCATGGTGGCTCATCTCTTTAGCATCAGCATGCAGAAGGCAGAGATGGTAGGATCTCTCTGTAAGTTTTAGGCTAGCCTGATCTGCATAGTGAAACCCAGGACGGCTAGGGCTACATAAAGATGCTTCCTCATTAAACAAACAACAATAAAAAAAAAAAAAGAGTAAATCTTGTGGATTATTTTGAATACGTAAGTTATCAAATAAATTTGATCTGACAAATAATTGAATTAAATGACTATGTTGATATCAACAATATCAATGTGTAAGATATTTATGTATAGCATTTGGATATCTGTGTCGGAGAAACTCACCTGTGAACTCATCCATTTTTGGCACGATGCTTTTTAGATTGACCTTTCCAGTTTCTGCACACACAAAAAATATCACAGAGACAATGAGATCCTTTTTGCTCACCCCTGCTAAAATTCTGGAATCATCCAAATTTTAGTTCTAGATGCCTACCTTTTCAGATCATTAAAGCCAAATGGATGAAACATGTCCCCTCCCCCCTTTTTTTTCTTCTACGTGGTTTTATACATTGTGTCGACTCCTACTGGCTCATATGCTTGAAGAGTTGGTCCCCAGCTGGTGGAGCCGTTTGGGAAGGGAGAGGCAGTGTGGCCTTGTTGGAGGAGGCGTGTCATTGTGGGAAGCCTTGAGGTTTCGGAAGACCATTGCTATTCCCACTGTGCTTTCTAAAGCATTACAAGAGTTACTGAACGATTTGAAAGGAGTTACTCTTAAAATGATCTGGCCTTGTGTTGGTGATATTCCCCAGTGGGAAGAAGGACTCAACTAGCAAGTGCAAGGTCCTAGGTTTGATCCCCATGTCCACAAGAACAAACAAAGGTAAGAACTGCTTTAGCCTGTTGTCCTTGGTTAGAGTGATGGCTAGTGGTGGAGAGTCAACTATTTTCCCAACTACCATTATTGATCTAGCTATATCTTCCATATCTTCTTCAACCCATACCGGCAAATTATTTTTCTATTGGAAATAATACCCTTTTTATTATTGTATTTAAAATCCAAATCCATATCACACATAATACCTCATAACAGTAGTATAATTATCCTCAGACCCACAGTTATATATCACTTTAAATTCCTGTATTTCTCTCTATCCATTGCTCTTCTCATTTAGAACAGCAAATCATTCGCACCAGGCACAATCATTCCTCTGTTTGAAACATTCGTAGGAGGCAAGTTCCCTGGCAATCACATAATGTTCAGTGTGTCACTTGATCTTCTTCATTCGCACCTGAGAAAGCTCTGTCGGGATTTGACCCCTTCATCATCCACAGTGGAGGACACCTGCTAGACTTGAACTAATAAAGATAAATTTTGCTTTCATCTGGATGCTGCTGTAAACTTTTCAAAATATCCTTTTGGTATAAAATAAATGCCATCTATGGAAGCTGCTAAACCCCTGTTTTAGCTAATAAAGCTTACCATCAACTGGTAGACTTTCTGCAAAGTCTTCAAATTCGTTCTGTGAGAGTTCAATCCCCATGTTTTCCAGAAATGGGCTCAAGTTATTTATGTCAACTTTTCCTCCTTAGGAAAGACAAAGTATTAAAAAGATATCAAAGTGTGGAAAAATCTTGTCAATTCAGAAGTGCTATGGTGGTAACTTTACCTACAAGGACTCATGGTTCAGGACGGCCTAGTCACAGGCACATGGAGACCAGATGTTGTATCTCAGTCTCTGATGGTGTCTTTTGCTCATACTGAATATAATGAAATTCTAAATGGGTCTAGATAAATTCTCAGGGAATCACAGCATAATAATCTAATACTTTACATTGGGATATATAATAATCTAAAAATCATTCTGTGAAAATAATTTATGATATTTATATTTAATAGAGATGAATTTATGTATATGAACAATATTGGCCATATATATGTATATATATTTATCTGTGTTTTCATGATGCTTTGCACTCACTTTTAAGATTCTTTAAACCATCCAATATCCTTTTTTTATACACTTTTCCTGAAGCTGTAAGAAAAACCACAACACAGGTCAGAAAATGATAATGAGGAAGGTTTTGCTTAAACAAACAAGCAACAAACTATAATTCTCACAGTCCCGACTTCAGAAAAGCCAGTTTTTGATGCTTTCCTTCCAGATTTGTCATCTCTCAATAATGGAGTTTGTTTGGAGAAAGAATACATTGTTTTAAATTTGAAAAAAAACCTGTAGTTTAAGTGTATGGGTGTTTTGGGGGCACATTTGTGTACTATTTGTATGCCTGGCCCCTGGGAAGGTCAGAAGGGGGCATTACATCCCCTGAGACTGGAATTATAGGCAGTTGTAAGTCACCATATAGGTGTTGGGAATTGAACCTGGGTCCTCTGCAAGAGAAGAAAGTTCTCTTAACTACTGAGCCATCTCTCCAGTTCCTGAAGAAAAGATTCACATGAGAAAATTTTATTCATTCATGTACAAAAAAACTAATGATCACTGGTTATAAACTCTAAAACATATATTCCATTTGATTTATTTTAAATATCTGACTAATATCACTTATTTTTCCCTTTGATATTTTTCTTAGTACTTTCTGGCATGTTAATGCAAAGAAGAACAATGCACAGGCCTTATCAGGAGAAATGAATGAAGTAGCTTTGTTATATTGAAAAGTAAATGATTCAGATATTCTTTTGGTAAAAATATTCTGGAAGTTCTAAGACATGATTTTAAAGTCCTGGTAACATGAAATTGGGAGTGGAAAGTAGAAGGGGACTCAAGGGGAAAGTGGAGGAGGAAGGAGTGGGACTAGAGTTAATCAAAACACATTCTACGCATGTATGAATATTCAATAAAATATTAAGAAATAAAAAAAAACCCTAGTAACAATGTGACACCAAAAAAGTCTCCTAATCAAGTACTCAAAAACCTTCTGAAGGATTTATATACATAACAATTCTTATCAGTACATATCAATAAAATATACATATGCTTACCATTACGTGGAAGATGTTTTATCAGATCCAAATAGTCTTTATCTGTGAATTCAACTTTCATGTTTTTCAGAATATTTTCTGTATCATTAACATCCACCGACTCTCCTAGGAAACATATAAATGGTGGCAAGAAAAGATTTTGGGAATATAAAAACTATGATACTCAACACTACAAAATTATAAAACTTGTAAACTTGAATTAAGTTTACATAAGATGACCATAAAACAAGAAACACTTGAGTGCTTTTTTATATAAAAGAGATTTTAAATATTTACTTCAGAAGTTTGAAGTGATAATATTTGGAGCTATAAATTATGATATGCATAAATTTCACATAAAAGGTACACATATTACATGTCTTGTATTAATTAATTAATTATTAATAAAATGTACCAAAAATTCACTCAGTAAATGCTTTGGAGAAAGTGTTTCAGAAATGAACTTGGGTTCTATTATCCTAATAGCAAAGCTAGAGAAACAAAAGACAGAAAACTCCAAGCCTCCATCCCTGACGAAAACAGACACAAAAATTCCACCCAAACACAAACACACAAAATTTAAACTTTCATTAAAAAGTTTTTTCACCATGGTAGAGTGTGATCATTTAGCATACAAAAACAATATATAAGTTATATCATAGTAGTAGAAAGAAGGACAAAAATCCATAAGATCATTCTAATGGGTGCAGAACAATTGTTCAGTACAATAGCTTTTTATGTTAGAACACAATATATTAGTTATGGAAGTGATGTGTTTCAGAAGGCCATTGATAGTAAATCTACAGCCAACCCATATTGTACCTTACACCATAGGGGATTGAGAGTTTCATTCCTGACACTTCTACTAACACAGCAGTGGGAGTCTTTAGCAAAAGGAACTGGACAAGAGAAAGGATTAAAAAATGGTGATGCATGCCTTTAATCCCAGCACTTGGGAGGCAAAGGCAGGCAGATTTCTGAGTTTGAGGCCAGTCTGGTCTACAGAGTGAGCTCCAGGACAGCCAGGGCTACACAGAGAAACCCTGTCTCAAAAAAACAAAATCTACTGGAAGAAGTTAAATTGTCTTTACAGATGACAGCATCCTTCATAAAGAGTATTACCACTAGTATGTTTAAAATATTTAACAGATAGACCCACTGAGGTTTATGATACTAAATTAGCATGTGAAAATTGGTAGTGTTTCTGTAAAGTACCAATGAACTATCTAATAAAGAAACCAAGAAAGAAGTTGTAATAGCTGTCAAAAATTCTGTGGGATAATGGGTTGGAGAGATGGCCCAGAGGCTGACAGTACAGATTGCTCTCCCAGAGGACCTGAGTTTGATTCCTAGGGGCTCTGTTAGGTGACTTACAACCACCTGTAATTCCTGCTCTAGGGGATCCAGACCTCTGGCCTCTGCATTCATCTATACAGATAAACGTCATTTAGAAAAATAATAAAAATAAAATTTAAAAAACCTAGGAATAAATTTAACTAAAGAAATTAACTGAAAAGATAATGGAAAGAAACAAGATACAAATAAATAGAAGGAAACCCTGCACTCATGGACTAGAAGAATTCATGTTATTGAAATGTGGACCATTCCTTAGCTTCCTATTGAATCCTTATCTGAATTCTTGTGTATGTACGCATGTGTACATGTGTGTGGGTGTACTCACCCATGTGAGTTTATGTGGAAGACATAGGTTGACATCAGGAAGTATCCTTCAATTCTGTTTCTACCTTAATTGTCCTAGACAGGCTCTCTCATTGAACCTGGAACTCACCGTTTCAGCTAGACTGGCTGGCTAATGAATACCCTGGATCTGCCTGCCTCTTATTCTCAGTACCAGGGTTACAATCCAAACTCAGCAAGTATTTTACCCACTGAGCCATATTCCCAGCCCCTTCCTATAAAGATTCTAGTGACATCCCCACCCCTACCACAAAATTAGGAAAAGCAATGTAGAATTCATATGACAGTTTGAATGTGCCTTGCAAAAGCTCATACATTAGAAATATAATCCCCTAATTCTTATGTTAGTGGTATTTATAGACAAAGCTTTTGGGAAGATTAGATGAGACCATGTGTGAAATTTTATAGAATCCCAAACCATGTTACTGTGCAAATAAGGTGAATTCATTGATGGTATCCTTAAGAGTCTTTTATGTATGTAGTTGGCATGTTACAATAATATTCTTGGACTTTTTATGTATCAAATATAAAGAAGATTATGATAATCAGAAAAGGATCATTCTGGATTCTTACAAATCCAGAGTTTATTTTGTCCACACCAGTGGCATTTATTGCCCTCAGAGACTCCAGCACCATCCCTCATTCTTTGGTTGTTTCTCGAATCATTTATACTGAGGTCTTACTAATGTCTATGTCAAGACTATTGTTAGCTATAAAATAGACAGGTATGGATCAGAGAAGAGAGCACTTATCCCGACAGTGATCCCAGTGTAATGATGTGGTTTGGGACTGGACAAGGACAGAGTGTTCTTGGAGTCCCCTACTGCTTTGGGGGTTTACTTCCCCTCAAGCATTTTATAGTTTATGAGGCACTAATTCCACTCCTGAGAGCTCCTATTCTTGTGACTTACTCAGGTTCCAATTCCTAATGCCATAGGCCTGGGGGGGTAGAGTTTTAGAAGATAAAAAGCTTCACTATAGTAATAGGGGCACACGGACAGCACCTCTGACTTAAGATCCAGGCCCCTCAGAACAAGTTCAAATCTTCAAGAAATAGAAATCTTCCACTTAAGATCATCGGAACAATAAAATGCAGCATTTTACACATCTTCATATGCTTTCTTAAAAATCTTTTTGACAGAGTTTTATTTTTTGTTGATATACTATTATTCACTTTCAACTTAGAGACATAATCTTCTATACTAATACCCATCTAGTCCCCCCCAAATAATTTTATAATTCAGATTTTTACTAGTAAACCAAATTAAAGAATTACTAGCTACGTTTTGCATGCAACATCAATAATGGCAAATATTTGTTTCTTTACAAAAAGTCCAGTGTGGACAGAAATCTTTCTGGGGTGCATGCTTGTAACCCCAGTATTTGGGTTGGGTGAGGCAGCTGGATAAGGAGCTCAAGAGGAGTCTTAGTTACACAGCAAGTTCAAGGGCGGTCACTACTCTTGGAGACCCCTCCCACACAAATGTTCATGATATGTAAATATTTATGTTCTATAAATAGTGACTGGTGGAATGGATTCCTAAGTATAATTGATGTCATTCACAGGAATTATTAAATTCAAGTCATAGAAATGTCATGTCATTTTGACTATTATGTAATACAATCACTGCCCTACAAAGCACAATAAAGCAGTTAAAATAGCGGAGAGCTTGCTTTTTCTTTTGGCTGATGAGGTGAGACTTTACATTAGTAAGAAAAATCAGCTTGTTTATCGTAAACTTAAGGCATTGTTTGACCTAATCTTCTATTTGAACTAATCTTTCCGGCCTTAAAAGATAATAGACCTGGATTCTAGCACCTTCCAGGTCTTTTGTATAACCCTTTCTGCTTTCTTTGTCTCATAACTATTTGAATTCTGCTCTTGAGAGTCTTGAATTCTTGTTCAGAGCCATTATCACATCAGAAAACACATTCATCAGTTGATTTAAAGGATAAACAGGATAAAAATATCCTGATTGATACTGAGGCAGTCGCTGCTCCGAGGAGAATCAGAAATAGTGAAGTAGGTAAGGTCAGCCCTGCGAGTGTCTGCTGTGGCTTTGGTTGGAGAGGGATCAAAAGGTAAGGGACTCAAAAATTCTCATACTACTAAGAAAAGTGTGTTGTCATTACTACAGAACACCACCAAATGAATCCAAATTATGAAAAACAAAACACACTCAGCATCCTTTTCATGGCTAGATAAACAGCACATGAGGACAGAATAAGCATCAGATTTAGAAACACAGAACTGTGTCTTACTATTACAAAGTTTACTTCCGTATAAGGGAACATATTTGCAAATAACCCGATGCTCATGAAATTTCCCAGACACTATAATGTTGTTGATAACCCACATCAAAAATTGCATCTGTAGATAGTACCTTAGTCATTGTTTAAAATTTGAAATATCTGAAATTTGGCATGTGTTTGTCGCAAAAGCAGAGGTGACACAAAGCAAGTAGATGAAAATGTTGAGTGAAATGCTAAAGTAGTAAAATTAAGAAGAAAATGGAGACATAGTAGGAGACAGCAGTAAAACTATAGAAAATTAATAAATCCCTACTTACCTAAAATACTAGTCAGGTTTTCCATTAAACTATTTAATTTCACTTTCCCATCAGCTGTAAGAAAGGAAAAAATTCAGAAAATGAGAAATTCAGAAAACCAAACTCAGAAAAAGGTAAGAACATCCAGCACTTAAATAATAAATCACCAGGAGCCATCAAAGAGAAGCTAGAAACTAGCAGGTAATCTTCCTGAGATGGTTCCTCCATGGACTATAAAGTTAATGATGGATTCACTTCTTTAGGCAAGGCCGAGGAGATTACATCTGAGGAAAGATTTCTGATATTAATATGCTTTTCCTGTTATTATTAAGTATATATAACATCCACTAGGTATTAGCCCACCCTTTTGAGCAGATCTCTGTAGAGCAATGAAGATGTACTGTCTTGTAGTGATGCTATATAAACACAAATAGATGACTTCTCAATTGTTAATGATTCTATAAGAATTTCTAAAATTATATTAGTAATAATTAAGATCTTTTCTAGTAAGACTGCTTTTAAGTCCTTTTTGATGTCAAGACCTCAATGAGAATTCTGTCAGTCTTCAAGTGTCATGAGTTAATTGCTTTTGGGATAGCAAGCAGGCATCTACAGTTTAGAGCACATTCGAAAAGGTTGTAGGACAATTAACCAAAGGTCATAAAAAGGGAACTAACAATTTGAGATAGGTGCAAGGACAGAAGATAACATATTGGCTGAGTTCACCTGTACAAAACTTCACTAATACCTTAGTCACAAAAATTATGGTTTTTAACTTTCAGTGAACCTGTTGAGCTAGTGACAAACAAAAATGTTTAGTCAGATAATTACTCCTAATGGATATGCATGTAAGTATTCTCTGTTGTAAATTTCCTGTTCAATTCATGATTTGAATTTATGTTTGAACTTCTTGCCCAGTGAACTTTTGCAAGAAGCAAAAAATAAATAAATAAAAAGAGGGATGCTTGGATAAACCAAGTGATCTATTTCCCTAGAAAAGGTACAAAAGACTAGAAACAATCACATGGCATAGCAATTGGGAGTAAAAGCCTCAGGATTAACATTGGAGTACATGGCATTGAGAATAAGGGCATTACTGTTACATGAGAGCAGGAAGAAAGAACAAGATTAGGAGAAGAGATCCGAGAAGAACTTTTTTAGAGAGAAGAGCCTTAAAGAGAGAAGAGCCTTTTAGAGAAGAACTTTCTTAGGAAACTTTTTAGAGAGAACTTAGGAATAAAGGCTAAAATCACTTTTCAAAATGTCCCCTTTTCTTCCTGCTACTTCAACTACCAGGCTGGGAGTTAGAGCCATGCAGTTCTTGTAGAGACAGAACAAAGGCTACTTTACTTAATCCCCAGCTATTAGGCTAGAGGTGTTAAGCATTTAAGCCAGTGGCTTTTAGCCCTCAGAATGAGCAAGAAAGTTTTTAGGATTTTTTTTAGACATTATCAACAAGCATTCAGTATAGAGAGCTAGAATGTCTAGAGACCATCAGTCTTTAAAGCTACACCTGTGTTAGACTCTGTGTCTCACTTCAACCCATTCCAGGATACCCGCCCCTCCCCCTGTAACGAATTACAGACTTGACGACGCCATTGACAAAATTGTCCTTCTAAAATGTATAATTTTGGACTTGAATGGATAGTTCCATTAGCAGCTGTCAGAACTGAGATTGTTTGTATCATCCTTTTCACATAGATAAGATCTTTTCTCACGTTTTTTGGATGCATCTTGTTTCTAAATCCACATTTCTCTTGGAAATGCTAATAATACATCCTGGTATACACTGAAGGCCACTGCTGGTAGTATTATGCTGCTTTTGTGATGAGAAAGTGATAGCAAGTGAACTAAGAAAAGAAATAACCAAGAGAGCCTGTCCGTGGTCCATGCTAAACTAAATAAAGCTTTCCAATCTGGCTTGAATGAAAACTGCCATAAGAGGAGCAGAGATGAGTCAAAGTAGATGATAGGTTTGTACAGGACTCCATAATGGCTGGCACTTAGGACTCTTCTTTATTGGTTACATCTAAGAAGAGGGCAGTGAAAGAAATCTTGAGTCTACGAAGTTTACATTAAACAAAATAATTTGACTGCAACACAATTCTTTCTCTTTGGTTGCTTCCAGTCTCTGTTAGCAGCTTTCCTTGGCAGGCATCCCACAGCTCTGGCATCTCCAATATGCTGGGTCTTCTGATGCAATAGAAGAAGGGGGCCATGTTCCAGCTCCAGCAAGCAGCAGAACTCAGCAACTTCAGCCATGTGGCTCTAGCTTTAGAGTCAAGAATGGAAGGGACTAGGTTTCACTAAAAGCCGGCTATAGGCTCTCTTCATGGTGCCAAGCCTTAACTTCTTGCAAGACCTTCAGTCCTAGGCTGCCAACTGCAACTGAGGCTGCACCATCACCAATGGCCTCTCCTAATACAAAGCCACTCAGCTGCCCTCCATGACCCCTTCATGTCTTTAAAACCAGTACCACCTGGATGATTCTTTCATATTACCAAGTCCAGCTGTAGCATGAGGTACACCATGGCTATGTCTGGAGCACAGCCTCTTTGTGCTCTCAGAAAACACTTCCCAGAAGATTTCACCTCAGTGATGCTGGTCTCTTCTTAATCACTGCTAATTTCTTAGCTCCGGCTAACCAGCATCAATTGTTCCAGTACTCCCTTCTGTTCTTGACTCTAAAGCCAGAGCTGCATGGCTGAAGCTGCCAAATTCTGCTGCTTGCTGGGGCTGGAGCATGGCCCCCTTATTCTATATCACCAGCTATCTGTTTTTCAACTCCTTCACTGTCTAGGCTTGGCTTTCCTGGAATTTGCTCTGTAGATTGACCTTGAACTCAGAGATCAGCAAGGCTCTGTCTCCTGGGTTCTGGAATTAAAAGTGAATATCACCATGTCTGGACTTAAGCATGACCTTGAACTCAGAGATCTGCTTGCCTTTGTCTTTTGGGATTAAAGGTCAGTATCACCATATCTGAGCCAAGGGGCCACTATTCCTCAAATCTGGATCAAAAGCCTGTCTCCGAGCCTCAAGATCTGGATCACAAGTATGTCCTCCATTTCTGGATTGTAGTTCATTTCAGATTAAAAGTCAAAATGAAAACAATAACCAGGTAATAACATCTAGCATGACATAACTATTCCTCATTCAATTTTAAACACAAACAATAAGCTTAGCTGGGTGGGATCTTGCCCTGAGATCACCATTCCCTTAATCTGTTTATTTCCTTGAACACAGGATTCAGCTCCATTTCACTTTCTGGTGCCCCCCCCCCCCTTTTTTTACTTGAACCATACATTTTGTATTTTTCCTTCCTAAGCTTTCTACATTTGATCAAAATGCTCTTCATGAGAGTGAACCGGAGGACAAGTCTATGCTGGGCTTTTCTGAGACTTCCCTCGTCAATGCAATTAATCAGATTCTCTTTTCCTTAACCTCAGGCAGAGTCTTCAGACAGCCACACTCCTCACCAAAACATCAGAAGAATGGTCTCTAGGCTACATAAGAAAATTCTTCTCCTCTGAAATCTCTTGAGCCAGCAGGCCCCCACAGTGCAAATCCCCCTCAGCACCACCATCTTCCGTGTAACTACTAGGATGGCCCATTACACCTCACTTAAAGCATTCCACGGCTTTCCAAAGTCCCAAGATCGATATTCCTCCAAACAATAACACAGTCAGGCCTATCTCAGCAATACTAATACCAATACCTTTTACCAATTTCTGTCTTAGTTAGGGTTTCCATTGCTGTGAAGAGATACGATGACCAAGGCAACTCTCATAAAGGACAACATTTAATTGGGTGCCGACTTACAGTTTCAGAGGGTCTGCCCATTATCATCATGGCAGGAAGCACGGCAGCATCCAGGCAGACGTGGTACTGGAGAGGAGCTGAGAGTTCTGTACCTTGATCAGAGGCAGCCAGGGAGAAGCCTATCTCTTACATAATGGGTGCAGCCCGAGCATAGGAAGGAACCCCCAAAGTCCACCCCCACAGTGGCACACTTCCTCCAACAAGGCTACACTTCGTAAGACTTCCACTTTATGCCAAGCATATTCAAAGCACCACAACGTCTGGTGTGAAGCTATGAGGGGGTCTTTGGAGGTCTTAAGTTTTTTTTTTTTTAAATGCATGTGTTAATTGTATAGTATAATAGGATCCATTTTGATATTTTAATATGTATATGTTTTGATTACATTCATTCCTCCTTTTCTCTCTTATTTGAAGGGGTTTAATTTTTTCTTAAAATTATCTTTGCCCACATGTATGTTTGTGCACCACAGTGCATGCCTGAGTCCGTGGAGGCCAGAAGCAGGCACTAGATTATCTAGAACCGGAGTTACAGATACCATGTGGGTATGGAGACTAGAACCTGGATCCTCTTCAGTCCCTTAAAGGGATTCTAACTGAGGAATAACAAGGTCATATTTACATCTTAACTAAACTATTCTGGCTATCTCATTCAGGATTAATTTAAGGCAACAATTTAGTCATTAGACCATTCCTGAGGCTGTGTTAAGTGGTCTTAGCTGGAACGATGAGGCTCTGAGCTAAGGGCAGAATAATAAAGATAATAAAGAATGATAATTTGTTTTTGTGGAAAGCATGACAGGGCAGGAACACCTACATATGTTGAATGTTGAGTGTGTGTGGGAAGTTATTGTGGCATAGAAATAGAAAAAAAAATCAAGAATTAAGGATGAATAAATTTACTTTTACATGCTGTTTGGATTGCTGGTGAAAAATCTGTACATTAATAGGGATTTTTTTTTTTAAATATAGGAGGTCTTTTAACTCATGTCCATTTGACCAATCCAATGATGCCAATTTTTTCTTTGTATATGAGTAAGTATTCACATGTGTATGTATGTGGCATGCGGGTATGCATTCACTCAGGTGCTTGCGTATGTGCAGATGCACGTGCATGTGTGGATATGTGGAGGTCAGAGGTCACCCTCAGGTACTGTTCCTTAGCAGGATGCCTGCCTTGTTCTTTTGTACACAGGGCCTCTCACTCAACCTGAGGCTGGCACATTAGGCTAGGGTGGTTGGCCAGAGATTCCTGGGCTTGTTTTATTTTATTTTATTTTATTTTATTTTATTTTATTTTATTTTATTTTTTTTATGTGGATTCTGGAGATTGAAATTAGATCCTCATTCTTGTGTGACAAGTAAGTAATGGGTGAACTATCTATTTACTCCCCATTATTTTCAAGTCTTAATATGAATTCTTATATTCAGATTACTGCTGACTGCGTGTTGAACTCTCACAGCTAGTAAGTTACAGTTTCCTAATACAATACTTTTATAAATTCTTTCAGAATTTCATAAATGCATATAATATATTTAGATCTTATTAACTCTCTACTTCTTCGGCTATTCAGAATTCAACCCCACTCCTTTCAAGTTCATGTCCTTGAAAAAACAAACAAACCATTGAGTCCAATTTGTTTTGCCAATATACGTATGGTTGGTCTACCAGGGGCTATAGCCTTAAAACTGACTATCACTTTCTTCACATTCATCAGTTGTCAATAGCTCCTCAGCCCATAAGCCCACCCCTCTGCATGCTGGGATGTTGACAGTCTTGATCATGGGCAGGCAGCCAGAGTGAGTTAATAAATGTAAAATTCACTTTTAATAAACTAGTGCCTTTGTATTTATGATGACTATTCTTTTTTTTAAAGAGTTATTTATTATTATAAATGAGTACACAGAAGAGGGTATCAGATTTCATTATGGGTGGTTGCGAGCCACCATGTGGTTGCTGGGATTTGAACTCACAACCTTCGGAAGAGCAGTCAGTGCTCTTACCTGCTGAGCCATCTCACTAGCCCCATGATGACTATTCTTGATGGCCAACTTGACTACATCTGTAGTTAACTAAAGTCTATAAAAAGCTATATAAAGAGCACGGAATAAGGAAGCTTGTTCTCTTTGCCTGCTTGTTCTATCCAGCAAATCTTCACTGGTATTAGAGACTACTTCTCCAGGATTCCATCATCTACTGAGGACCAGCAGAAGCCTCCAGCCTCATGGACTCAACAGCTGCTGGTTTCTTGGACCTTCCATTGGTAGACCACCCGGACAACCCGGACCACAGCCTGTGAGCCATTCTAATATACTCCCTTTATATATTATAAGTCCTGATCCTCTAGAGAACTTTGACAAATATATCATTCTTACAGACTGAATTGTGGAGTTTGATTTTAGGCTTGCTGCTCAGTAGCTTCAGCCTTCACTAAATTGACATTTTAATCATTATATAAACTGATAAACTAAAAGTGAAAAAAAGAGTTTTTATCCATGAAAATAAATGGAGATTTATAAAGTTTTGGCTAAAGGCAAACTGATAAAACATTGTGTTGAATTTGTGATGGATAATTCTGAGAGGATTGGAGGAAGAATTAAAATCCAGACTGCAAGTTTCAGATGAACTTAAAAAAAAAAATACACTGCCCTTCTTTTTTTTTTTTTTTTTTTTTT
>NW_022196911.1:101110962-101145892 GCF_008632895.1 Mastomys coucha | reverse complement strand
ACTCAAATGTATGGATCTGATTGTAGTAGTACTAAAACACTAGTCCATACAATACATTGCCTTTTATGACACTGCCCTTCTTAAACCAAGTTAAACTGGGAATGACAAATGATTATATTTATGCAGGAGGTCCTCCAAAGAATATGTCTGCATTAAATTAACATGACCTTGGTCCTTTTCTTTTTCACTGAAGTAAAAGTTTTAAGGTAAATATCTCATTTCATGATTCCTAACTAGAAATTATCAGACCAATTATTTGTCTTACTCATGAATAAAAACTTTACTCTCCTAGGTGAAAACCTGTAAATCCAGGTTTGAGGTAAAAAAGAGGTGACGTTTTAAACATACTGCAGTAACTAAATGAACCCATTCAGGAGAAAAAAGGGTGTGGAAGAGAAAGGACTTAGGTTAGAACTGTTAATTACTATAACTTAGGACTGTGTTTAAATTGTTTTCTTATTGTAAGCAACACTAAGAACTTTGAACATACCAATTTATGTAACCTATGTAGTATATGTCTGAAATTTTCTATTGTGTTCTATACAATTCCATTAAGAACACTTAGCCCACTGTTTTGGGGGGAAGGAATGGATGATCCTCAGGAAAGGCAGAGAGGGAGACAATTCTGGCATGATATACACCTTAGAATACAGGGTGGCATTAAAAGAAAAAGGTCCTTTTTTTTTTTTTAAGACAGGGTTTCTCTGTATAGCCCTGGCTGTCCTGGAACTTACTCTGTAGACCAGGCTGGCCTCGAAATCAGAAATCTGCCTGCCTCTGCCTCCAGAGTGCTGGGATTAAAGGCATGTGCCATCACTGCCTGGCAGAAAGAAATCTTAAAAGTGCCAGGCTTGAGTACTTTATATTTGGCTACAGGGATTCTGCAGTGCACTACCTAAAAGTATCTTTCAGCAGAGCGGCAGGTGTGGGAATCAGATGCCTTGGGAGAAACCTGGTTCTCTTCCTTTGAGCCATTCACTCTGTTTTCTACTCCCCCATCATCCTCCCAATTAAAAGTCTTGGCTTGATCTTGGGCAGCATCTTTTTTTTTTTTTTTTTCATTCAAAGGGAAGGAACTGGATTACTGGATTTTAGATTAATAGCAATAAAGTTAAAGACTTTTTTTTTTTTAAACCTCAGATTCAGATCTTTTCTAAGCCTTTGAAACATCTATGATGTTTTCAAAGCCTAGCTAGAGAAATTCTTGTTTTCAAGACTGGGGAACATAGAGAGTTGGTCCTGCCTCCCACCCATCCACCCTTGCGCTTCTCATAGCACTCACAGGTTTGTGGCAGCATGTCTGTTAGATCCGTGAATTCTTTCTCAGTGACCTCAATCCCCATGTTTTCTAAAAATGTATCCAGTTTGTCGACATCAACAATGGCGTCTAAGTAGAGGACAGGAAACAAATGCATTAAAATGGAACAAGTCTAAACTGGACTGTGAAGCTATACTGTTCTAGCATGTCTCCTCTTTAATGATAGTCATGCATTTTATTATATGCATGCATTATAATTAAAAACCACTGGTTTCCTGACATTATTATTACTATTTTAAGATAAATACAAAACTTTCTGTGTTGTTCAATAGGCAGGAGAATGAAATTCCCTCAGGTCTTATGCTGGTCACAAGCAAAAGAACTGAACCATTTTAAGGAGAGCTAACGTTGACTGACAGTTTGTAGAACAAGAATTATTTTTGTTGCACATGCTTGCAGATGGTTGGTCTCTACTGTGGCCTAAATCTTTAGGTGAGAGACTTCACCCTTCATTTCTTTTGTTCTAGTTAAAAGAACAGTCTCTCCTCAGGGGTCCAAACGTGGGGCCATCCGAGGCAGCCCAAAGAGTTCCAGCCCAGGGAAGTACTTGGAAGATGTAGAGTCTACATTGGCGTCAGTGAGGAGACAGTAATACATAAAAGATGGATGCTTCACTTCACAGCACAATGGCCTTCAAGGCCTTTGGGTTTTGCTCCTTACCATCCAGAGTCGCCACATCCTTCAACAACCTTTTCTGAAAAACTTTTGCATCATCTGTAAAAGAAGGGTAGATTGGCAGAGTCACAAGATAGCACACAACTTCGACTTCAACGAAAAAGGAATTTAAAAATCTTTACCCGAAGAGCATCCAAACATACACAGAGCATACACAAACCAAAATGCTTGGTTCAGTGGTACATGAGTGAGAGTCACACAGTAATGAGATGCCTGAAACCCACCCCTCTTTGTTCCTATATTATAAATGAGGAAAATAGCGTCCTTAACTGCTGTTTATGGGTGTTAAAATTATAACTTCTCTGGAAGGATAAACAAAATATCTTCCATTTCACAACTACGTCTCTAGAGACTTTAGGCTGTTTATACAGATTTATCTATAAGTGTATGAAGATTTTTTTTTTAAGATATATTTACAGACAGGGTTCTAGAATACATGCTTTCAAATTTCGACAGTAGGCACAGATCTGAGGAAGGACTGGCTATTGTTTTACCTTTGCTTATCTGCATCCCCAACGTTTTCTATGGTCAGCACACATATTAACACCATGAGAAGTTACAAATAAGTTAATACAAACAGAAGTATTATCCACCAATTAACCAATCATTTCATGTCTTAAAAGCATGAAGCACAAATTCATGAAAGTACTGTGTGTGTGTGTCTTTGAGTTGTGGGTTTAAATATTAACCCTTTGCATCCCCCCTGGCTTGTTTTTAGTTTTATTTCCTTAAATAATGAAGCCAGGACATCTTTCTGTAGCCTGGGGTGGGAGCTGGCTGGTCAGAAGGCACTTGCCTTCAAGTACTAGAATCGAGGCGAATCTCCAGAACCCGTGAGCTAGCCTGGCTACCCATATGGGTGAGCCCCAGGCCACGGAGAGACTGAGGCTGCCAACTGAGGTTGCCCTCTGGATTCCATACACACATGTATGCATGTGTGTCTGACACACATGCCCACACATGATTAACAACCATCAGCCTTCTTCCATATGTAAAATCATCTTTTTGGTAAAGGACATATTTTATTCCTGCAGAATGTGCAGCCACATTATTTATCTTTGTGTCCCTCTATTCTTGTTTCCTTCCCCACCTCTACCCTACCCTCTCTCCATTCTTTCTACTCCTCCGCCCAACCCCTTTAAAAAAATAAATCCAGTGAAGAACTTTGGTAGCGCCTTGGTAGCTGAAAGATTTGATGATTTCTAAGTTAAAATCTAATGAGATTTTATTTGTTATCACCATTAGGTTTTCATAGTTCTCAAGCATTTTTAGTTTGGGGATTGCTTTACGCAGACAGAAAATCAGACTATATAAGAAGCCCAGACGCTACTCAGAATGCTTACCGTCCACTGGTAACATGTTCAGCAGCTTCTCTATTTGATTAGGATTGGGTTTTATACCATAGCTTCCCAAAACACTTTGAAGTTTATTTGTATCAACTTTTTTACCTTTGAAAGAAAAGGAAAAAATGGTTGATGTTAATTTTTGGATCTGAAATAATGAAGATGCTGGCCCACATTCATCCTCATGTTCACCTTCTCACACATTCCCAAGTAAGGCAAACATATTTTGGGAATATGGCCTTCTGAGCCTCTTGGCAAAAAGGCATCCAAACCCAGAAGAAAATCACAATCTAGAAGGGGGCACTAAGTCAGGCCTTCCAGGTCGTCCTTCATTGCTGCTAGATGTGATTATGACTAAAGCAGCTGGACTCATTTTAATCCTCTGAAATATCATCATCGTCGTCATCATCGTCGTCATCGTCATCATCATCATCATCATCATCATCACATTGATGCTTATGTAGATTCTAAACAAGAGCCAATTAACCCAAAAGTTCCCAGGTTCTAGAGGTGGGTGAGGTGGTGAGCAAGAGTGGCTGCAGGGAGGCAGATGACAAGCCTTGGTAAAAGAGGGATAGGATGGGTGGGGCCATAAGAAACCAGAACTGGTATGGACACTCATGCCTGTGATTCCAGCATGTGGGAGGCTGAGGCATAAAGATCTCAAGCCTGAGACCACCCTGCCATCACACAGTAAGTTCAAGGCCATCCTGGGTTACATAGCAAGATTCTGTGTCAAGACAATTGAAAAAGATGGAAGGAGGAAGGGAGGAGGGTCCAGAGGGAGGGAGAGAGGGAACACAAACACAATGCTGCTAAACCTCTCAGCTTGTGAATAACTGATTTGAGGTCTCTGCTAAAACACTAGTGAGAATAAGCATACTTTTGTCAGAAACCACAAAATAATATAATTTGTTTATTAAATATCACCATCTCTTTGTACGGATGAACTCTAAATCAAAGCCAAAGATGTAAGGAAAGTTGGATGCAAAAAACAAATATCTTAAGGATGAGCATTAATAAACTTATGATGGAATGGGGGGGATCCAAGCACAACGCATCCTTAAAGCAAAACTGTCTTAGTGATGGCGCCTACCTGTGAAGACTTTGGCTTCGCTTATCAGCTTTTTTATTTCTGTCTTAAGGTTTTCTGTAAGACACAAACAGAACGGACAGGAATAGGACTCTGACACTGTGAACATGGCAGGTAAGGAGTCAGTTTGCACAACTGCAAATTTGCACAAGGGAACTTAGGTTTTTGCTGTATCCTTCATGAGGGTGAAGAGATAAAATGGAAGTCTAAAAGATAACACAGAACAAGCACCTGCCCGAGATGTGAGCGGCCTGACGCACAGATGAGGAATTTGTAAGTACAGACTAAGATAATCATCTACAGCAAACAAAACAGTTTGACCAGGAACCTTGTTAAGTAAGCTGGTTTTCACAGAGAATTTTAAACTTTGAATAAAACTGTAACAATTACTTGCTACTTACCAATCAAGAATACATACACATAAATGATCACACCCTAACTCAGTGCTTCTCAGCCTTCCTGATGCTGTGACTCTTTTATACAGTTCCTCATGTTGTGGTGACCCCCAACCATACAATTATTTTCATTGCTATTTCATTGCTATTGTTATGAATTATAATGTAATATCTAAGATTTGGGATATCCTATATTCACGGGATATCCGATATTCAACTCCCAAAGGGTCGCAACCTACAGTTTGAGAACCAGTTTGGAATGTACTTCAAATCCTGATTTTTCTGGTGTTTTCAAATAGGACAGTTAAGAAAATGACTTTATTTTTAATACTCTTTATGCATATGTATCATGTATATTGACCATAGTCAATTTTACAGGTTTTAGTTAAAAATATTGATTTTAAATTTATTTTTAAATGAAACAGTAATGCAAAATTGTCTTTCACCTACAGGGAGAAAAAGGGCATAAAAATAAGTACTTTTAAAAAGTACCCAGTATCCTTATTAATTAGAGAAATTTAAGTTAAGGCCTTTTGGGATAGGATGACTAAATGTCCACACCCTGAGAGCAGGGACTGGGGAAGTTAGCTCAGTAAAGTCTTCACCTAGCTCAGATGTGAGCCTGGGTTTGCTCTCCAGGATCACAGCCCCTGTCCTGCCCCCAAACTGATAACACCAAATGCTGGTAAGGAGGTGAAGATAAATAGAACTCTTCAGCATTGTTGAGATGGGAGAATAGAATGGTATATCTGTGTTTGGAAAACATCTGTCAACTTCTAAGACTGAAGAGTATAACAGTATTTCCACTCTGAGACGTTTACCCGAAGGAAAAGGAGCACACATCCACACTGTACACTGTCTGTATAATGTCCGCGGCAGCTTCACACGTGACGATCAAGTGTGTAACACCTCTCTCTCTTGCCACATGCAACCTTAGAGAAGGAGCTGATCCATTCCTCACCAAGAAGCTGCACCGGCTGGAGTATGGTCTTGCAGTTCCTCTGATGATAACATTAGGTGAGAGCAGGGCCACGCGACTTTGTGGTCACGTAGTCACCTCATATAAAGGATGCAGTTTTTGCCTCCCTGTGTTAGGGTGCTTTAACGTGGCTCTCAGCACTCATGCTGTGGGAGAAGTACAAACTAGCTGATGCAGGAAAAGCCCAGGGGGCATCTGCTTGGAGGGAAGCGGAGCCCATCCCAGGCCCAATCCAACAGCTAGCACTAAGTCCTGCATGTGACGGATGAAGTTCGGATGGCTCCAAAGCCAACTCCAAATGTTACAGGTCAGAAGAACCAAACCTACCTATTCACATCTGATTCCCTACCAACTGAATTTCTAACTAGTTGAATTAGACAGTTGCTTTGTGTCACTTAGTTCTTGGAGTCATTGTCTTGCAGGTATTAGAATGCAGCAAGACAGGCTTTCTAAAAGAACACATGCTATGTTATTTTACTACACAATATCTTCGTTAAGCAGAGCTAATTTGGGGGGGGGGAGGAAGAGTATCAGTTGCTTTTGGGTTGGGGTGGAGGTGGGTGAGGATGGGGACTGAGGAAGACTCATGCACAGGTGCTGAGGCACAAGTCTTGATGGATGCTAAGATTGCCGGTGTGAGCATTCAGCCAAACTCGGCCACCACGCTGTATCAATAATCTCTCATTCAATGTAATAAAAGCTTCAGTTGAAATGCAGAGATTGCAAGACTCAATGAAAAACCTTGCAACTATATGCTATTTATAAAATTTACCCTTTGAACATATGGAAAAAGAAAGATAAAGAAAGGCTTGCAAGCAGGCTAGTAGCTAGTCATGTTGGTAACACAGCACAAAGTATTCTTTTAAAAAATATGTGTGTATGTATGTACCAGACAAAGTATTATTTTAAAAATATGTAAATAATATGACATGTAAATAAAGAAAATATATAATAAAAAAAGAAAAAAAAAGAAAAATACAAAAAAAAGTATGTATGCCTGCATGTATGTATTTACTTAATGTGAGTGCTCTGCTGCACATGCACCTGCAGGCCAGAAGAGGGCATCAGATCCCGCTATAGATGGTCATAAGCCACCAAGTGGTTGCTGGGAATTGAACTCAGGTTCTCTGGAAGAGCAGCCAGTGCTCTTAACCTCTGAGCCATCTCTCTAGTCCCATGGATAAAGTATTCTTTAAAGTAAGACGTATCACTAGAAGTAAAGAAAAATAAAGCCCAAAACTCCTAATGATAAGTGGATTGATAGAAATGAAATACAAAATTCCCAGTTCACATGTAATTAAAGTCGCTCTGACAAATAAAAGGAAAGTACACGTACAGCGTGAACCATGGGTGGCGCGCAGCAGAGATCCACTTGGGAGGTTGAAAAACTTTGCATGCACAGTGAAACCGCTGCAGTTCACGTCATGTAGTCTTAGTCCGTGCCAAGGCGTTCCCGACAGCTTTCATTGCTGCTGTACCCTCATGCCGAAGGTGCAGAGCACCCACTGTGCGCAGAATCAGGGCTGCTCCTTGGTGAAGCTAGCGCCATGGGTCATGCTCAAGAGTACCCTCAGGCTTGTTACCTGTGAGTTTGAGTTCCTACTTGGCCTTCAGAAATCTCTTACCACCAACACTTTTTTGCAACCCCCCCACCACACATTTACATTCTCTCTACTAGGGTCATGACCCACAGTTAGGAAGCTGTGCTTCAAACTGTCCACCATGGACTTTCTCCGCGGGATCCACGTCAAAGTAAGAGACACATGAGCGGCTGAGCTAGGAGGCTGCTTGCAGACTGGGATTACTTCACTTAGACTAGAGAATAAACACTGAGGCCATCGGCTCACGAGCCGACCAAGGTGGGGATTGAAATTTGATTATCACCAATCTCTCTACCTCACCTGAGAAAAGATTGAGGCCATATGTCCTAATAAACACCTTTAATCCCAGTATCGAGAGGCAGAGGTAGGCGGATCTCTGTAAGTTCCAGGTTAGCCTGGTCTACACAGTGACTCTGTCTCAAAAACAAAACGAAGAGAGTAAAAAATGAGCTAGGTTGGAGGAAGTGGGGGGGGGCGTGTCAAGAGGGCACTTAAAATCCTCTAAAATGTGCTTGAAGTTGGCCAGAGATAGGGTGTGATCTTCCTCTGGGCCCAAGTTTTCAGTATGCCTTTTTGATGCCATTTTTTCTCTTTCTTTCTTTTCTTTTTCTTTTTCTTTTTTTTTTTGGTTTTTCGAGACAGGGTTTCTCTGTGTAGTCCTGGCTGTCCTGGAGCTCACAATGTAGACCAGGCTGGCCTCGAACACAGAAATCTGCCTGCCTCTGCCTCCCAAGTGCTGGGATTAAAGGCGTGCACCACCACCTCCCGATAATTAGCCTTTTCTAAGAGCTCGATAATAGTCAAAATTCTTACCATCAAGTTTCAGGGTGTTTTTGAGATCGTCAGACTCCCTTTTAGTGAGATTCACCCCCAAGTTTTCCAGAAATTTGCCAATTCTACTGGAATCTACCTTCCCATCTTGCAGAAAGAGAGACAAACAAAAGTTAGTGTCCCTCAAGTGTGGAGAAAACTTACAATTCCTGAGGATTATGGCCTGTTGTTTTTATTTAAAAAAAAAAAAAACAGGGGCTAATGAAAACAATTACTGGCAGAATCTAATAGAGAGCCAGAGCTTTTCCATCCAATCCTTGTGAAGAGACCCACCTCAGAAAGCTGGTGGTGACAAAGTTACAGTAAAGGTGACAATCTGCCCATTGTTTCTAATTAATTTTGCTTTGCTTTTGTTGTATTTATAATTAAATTTTATTATTAAGGTTGCCGGGGTTCAAGTCCCATTTGGAAGCATTTGACTTAAAATTTTACTTACTTTTAAGTAAGTGAAAATATCAGTGGTAGTCAGATGGTGTATGGATCTGTCTGAGATTGTGGTCATGGCATGTGATGGTGGGTCTGCCCGCCCAGCTTCCCAGGGGAAGCTTATGTCCCTCCACTTTCATCTTTCACAGAGCCTTTTACTTTTTCACTTTTGGCGTGAATGTCAGATTAAAAGACTCTGCCAATGACTCAGTTAATTCAAGGTATGGTAATTCTCCTATTTCTTATCGCTATGAAACCTGGATTTTTATATTTCTTCCTCTGTCAAAGCCTGAAAAAACTGCATGAGGGCACAGACAGTCTTTCCCAAGTTACACAGAAAGAATTTACTGGGTAAATATAGTTGGATGTATAATATATGTATAAAATATGTAGTGTAATATATATTGTAAAATATAGTATGGATGTATGTGGTCATCTGAGTTATTAGGTGGAACATTCACGGTTTAATCACAAGGAAATGGCACACATGACAAGCAGAGTGGTCTCAGAATCATTTGTTTGACTCCGTGTCCCTCTTACCTTTAACGATCATCATACCATCCATTAACCGTCTTAAATACACCTTTCCACCTGCAGGAAAAAGAACCTGTTCAGATCACAGGAGGGCAACACTGAACTTCAAAAACCAGGCATTTTAGAAAGACTTTCTTTGTAAAGTATTCAGAGCTTTTCTGATTTACCAATAATGAAACTATATGGACTGTTCTAACTTTATTGACATGCCACAACACATATATTCTTTTCTTCTGTGGTCCTTTTTCAGTTTCCAAGTAGACTATCCTTTACCTTCTTCTGTTCTCACATACTGTTGGCTAAATATTAGATGGTTCAGTGGAATAAAAATAAAAATACAACTGAACTTATACAACAGTATAATTATCTAATAGTGTTATAGAGTATTATTATATAATAGTGTAATTATCAGTTTTCTAACTAAAGATTAAAAGGCATTAATACTCTTTTAAGGCATATAGATTAAGTATCCCTTATCCAGCTGTCTGGAAACTGAAGTCCTTTGGCCTTTTCTTGATTTGGGGAAACTTCAATATACATAGTGAGATGCCTTGAGGATGGACGCAAATTTAAAAGTAAAATTTATGTTTCTTATTTGGCTTATATCCCTAGGCTGAGAGAGTTTTAAATAATATGTTCAGCTGTCTAAAGTTCGATTATGATCTATCATATGAAGTCATGTGGACTTGTCCACTTGTGGTAGCATCTTGACACTCAGTTTTATGTATTGAGTTTGGACATTTGTATGGGGCTGGCCAGGTTGTAAGATCATTTAAGACTATATAACATAGGTCACTTATTATTTGGCAAGCAAGCAGACAGGCATTTGTAGACACTTCCACAGTTTAACAATAAGCCCCTCATGTGGATTATTTTTGGTCAAAGCACTTACCATCAACTGGCACATTGTTCATTAGTTTAAAGAAGTCTGAGTCTGAAAGCTCTATTCCCATGTCTTCAAGAACTTTATCCACATTAGTGACATCAACTTCTTTTCCTACCGATAAAAATAGTAACACACGAAAGAACTACTTAATTATTACAGATGATATGAGATCTTGCACTCAATGCATGATAAAGGTAGGTCAGTTGTCTGGGCATTTCTAGTTCTGGCAGAAAACAGAAGTGTTGCCTTCAACTCTGGTAACAAAGACAAGAATAGCAAAGTATTTTGCAATAGATTGTCATAATTTCTGCTTGTGAGAGCTTACCAGCAGGTAATACAACTTTATCTTTTTATTATTAGTAGTAGGAGGCTTTTTTTTTAAACTAAATGCATTTGAATGATTTATAAAAACTCATAAGATTATAGGGCTTGCTAAAAGTATGGAACCACATAGTGTTGTCAAAATATTGGTAAGCCAAAGTTAAGGTCTAAGAAATTGGACCAAAGCCATTTCATGTAAGAACAGCATGATTTGTATACACATGCCAGTCTCTTGCAAAGGATATACTGCTTAGTCAAACTTACAGGTCGCAACAAAAGGAGTCCTGAGGGAAATTTATAGTAATAAATGTCTAGATTAAGAAAGAAGAAAGATTTCAAAATAGACAACCTAATGTTATATCTCAAGGACCTAGAAAAAGAAGAAACAAAACACAACCTTAGCAGAAGGAAATAAATAAATATCACAAAGGAACAAATATAGCATAAAGAAGAAAACCAATATAAAATTCAATAAAATTAAAAATTGTTGAAATGAGGTATTGGGATAACTTTTGTGCACTGTGTAACTGTTGACTTTGTATTACTTAACTATGGGAAGAATTGAGAGCTGAGGGATTTACCAGACAGATATGGGAAGAAGTTGGACATGCTGGGACTTAGTGAGAAGTAGTAGGCCACTTAGCAAACATGGACTAGAATAAATGGGTTAAGTTACACAAGCTAGTTGGGAAATAGCCTACGCTACAGTGCTTAGTTCATAAATATTAATAAGCCTCTCTGTCATATTGGGAGCTGGTGGGTCTAGACAATCTGACAATAGTGAGGGAAGACAATGGTCTTGGAATATCCACTCATCCTATTTTTTCATGAACCAAACAAGGCATCATGTGGATGCAGGGAGGGTTAAGTGGTGAGTGAAGGCCTAGTGTACAAGAGTAAATGGTGGATAGAGACTAGGTTCAATCCAGAAATAAGGGCGAGCCTTGTAGAACAAACAATAGTTATTTGGGAAGGGGAGAGAGCCACAGTCTTAAAACCTTGGGATAGAATAAATTTCATGGACAGGAGAGATGATCGAGAATCAATAAAGAATCAGATATGTTCAACCCCAGTGACAAGCAAATCTTTAAGATGAACAAAAGAGAAACAGAAGAACAAAGAGTAATGCCAATCAACCACAAAAGAATACTCAATAGAGTCACAGGAATTAGCAGAAGCTTCTCAACAGCACCTGTCTTAGGGTTAACTGCTGTGAGCAGACACCATGACCGAAGCAACTCTTACAAGGACAACATTTAATTGAGGCTGGCTTACAGGTTCAGAGGTTCAGTCCATTATCACCAAGGTGGGAACATGGCAGCATCCAGGCAAGCATGGTACAGAAGGAGCTGAGAATACTGGCTTCCAGACAGCTAGGACTATGGTGTAAAAGCCCACGCCCACACCTACTCCAACAAGGCCATACCTAATAGTTCCACTCCCTGGGCTGAGCATATATAAACCATCACAGTACCCTAGATGTAAAAGTGCTCTTAAGTCTTTAATTAAAAGTTGCAAAGTATCTGAATGACCAGCAGTATAGGAGCTGTTACTTTCTGGAAGAAGCACACTTATTGGTAATGATACAGCCTGACATGTATTAAATGATGGGTTCTAAAAGCAACACTCACATACAGATGTCAAGCCAAAATTAGAAAAAAAAGTTTACCATATTCTAATAATCCACGAAGAAGATACAATGACAGTAAGTACATTATGAATTTCATAAAGGAAATAATACTGACATATAGTGACCAACAGTCAGTATTCAATAATACTGGAGGAGTTCAATACTGCATTATCATCAATTAATAGATCATCCAGACAAATATCTATCACCATGTTGGTAGATAAAATGAACAAATAAAGATCAGGCAGATACTAATGAAATAAAGGAAAAAAATCCAAGCTAAAATAAAACAAAACAAAACAACAACAAATACACAGACCATGGAGCAAACAGCTTGTTCTTTGAAAAAGCAACCAAGATTTAAAAACTCAGTTCAAATTGACCAAAAACACATAAAGAAAATGTCCAAATTAATAAAATTAGGGCTGAAATAGATATATAACAAAACCACTACTGGATTCTTGGTGATCATTAGGGAATATTGAGAAAAACTGCAGTGGAGTAAGTGGGAAAACTTAGAACAAGGGGAGTTTCTAGATGCATAGACCAAAGTTGAGCTATGAATATAAACAATCCATATAGATCAACAGAGAGCAAGCAATGCGGTTGAAGCAGTAAGCTTCCTTATAAGGAAACCCAAGACCAAAAGCATTAGCTCCTGAGTTCAAGCAGATCCTTAACAAAGGACCAATATAATGGCTCCTTAAACTATCCTAGAAAATAAAAATAAAATAAAAGCTCTCTTAGAAAATAAAACTGAACATTTCTAAGCTCATCCCATGAGTACAATTATATCCCAACTCTCATAACAGAAAGAAATATAATAATGGTAACATCAAAAAGAAAGTTAATACTGATTTCCTTGATGAACAGATATAAAATCCTCTATGCAATACTTTCAATAACACAGTAAAACATCACATACAATATTCAAGTTTATTTAATTCCAGGGGTGCCAGAATGGTTCAACATGCAAGCTACAGAACATTATGTGGCATATACACAGAATAAGGACAAAGATCATGTGGTCACCTAAATAGATGCAGGAAAAACCTCTGACAAAATTCCACATTCCTTTCAGAAGAGAAAGGAGTGAAGAGGAAGAGAGGATGGGGTGGGCAGGTGGGGGCTGAGGGGAGGGACTGGAAGACAAGGAGGGAAGAAAAACTGGTCAGGATATTAAAAAAATAAAGGAAAAAAATTCCACATGTCTTGATGACAGAACTTCTGGGGAGAGTGGGATAAAATGGCTCTGCTTCAATATAGCATGCATGACAAACCAATAAATAAGATCATACCAAATAAGGAAGAATTGAAAACCTAGATTAAAATGAGACAGAGGTATCCGCTCTCATAACTCACCTTACTGTAGTGCTTGAAATCTTAGTTGTTGGGGGCTATGTATGACAAACCAATAAATAAGATCATACCAAATAAGGAAGAACTGAAAACCTAGATTAAAATGAGACAGAGGTATCCGCTCTCATAACTCACCCTTACTGTAGTGCTTGAAATCTTAGTTGTTGGGGGCTGTGCAAGAGGAACACCAAAACAACTCTAGAACTCAAGGAATGTGGCCCACTGGCTAGCACACTCAGGATGGGTGTGCCTCAGAGAGGCAGAGCCCTGAGGACTGTGTGTCTGTCTCGAGGACTTCATGTTGTCATGGAGTACAGCTCTGCTTGCTGCCCTTGAGGTCATTAAGTCACTCCTCATTTATTTATTTATTTATTTATTTATTTATTTATTTATTTATATTAGACATTTTCCTTATTTACATTTCAAATGTTACTCCCTTTCCTGGTTCCCCCTCCTGGAAACCTCCTATCTCATACTCCCTCCCCCTGCTTCTATGAGGGTGCTCCTCCACCTACTCACCTACTCCCACCGCTTCACCCTTGAATCTCCTACACTGGGGCATCTATAGCCTTTTCTATGTATCAATGATAAGCTCACAGAGAAAGAAGTCAAGAAATCTTATATTGGCCTTGAAATCAAGCACCCGTGTATAAATGCCATTATGTGTGAACATTTATAACAAAACAAGGCACTGAAGAAGGAAACCATAGAAGGCCGTAGAAGATGGAAAGAGCTCCCATGGATATGGATTAGCAACACTGATATCACTGGAATGGCCATACTACTAAAAGTGATGCACAGATTCCTGTTAAAATCATTATGATGTTTTTCAGAGAAAACTAGAAAGAACAGTCTTGAAATTCCTATAAATAGGCCAGAGACCCCAGATACCACAGCATTCTTGAGTAAAAATAGCAATGCAGGAGACATCTTAATATCTGATCTGAAACTCCTACAGAGACATAATAGGACGAACCAGCCTTGCAGATGGGTGACAAGTGGAATCGAACAAAAGTCCCAAATAAGCCCGCCTAGTTACAGCAATTGGATTCTCTACAAGGTGTTGACAGCAAGCAGTGGGGAAAGAGCCTCCTCAACAAGTGCTATGGAGAAAACTGGAACATGTGCTGTAGAAGAGGGAAACTACATCCCCACCTCTCACTGGCATAAAAATCAACTCAGACCAAGGACTTTAACATAGACCTAGAGCTTTGGGGCTTTTAAAGGGACAAGGGCAACACTTGGCAGATCTATGCATAGGTAATGACTAAGCTGGACTGTACTTGGAAAATAAGAGCAGGACATGATAAGTTGGATTTCACTAAATTAAAAAATGCTATAAAACTATAGTAAAATGATAAAATTACAGAAAGGGAGGGAATCTTTGCCAGATATTCATCCTGGAGGTTATTAGTATACAGAATTTAAGAACTTAAAAATCAACAGACCAAACAATCTAGTTAATAAATATGCAAATAGCCAAAGCAGATGTCTTTTTCATAGTTGCATTCTGAGCTAATTTAGTTGCACAGAAAGTTGAAATCCCAAGCCCTCCAATTTTCCAGAGTAACACACCTGTCCACTTACCTACTCACAAGAGTCAAGCTACAGAATCAGCTCAGGAGCATCAATATGTGAATGGAAAAAATGGGTGTTTCCTTCCATCATAAAGAATAACATTGTTACTTGGTGGGAAAATGAACGGAACTGGGGGGTCCTTAGTGAACTAAGACAGTGTGACAAAGACCAGTGTCTTTTATTTTCTCTTCCCTGTGAAGTAGATGGGAGGGTTGGAAGCTGACAAGACAGCTGTGTGGACTCAGGGCAGCTGTAGTTGCCTCCCCAAGACTAAGCCAGACAACATTCCTGCATGCAGGCAGGGGCTGTGAGCCCCCACTCCTAGCTGGGGAGTTTCAGACAGCTGCTGGGTGCTGGAGAAGGGAGACACCATGCTCAGATGCATGGCCCAATTCCCTCGAGTATACAGGCAGCACAAATTGACCCAGAGGACATCAAGTTGGAAGGAATTAATGGGAGGAATGGTGGGTGAATGTATCGAACTATATTATGTACATTATGAAGTTCCATAAGAATTAAAGACATGTAAGCTTTAAAAAAGAGGACAAACTGAGGAAACTGGACTTTTCTAGGCCTGGTGCCTTGTCAACTTTTTTCTTTTACTTTGACTTAAGCGATTTTTAAAATACAAATTATCAAGTTGCTGAAGGGTTTGCAGCCCCTTAGGGCGAACAACAATATGAACTAACTAGTACCTTCAGAGCTCCCAGGGACTAAAACACCAACCAAAGAGTACACATGGTGGGACTCATGGCTCCAACAGCATATGTATAGCAGAGGATGGCCAAGTCGGTCATCAATGGGAGGAGAGGTCCTTGGTCCTGTGGAGGTTCTATGCCCCAGTGTAGGGGAATGCCAGGGCCAGTAAGCAGGAGGGGGTGGGGTGGTGAGCAGGGGAAGGGGAGAGGGAACAGGGGTTTGTTTTAGTTTTAGTTTTTTTATTTTATTTTATTTTATTTTATTTTTATTCATTTATTTTTTGGAGGGGAACCTGGGAAAGGAGATATTGTAAATAAAGAAAACATCTAATAAAAAAAAAAGAAAAAAAATACAAATTACTCTTTCACTGAAGCATACGTTTCAACTTCAGATTTTGGAAGGCCCAAACCCTCTCTTAAAAAGAAAAAAATCATTAAATCTTAAAATCTTATGTAATTTTTTTGTATAAGATTGAATATATATTTATTATTATTATTTATTTTATTCTTTTACATTTCAATGATATCCCCCTTCCCAGTTACTCCTCCACAATCCCCCATCCCCTCTGCCCTTTCACCCCTACTCCCGTTTGCGTCTATGAGGGTGCTCCTCTACCCACTCCCAACTCCCTCCTCACTGCTCTAACATCCCCCTCCGCTGGGGCATCAAACCTCCATAGGACCGAGGGCCTCCCTTCCTACTGACGAAGATTGAGGGCATTTTTATTACTTGGTATTCTTCCAAAAATGCCTAGTTCAAGAATAAAATCATTTTCCTATAAAATAAGTTACAGACATATCCGTTTGCTAACTTTCCACTTACCTGTAATCGATTCTATTTGATCCAACAGTTTCCTCATGTCAATTTCCTTTTGGCCTGATTAGTTAAGCAGAGGGGAACAATAATACAGATTCAGAAAACTGTACATCTCAGGAGCTCCTTTACAGCTAAGATTAATTATGTGCCAAATAACCAACAAAATAAATCTAACTGAAATGAAGGCTGACATTTAATAGTAGACAATAAATAAAGATACTCTAAAAATGCTTGAATGAAAGGCAAATTGTGAAGTAAACTTGTTTCACATGACAATTCAAGTTATAACTCTAGCTGTAATCCTTAGTGAAGGGACTGTAGCCAGCTCAAGCTGGCAAATAAGTCTCTGGCAAGCCTTGCCCCTTCCTCCCATCCCTTCTCTCCTGCTAAAACTGTCTGATTAAGTCCTAAAACTAGCCACCAAGGTCTATTCCTTACTTGCCCACTTCCTCCTCCTGAGGCCGACTACCAAGGTCCAGCTATCCAAGTATTGAAGTCCAGCAATCAAAAGCCCCCTCTGGCTCACCTACTTAACATGCCCAGTTAAAATTCAACACCTCATCCTAACACAGAGTTTCCTCTTGTACCTTTATAAACCTCTTTTTGCCTAAGGACAGGTCTGTCTCCTCTTGCTCCAGTGCCACCCTTTGTCCTCCAGGACAAATACTTCCCTCTCCCTTGTTCTTCCCCTTCTCCCTCATCCTCTATCTCCTGTTCTGTCTCCTATTTCCTGCTGTCCCTGTGGGGTAAATACATCTCTTTCGTGCTGAGAACTTGGTATTGGGGTTCTGGAGCCTTCCCCCTTAACTTAGTGTAAAAGTTAACAAACACAGACTTCTAGAAGTGTTAGCTTGTGACTTTCTGGCAAAATTCTATTTTTTTTTTTTTTTTTGCTATGGTAGCCATTGGAGTTTTGAAACAAAACAAAAATAGTAATATCTTTATTCTTCAATTATTCATAAAAGTATGTTGTGGACATATTTTAAGTAGCTTTGCTTAGAATTGAGTTCTTTTACTTCTGGAAGTCATGGCTTTTTCAATATTTGTAAAGACTTTTATCATGTTTTGTCATGTGCTGACAGAAATGAAGAGGCTGATGCTAAGCAGGAATGTTTGCTAGGAGGTAGGAGGCAGCAGAGACCGCTGGAGTAGTCAATTTACTGACTGCTCGAGCCAACTGCTTGATACGAGGCTAGCCATTAGCTCACTGTATCATTTTTATCCATTTCAAGTCAAAATAATCAAGTTAAAATTATAATACACACTTTGTATAAAGTTTTAAAAATTATACAAGTGTCTAAGGAATATGTGTTTCCCTTTTCCCTCTTCTTACTCCAGTTGCCAGGGTCCTCTAGTGAGGAGTTAGGGAACTGCCTCTCAGAATGCTCATGGGTCTAAAATGTATGCTATGTGTATTTTTTACTCTTAAGAGTTATTATTATTACTACTAATAAGAATCTAATAATAACCAATAATTATTAATAACAATTATACTATTAATAATTACCAATAACATTGACTAAGACCCCACCAATCATTAAGTTCTTATTAATTACTTGTTAACATTAATAATTTAATAGTAATATTACTAATTATTAATAGTAACCAATAATTACTGGTAATTAATAATTCATTAGCACTATATGGCTTCCTCTGTTCTTTCCACCCTATTGGACTCGGAAGCACACTGCTGCTGTAGCTGGCTTTTCTGAGGCACTGTAGATCCAAGCTCAGGCCTTCATGTTTACCCAGCATGCCCTTCACTCACTGAGCCTTATCTGTAGCCCCAGGACACTTTTTTTTTTTTAAATTTAAGGTTTATTTATTTTATTTTATATCTATGAGTGTTTTTTCCAGCATGTACATATGTGGACCACATCCATGCCTGGTACCTGTAGAGGCCGAAAGAGGGTGTTGAACCCCCTCGAACTGAAGTTATGGATGGTTGTGAGGAGCCATGTGAGTGTTTGGAATTGAACCTGGGACCTCCCTGAGAGCCACAGGTGCTCTAGACTATTGCACTACTTCTTCATCCCTCCATTTTTGTTTTCTGAGAAAGAGAAACCAAATATAGCCCAGCCTGACCTCGAACTCACAATTCTTCACTGGAAACATGTTCTTAGGTTCTGTGATTACAGGTTAATGCATATGTTAAAGATTAGCAGCATAATGTTGCTTTGTCATCTATTTGTTACAGTGATAAAACTTAAAAAAAATGGACTAGAAAGGAAGAGAGGTTGGACAGGAGGGAGGAAAATTTCAAAACCCATGAATGTTAGAGTGAAGAATGGTGAAACAAATTGGATACATTGTATCACTATCAGTGAGATAGGGGCCAGTTAGAAAAATCAGGCTACACATCCTGTTTTCGTAAAGCCAAACAGTAACTCTTACTTCATTACTTGCATCCAACCCTACTCTAGGATGGAGAGAGAGAGAAATTGAAGGACTGTAAATTTAAAAAAAAATTATCTACCCATCTAATCTACCTAATCTATTCATCTATCTAATCTATCCATCTATCCATCCATCCATCCATCCATCTAATCTATCCATCCATCCATCCATCCATCCATCCATCCATCCATCCATCCATCCATCCATCTATCTATCTATCTATCTATCTATCTATCTATCTATCTGTTAGCATGTCTGGGGTAGTGTGGATGTACCAAGGTGCACATGTGGAAGTCAAAGGACATCTTGTGGGATTTATTCTCTCCTTCCACTGTGTGGGTCCCAGAGGCTGAATTTACATCCTCACAGCTAGTGACAAGCACCTTAATCCACTGAGCCATCTTGCCTGCTCATATTATCAGTTTGAAATGAATAAAAAAAGACACGTCTCACTTGTTTCATTAGAAGTTCTTCTGAAAGCTATTAAAAATCTCCTTTGGACTAAGAGTGTATGGAACCTCAAAGCAGTCATAGTTAATCCTGCAAGCTCAACTTCTATTTAAAGGCTTCTTGTAATCACTCACCATCTTTCAGAGCATCCTTCGCCTGCTCAAGCTCCTCCTCGGTGAGCCTGATGTTCAGGGCTTCTAAAGCAGCATCCAGGTTATTCACCTCAACCTTCCCTTCTAGTGAAGCCGAAAGAAGATGGAGAGAGAGTGAGATGGTTCTTAGTGTTCTAAAGTGCATGCATGCTATGATGTTTAACTAACACACTTTATTACTTAATACGCATTGAAAAAGAGAATGTTTCCATAGTACAGTTTAAGTGCTAATGCTTAAAAATGAATGTGAGCTAGGGCAGAGATTATGTACGAGCACCAACCAATAAAGTTCACAGAGAGACTTAATTTGTTTCCTAAATGGTTTCAGATTATTTTTTCTGGTTATCTTTCCCCCTCTTTCCTTTTGTTTTCTTCTACCTCTCCCTCTTCCCTTCTAAGATACCCACTCAAAAAGGTCCAAGAGTTTTTATTTAATGTGTGTGTGCATGTACATGTGTATAAGTGTGAGTGTGTGTGTCTGTGTACCACCCACATAGATATGTTTACTAAGGTGTGCAAGTGGGGGTCAGAGGACAATGTATGGAGGACCTCCCTCATTCCAGTACGTGTTTCCTGAACCTTGAACTCAGGTTGTCAGGCTTGGCAACAGGCACCTTCACCCACCTCTGAGCCATCTTGCCGGCCCCCTTTCATCTTATATTTCCTTTCCTTCCCCAACCTCCAGACTTCTTTTGTACTGAGACAGAGTATCCTGTATAGTCTGGACTGCCTGGAACTCAATGTATAATCCAGGTTGACAGTAAACTTCCAGTATTCTTGTGCTTCAGCCTCTGGAGTGCCGGGATCATCGCCATAAAAAACCACCATTGCTTTCTCTAGGCATTTCCATTCGTATAACCTTTTTGCAGGGAAAGTTTGTAAAATACAAGGCAGCAGAAAGCTTCCTTGTCGAATACAAACTATTACTAGGAAAAAAAAATATTCTCCAAGAAGTAAAATAAGTCTTTACATTGTACTAATGCAAACACAATGGCAGAGGGCAGTTCAAATGCTGTCTACTTGCTCCTACTCACGTTTACTATCCTTCATATTTCTCAGCAATCTGTTTTGAAACACCTTTCCTTCATCTGTAAAGAGAGGCAGAATTTAGCTCTCTAGAACACTGACATGGAGCATCATCAAAGCATTGCGAATTACATGACTGTAACACTTCAATGAGGTGCTATTAATATTGACCTTTCAAGGTCACTCCACACTAACTTGAAATGCAAATATTTTCCATTCTCATAAGCTTATCTAGTCTCTGGTTTTATAGTCATTCAAGAACTTCATTCTTCCATGCTGCAATACAATAAAGTAAATAGGGGCTAGAGAGATGGCTCAGTGATTATGAGCACTAGCTGTTCTTCCAGAGGACCCAGGTTCAATTCCCAGCACCCACATGGCAGCTCACAACTGTCTGTTAACTCCAGTTCCAGAGGATCTGACACTCACACAGAAATACATGCAGGCAAAACACCAATGCACCTAAAATGAAAATAAATTATTTTAAAAAGATATATAAAACACACTGTCTTTTTATTCTGTTGCTGCTCTAGTCTTCAAGCAACAGTGTGTTAATGACTCTCAAATGGTGTCTGAGGAGCTAACAGCAATTTACCATCAAGTCAAAAGTGCCTTAGCTTATGGACTTTTTTGTAAAGATTCACTGAGCCAAGGTCCCTGTAAGGTATCTGCTGCTTCGAATGAGACATGTAGCATGACTTACCGTCAATGGGCAGGTTTTTCAGGAGTTTTCTCAGTTCCTTGTCCGAAAGCACAATCCCCATATTTTTAAGTATATCTTTTAGGTCATTGGGGTCAACTTTTTCTCCTTTAAAAAATGGACATTCATAGATAAAATATTAGGGAATAATCAAATTATTTTTAATCACCTATGAATATGCTTCTGCTACAACTCTTCTCATACAAGTAGGAAAGACAAAGAGATGTGAAATCTTCCAACAGAAATATTTTTGTCATGAGTTTAAGACAAAATATATCTCTTAGTATTTGTAGATCATATGATACTACTGATGGAAATGGCATCAGAGAGCACAGAATGACTAGATAATTTTTCCAGAGATTTAGGGTAATAACAGCTTGTGCATAAAAAATGCATAATTAAAAATATATCTCCTCTACTTTGTTAGAACTTTATATTGTTAGTAAGATGTTATTTATATCTTTTTAAATGCTTTATTTTCTTATTAACTATCTAGTTCTGATGTTGGTAAACAAGGATACCAGTTTATTGGAAAAAAGTAGCAAAGAAAGTAAGACATAAAAAAATAGATTTTTTTTTGCTTTCTTTATAAAATAAGTAAATAAAATTATGGGCAATGATGTAACTATTTTATCAAGAGGAATATTAAAAATACATACACCTATAAGCTATTATCACACCTCAGAAAATACTATTAAAAGATTGAATGTAAAACATAATTTGTTTAAAAATAATTCATGACAAATTCTTACCAGTAAAACTTTTTACTTCTTCTTGCAATATTTTCAGAGGCACTTTATTATCAGCTATAACAAAAAAAACATAACTTGAAGCTCAAAATATGATACAAAATAACTTATGAGCACTTTCCCTTCTCTTAAGATAATAATCTAAAGCCATGTCCCTATAAATTACAGCAGGGGTTCTTGTTAAGCATTTAATTTAGTCACTCAACATATTTATTCATAATATGTAAAAAGCAAGAAATAGAGAAAAAATTAAATAGAAAATAAACTTGTTTCAAAAACTGTGTCTTTTGCCATGTTAAAGAACAAATCTCATATTTGATAATGAAAATATAAGATTCAGAAGCAACAATATTCTAGAGGCTAGCTTTCCTGTTCCCAAGCTTATAAAGTCTTTCTGACCACGTCACTAGCACTCAGGACCGACTTCTCAAGGGTTTTGGTACTGGCACTGTTTTCCCTGGTACTACTATTTTTCCCTAGAAAAAGCTCATTTATTTCTTCATTTCTAAAGCTAAATGACTATAAAACCAAGGGCTCATATGGCTGCATTCCCTGTACTCAGAAGGTGATGGCAGGAGGTTCAAGAGTTCTTGGACAGCCTGGGTTGCATAAAATTCTGGTTAGTTTTGTCAACTTGACATGAGCTATAGTTTCTAGGAAGAGGAACCTCAACCGAGAAAATGCCTCCATGAGATTGCCTAGAGGTAGTGAGTCTGTAGGGTGTTTTCTTCATTAAAGATTGATGTGGGAGGGCCCAGTCCTGGCCAATTCATCCTGGGTGATATAAGAAAGTGGGCAGAGAAGACTACGAGGAGCAAGCCAGTAAGCAGCATTCCTTCATGGCCTCTTCTTCCATGGTCCCTGGCCTGGCTTCCCTTTGTTACAGACTACAAGCTATAAGATGAAATAAACCCTCTCCTCCCCAAATTGCTATTGGTCATATTTTATCACAGCAGTAGAAACATAACTAAGATACATAGCAAGTACAAGGCTTTCCTGAGTTAGATAGCAAGATCATGATCATAAATAAAGTCAATGGTATCCAACACACACACTCACCACCAATGGGCAGAATTTTTAACAGATCATCCAGTTCTTTGTTGGTCAGCTTGACTCCCATGTTGCCTAGAATAGTTTCCAGATTTTTTACGTTGATATTCTCTACTCAGAAAAAGACAGAACCACGAGAAAAAAGTTATTAACTCAAAATTGTAGTCCCTAAAGGTATTTGTTCTTAAATACATACTCCCTCTGAAAATCTGAGGGGAGCTATGGATCTGATCTTATGTCTCCACAGATTTCACGTGCATTGATATCATAGAGATGGGCTGAAGCCCAACAGTAGGTCTCAAATGCTCACAAAATACATTTTGTTTCATATTGAAAGAAATGCTCTGAATCATGATTTTGCTTTTTACATAGAAGTAATACTTTATTGAATAAAATATATAAGGGATGTAATATTATATATGGTTTAAAATAAGTTGTGATCTAAGATACTTTTACTTTATGACATTTATCAGATATTTCATATTTATTTTATTCTGTAATTATATGACAAGTATCAATCTATATTGGTTATCTACATTTTGCTTTTTAAATTTATTTTTATTTTATGTGCATTGGTGTTTTGCCTTTATGTATGCCTGTATGAGGGTGTCTGGTTCCTAGAACTGAGTTACAGTCCATTGTGACCCATGATGTTTGTACTGGAAATTGAACATCAGTCCTTTGGAAGAATGGTCAATGTTATTAACCACTGAAACATCTCTCCAGCTCCATACACTTTTGATTTTTTTTTTTTTTTTTTTTTTTTTTTTTTTTTTTTTTTTTTTTAGAGACAGGGTTTCTCTGTGTAGCCCTGGCTGTCCTGGTACTCACTCTGTAGACTAGGCTGGCCTCGAACTCAGAAATCTGCATGCCTCTGCCTCCCAAGTGCTGGGATTAAAGGCATGCGCCAACACCACCTGGCTCACTTTTGATTTTTATAGAATAACAATATACCATTGAACTCATTTATATTAGTATAAATAACTATTAAAAACCCAACTTCCTATTGGACTGTCTGGAAACTCATGAATTGCCTCAATTATAGGTCACAAAAATAGTATGTTATCTCACTAGGGTAGCAAAAAGGACAAGTTTTTAATAATTTGCTTTAAATATTTGCTCAATTTAACTCAAGTTAGAGGAAAATTTTAGATTAATTTGGAAAAGAATCTGTGTACAAGTTGGTATGTCATCAACATGAAATAGTTACAATGTTCTTCTGTTCTTCCATTTTCTCCCTTTCTACCTTCTCTTCTTACATAAATATTGATTTTTCATCCCTTAGCTCCTGACTATCCCATAGCATTCTTATGTGGTTAGAGGACAGACAGACATTTCTTAGTCTGTAATTCCTATGCTGTGAACAAACTCCTGATCCTTAAATATCACTTCAAGTATGCCAGTTTGAGTGTGGTTTTGCTTGTAACACAAACACCTTTCATCTAGATTTGAATAGGCCTGATAGCATCCCTTTTGTGACTTAAGACAGCTTTGCTTACATGCACTTATAACTTTGAGAAAATTGAGGAAATTGTAATTGTAAATGTAGCATTCAATGGCTGTTGTTTAGCTACCTACGTGAGATGTGGTGGAGTAAAGTTTAAATGCCTCGATGGCAGCCTTAAAGGGGTCCATATTTCATGTTTGCTAAGGAAACCATGCTGCAACTGGGATCAAGATAAGACCAGAAAAGCAAGAGAAGGTCAGAGAAAGTTGAGCCTACAGTCTCATCGAGTCTTCCCATCAAAGTCCTAGCTCTGCCAGGAAGTGGGATCTGAGACTGAAAACAGGGACATTTTATAGGTAGACTTACTACTGTCTTGGTCAAGTCAACATAGTCACCTCATCGACGTCTCTTTTGGCTCTTAGGTAACAGACCCCACACTCAATTTCTTTAATTTTTTTTGTTTTGTTTTCATATACCTCTAAAGCATTTCTGAAATGTCTAAGTAATTTGACAAGGAGCATTGTCTCCTCAGTTGCTAGGAGCCATCCTAACAGTAAGTTTGCACACCTTGCACTCAAACCTGAGCTATAGGAGCACGTCTTTGTGTCAGTAAACTTCCTCCCATGCCACACTCCACTCTGCTACGGCACTCTCATGAGCCTCTCCTAGAGGTGTTCCAGTTCTCACCAGCACATATTGGCTGGTCCTGTGGCTCCTCCCAGGAATAATCACTTCGTACTTAGCTGAGCTGTACTTTCCTGGTTGGTTGAAGGGGATATGTGACTGTGTGCATAGAGCTGGGGAGAAAGGGAGTCTTGAGGCAGTTTGCCCACCCCTGAGGAAGCTTCTGAATGGCTTATGGGAAAGGACAGAAGTATCTATTAGGAGATACTCGGGAGGAACCATGCACTTTCAAAAACCAGAAGTTCAGGGGGGATTGGAGTCATCTCCTTTTGAGACAGTGTTTTGCCATGTAGTCCAAGTTGGTATCAAACTTATAATCCTCCTGCCTCTGCCTCCCAAGTGCTGAGATTACAAGGATGTGCCACCATATTCAGCTTCAATTGTGAAGACTTTAAACAATATTTCTGTTTATCTTTTTGTGTTCACCAAGAGAAGATATCTGTGAAAATTATTTTAGAATATAAATACATCTCTACCAAAATATACCATTAAAATGTTAGACTACCAAGAGTCTAATTTTAAAGCTCAATTTAAGCAGATGTGTATAAAATGGAGCAAAGCAACAGAATCACCCCAGGAGTTAAGGCCAATGGTGAAGCATTGTAATAGAGCTAACAAAAAGTCTAGGGTGGCCAGGTTCCTGCTCACCTGTAACGGACTCCATTTTTTCCATCACTTTGTGCAGATCAGCATTCCCCTTTGCTGTGTTTAACAGAAACATACAGTCAAGAGTGTGAGCCCAGAAAACAGATACAGGTTATAGACACATAATGAAAGCTAGCAATATTTAACTCACACTGTCTTTCTGACACTTCTCAAGCTTTTCTGGATTTTTAGGAATCATGCCATATTAAAAATACCTGTTGGAAACTTGTTCATTCTCCTTTAAGCGTTTGTAATCAGGGGCCAGTGAGGTGGCTCAGCAGGTAAAGGCCCTTGCTACCAAGACTGAAGATCTAAGTTCTACCTCCAGGACCCACATGGTGGAAAAAAGAGAACTGACTTCCTACAAGCTGTCCTCTGACATCCGCACATGTGCTGTAGCATGTGCCCAATCCTTCCCAATATTTTAAGCACCCTATAACCATTCTAATTTGAATTACTTAATTAATTTTGAGTCTTGGAAATGAAGCCCAGGGCCTAAGTCTCTGGTAGGTGCTCTGCCCCTGGGTTTCATCCCTAGGCCATATGAGAGGAACTGCCCAGCTCCAGTTCAAACTCAGTCTCACTTGAGCCCTGAGAGACATTTCTTCTTAAATAATAAAGAGGACACAAACACCAGTTGTCAACCTGTCCCCAGGCAGGGACAGCAATAAGGCTACAGAGAGAAATAAAAAGAACATGAAAAGGAAAGAAAAAGAATCCGTTACTTTGAATTGCACATGCTAAGAAGGTATATTTAAATTATACATACAGATCTCTAAAGCACCTCTGGAAGACTCAGATCTGATAAACATTCTTAGTAAAAGTACAAGCTATAAAACCATCACAAGAAAATAAGCAGCTTTTCTATAAGCCAACGATGAACATTTATGAGAAAAAAAAATCAGGAAAACCATACTACCCACCATCCCGATCCATGCTCTTCCCAAATGTACAGGAACCCCAGCAATGAGGTAAAAGATCTTTACAATGAAAACCATACAACAATGAAGAAAAAAAAAACTGAAGATACTTGTACCTGGAAAGTCCTTTTATATTTTATGTAGGAGCAGAAGTAAGATTATGAAAAACACTACATTACTGAAAGCAACCTACATGCTCAATGTAATTACTATTAAAGTTCCAGTGAAATTCTTCACAGAAACAGAGTAATAATCCTAAAATCCATATGGATACACAAAAGACCCCATATAGATAAGTAATCTCGAAGAAAAGAAAGCAATACTGATTTAAATTTATACTACAGAGCCATAGCAACAAAACAGTTATTTATTGGCAGAAAAACTGATATCTAGACAAATGGAACAGAAGAGGGGGCCCATAAACAACCCACACAGCTACAGCTCTCTGATTTTGATAAGTGTATAAAACTATACACTGGAGAAATGACAGCCTCTTTGATAAATGTTCTGGGCACTGGATAGCCACACACGGAGGACAAAGTCGATCCCTACTGCTCTCCCCATAACACAACTCACTTAAAATGGGTCACAGAGCTAATGTAACATCTGTATGTTTGAAACCACTACAGGATAACACTTCAAGATGTAGTCATGGACCCAGCACTCGCAGGAGGACAATTGTCAGGGGAGCAACAGCAAGACTTGACAAACAGAACTTGACTGGATTAGAAAGATTCTGCCTAGTGGAGGAAACTGTGAATAAGATTCAGCCTTCTGATGAAGAAAATCATTGCCAGCCATTCATCTGCATCCTGACTGCATAGAGAATTTTATAAAGCAAACAACAGAAGAGCAAATGAACAACCAATGAGCAGAACAGACAGTTCTGAAAGGAAGCACAAACTGTAAGCTGATACATATAAATGCGTTCAGCATCTTTAGCCATCAAAATATTACAAATCAAATAATCGTTGAGATTTTCTGTCCTTCAATCAGAATGGCTATCATCAAGAAAACAAAAACAAATTCTGGAGAGTGTAGAGGAATTTTAATCCAGCAACATGACTGCTCTGGCAAGGGATTGAATCCGAAGATCTAGGCCTATGTGATCTAGCTGAAGTGGAGACATGCCACACCCCTTTAATCCCTCAGACTGGAATATATACACACTCTTAGAGCACACCTTTAAGGTAAAATTAGTTTGTAGAAGGAAGCACCCATAATTGAAAGTAGCATCTAATTGAGGGGCAGAAAAAGTGATGAATCAGAGAAATATTTGTCAGAATGAGTCAGAGATAGGATATCCCCAACTCTCACTAGAACAGCACAGAAAAGAAGCTATTTAAGAGCACTGCTGGGAGAGAGAGTCAGTTGGAAGTCAGTACAGTGAGTGCAGGGAAGTACAGATGAGTTTGTTTGTGAGTGCATGCAGTTCAGTGCAGGTCAGCAGAGGCAGTCAAAGCCAGAGAATAAGAAGGAGCCAGAAGATTAGAATAGATTGCCAGAGTTAGTTTGAGGTCAGGCCAAGCAGAGCAGTTCAGTGAGAGGCTGAGAGAAGCCTGATTGGATCAAGTCAGTGTGGAGAGGAGTTTGAGCCTGAATGGCTTAGTTGAACTGGTCAGCCAGAGTTCAGAAAGACTAGAAGGGTCAGCTTATTCAGCAGTGAGTCTCTAAGATGACAATTTCATTGGTGAATAAAAGATATTTTTACAGGAGAGCATATGCAGGAAGGGTGGATGAGGACCACTTATAAACTGTTGGTGGTATGAAAATTTTCTCAAAACACTAAAACTGCAGATACCATATGACCTAGCTATATTATTCCTTAATGTAAGCCAGAAGGAATCCAAGTCAGTGTGCCACAGAGCTAGCTGCTAACAGTGTTTACTGCAAAGTTATTCATAATGGACTATTTAGGGGATCAGCCTGGGATCCAACTAATCAATGAATGGTTAAAGAAAAGGTGAATTTACATGCACAATGGAGTTTTAGTTCAGATAAAAAGAGCAAAAGCGCATCATATACAGCAAAGTGGATGGGACTGGAGATAATCATATTAAGTGAAATAAACTAGACTCAGCCAAATGTGTCTTTCTAGACAGAAATTAGAGCCAACACATACACACACACACACACACACACACACACGGAGAGCGGGTAATGGAGGGGTGACTATAATCAGAGTACATGATATACATTATGAAATATTTCTATAATAAACATATTGTCCTTTTAAAAAGTAAAAAAGCAATCAATATTGACCTAATGAGGTAACCATGAGAACTTAAGCTTTCACGTGGATGAGAAGAGGAGTCGTCCAAGTATAGAGAAAGCAAGACAGGAGTAGCGAGTCAGAGTAGGAAATCCAGAAATGGGACAGACAACAGAGGGGAGTGTTTCAATAACAAAGAAACCCCCAGGAATATGCAGGGCAACAGCTAAAACGACAAGACCGTGCACATAGGGCTTTACAGTTAGACTACTGCTTAGCTTATGTGGTGCATTTACCAAAAGGAGTAGTGATAGACAGCAGATTGCCATGGGCAACAGAACAAATCAGATATAGTAACCCTAGCTCTAATCCTAAGCCTGGTTCTGGAGCTTCTGTTACATACTTCAACCCAGCTTACTTCATTATTGCTCCAACACCACACTTATTACTCTCTTTATCTCTCTTTACTCTTTCCTCTCTTCTTTTTCTCCTTGCCTATCTTCCTTCCTTCTTTCCTTTTACCCCTCATTTCTCTTCCTCTTCTTCCTCCTTCTCTTCCTCGCTCCCATTCTCCTCCCCCCCCTTTCCTCTTTAAGGAGGGTTAAATACAGGGCATTACATATGCTACACAAGCCCTTCCTAATGTCTTAATAATTCTGCTAGCCCTAGTCATTCTTGTAATCCACCCAGAAATATATTAATTTTTGGTTATTTTTAAATTGCATACTCTTACCTTAACATTGGGTCATCCTCTAGGTTTTTAAATACTTATTCAGTATTGATTATAATTTTAAGTATTTCACCATGTAGGAAAAAAAGTCAACAGATAACTTAAGTCTATCTTATTGCTCACCATCTGTTTCTAGGTTTTCTGTCACTTCAGCAAACTCCTCCATTGAGAGTTTGATCCCCATATTTTCCAAAGAAGTATGGAGGCTATCCTTTTTGATCTTCCCCACTTAGGAAAAAAGATAGTAAAGCAACATTGAAAAAAGAGTCCCTTTCTTATTAGAAAGATGTTTTATCCACGCTAAACTTAAATAATTGTATTTCTAAAACAAAATAGGAGATTTCAAAATTCTAAAATTTCATGGTTTTGTAACATTACATTTCAATAATGCTGAGGCCCCAAACAGATCTGTCCATTCGAATGTCTTAGTAGAACATGGAAGACGGAGGTACTATGTTTTTAATTATTCTTATTGATAAAAGGACATGTTTAAATACTGTTAAAAGTGGAGCATTGGTACCAACGTTATTCCATTGCACAAAGAGCAAGTTCATTGTGTAGTTGTGGACTGTTATTATCTCTGTGGCTCCATGGTACACCTCAATCATAGACAGCTCTTTGTTTTGTTCTTTTTATTTAGGAGAAAAGTGGAATAAATATTAAAATATAAGACTGTATGTCACCAAAATATATTACAACAGTAGATAAATGATGCTCAGTGAGTTATGATTGTGTATTTTATGGGCCCCAGTTGCTGGCTGGATGGTATAAGGTCTGGAGAATATGGATGCTATGCTTGTCCTGGGTTCCTTACTTTTGAGATCCTTCACTTCCTTCAGCAGCCTGCTAATGTACAACTTTCCAGCCTCTGTAAGAAAATCCATAAATTATGTCATGATAAATTTGAGACTATTTTGAGACCAAAATAGTATGAAATTAACAATAAAACTCTGAAACATTTAAAACTGTTAACTTGTTTGTAAACATCAATTACATTTTAAATATAATTAATAAATGTGAACGAAAGCAATTCCAATTTTAATAGCATCTATAGAACCATCTTTAACTGCTCTGTGCACACTGCACTTTCCATACACTTGTTATTGTAGGATAATAAATGTCTTAGAATAAATTTCATAAAAGAGAACACTTATACTGTGAAAATTATAAGCATGATAGAATGAGACTTTCAAAGACTCAAATCAACTGTGTCCAAGGGTTGTTGCAACTATTCTTAGTATTATGAACATGGTGTTCTCTCACAAACTGACCTAAAGACTCAATGCAATCTACCAAAGCCTACACTCACTTGTTTGTATAAACTGAAGGGCTGATACCAAGATGCATTTGGCAAAGGGGCCCAAATAACCTTGAAAATGAAGGACAAGGGGGAAGACTCATGCTTTAAAACCTGAAAACTCATACAAAGTAACAATTATTAGGGCCTTGGGGCTCTGGGATAACATGAACCATAGAGACAATGGAAGACAACCGACAGAAGTAATTCCTCATGTTTACAATCTTTCACTTTCAACAAGGATGCCAACATCATTCAAAGGGAAAAGATGTTTTCAACAAACAGTCTCCTGGGAGAACAGGATATTCACTTGTAAGAGAAGGTCATTGCTTAGGTCATTCCCCTCTGTCCCCACAAAATATGTCCCACACAGATCAAACACCTAAAAAGCCAAACCTCCTAGAAGGAATTTTGGTATAAACATTAGTAGCTTTAGATTAGGCAATATTTTTAGATTTGACAACAAAAACCAGAAATAGTAATCATCCATTGTATATAACATAGACCAGATCCTATTCAGGCCTACCAGAACCTCTAGCACCAGGTAATCATGAAGTTGATCAGCCATTAGTAGGAAATGTGCTAGAAGCTTCCCAGTTTCATAAAAAAACACCATGTTAACAGCAAAGGTTTGAAGAAGGACTTTTCTATCACTTGGTAACAAGTCAAGGAAACTACAAGAGAATTTCCCATTTGTTCTTTACATAACCAAACTCGATTACCTGCAGGGAGTAACCCTAAAGGTACCAAAAGAGATGAAATTTGGCAAGCGGATGTGTTTCATTTTGTAGAATTTGGTAAACTGAGGTATGTGCATACTATAGACACATATTCAGGATTTCAATGGGCAACTGCTTTAAAGTTTTTAAATGCCAATGAGCAAAAATCTCTAGCTGCTGAGAGACACTGGGTTATGGAAAAAACTGCTGACCTAAATTAGCCTGAGTATGTGAGGGATGCCTCAGCTTTCCAATGGAGGGAAGGAAATGTGTTATGCTGGGTTTTGTATATATTCCATAGGAAAAAGATAAGCTATGGATTCCTTCAAAATTGATAAAAATCAGATATGACTGGAGAGGAACCCCTGAAGATCTTGGCAACAGACAGGAAGAAATAAATTAGCAAGACCAACAAAACAGGTAGCTTTTTGCTGGTCCCCTGCATGAGGACAGCTTGGAGACTGGTTGAAACATGAAAATGTCTTCATCCAGGACTTTAGCCACACACAGCCGATCAATCTTATTGGCTAAAACATTCTCAGGACTTGTCAGGTCATCCTCTCATACGGCATAAATGAAAAATTTTATTACAGTCTTGTTATGCAATCCAAACTAACTTATAAAGAAAGATAGATGCCTTTCACCTGCTCATGTAAAGAGCAGAGAGCCATCTTTAACTGCTCTGTGCACGCTGCACTTTCCATACATTTACTATTGTAGAAATGTATATCTCTTGTGAGAGTTTATATGTTCACAGAAGAAAAGGACCAGACACCAATGGAATTAATACAGCCTTGACAAGATGTACCTTCAAGAATGCTAAAAGAGGATGCTAAGATGTATTTATTCTGGCATTCTGCTTGATCCAACCTCACACTGCCCTTATTAGCTGATTCATGAAAAAGCTGCTGATCCTAACTGGGCCAGCCTTTCCCACTGGAGAGTCAGGCGTTCCAAAAAGCCTGTACTCTTACAGCACACAGAGACTGGACAAATAAACGTTACAGCTAGCTTTCTTATGACTGGCCTATAGTCCAATTTTCTTGTCATCCTTAAAACAGCAGGAAGAAATTTTAAGAGAATAATGCCCCATTTCCTAAAAGTTAGGTTGACTGGTGTTTGGTCACTCAATGAGTTTATTGTCATTAAAGAGGGGTTGGTTGCAAGTTGTTAAATGGTCATGGTCAGGCATAGAAGTTAAATTCAGGGTGTTCTCTCTTTTGTTTTCTCCTGTTCTTCTTTCTTCCTTATGCAGGGGGAGAAGGGATAAAAGGAAAAAAGGGGAGAGAAAGGATGAAAAGAAAAAATGTGATATAGGAATGATAAGAAATAGTAGATTATTGAATCTACTTCTAGACCAAAGAACATTAACAAACTAAATATTTTACACTTAGTATGGACTTTGCATATTGATACAGATTAAGGTCATATTTTGTTAAAACATACTATTTGTCTATGTTTCAACTCTTGTTTAAGGCATGTACCTATTTAATTATTTAAAATGCAATGTTAAGTTCTAGTCTTTTTGACAGCTTTTATTACAAACTGTTTAGGATAATTAAGTAATACAAGGTAGTAGTCAGTTAATCAAACTCATGGCCATGTTATATACTAGTTTAGTTAATTACAGAAATATGTTTCCTAGACTAAACAGATAGTAAGTAGCTAGACATAAACAACATTTATCTGTTCAGCTATACTGTAGACAGATGGCCTTCAAAACACATACACAGAACATGACATTTAAGATGTTTTGTTAAAAAACAGATTAATTGACATTAACACATGTCAGATCCTGGTAGCAGCACCTTTCTAGTTCAAAGAAGATGGTGAGCATTGAAGAACCTCCATATAGAGTTTGTTTCAAATGTGGCAAGCTGCCTCTAGGTAAGAAACTGTCCTTGCTTCAACTGCTAACAGTATGCTGCCCAAACTGGACAAAAATTGAGACATAGGGTAGTTGACTGGTAAGCTTTGAAAGGACAAGGTAGGCAAGCTCTTCATAATTCCTGTTTCACAAAAAAGTCTATCAAATATCCTGTGCCAGAAGGCTGAAGATAGATGCTCTAATGTTATTGAGCAATTTGGGAGGAGTGTTCAGGCAGCCAACCACTCTTTGTCATTTTTATAGTTTTGGAAGCTGCTAGCTCTGCACTTCCTGCTTTACCCAGGCAATATTTATCCCTTCTCAGGTCTCTGATGGGGTTAAAGACTAGATAGTTGTAGTCTCACAATAAAAGCTCAAGTTGTTTAGGATTTAAAAAAATGCTTTTGGGTATAAGAAAATGTTCTTAGATTGATAATACAAGTTATGATAGAAAATGATAACTCTGAACTCTGAACTCAGCCAGATAGACTAGATAATAAAATACTTTCTCCTAAGTTGTCATTTATAAATGGACTAGATATTGTGAATACAACTCTTACATGATGGTTTTCATAATTGTTCTTATTATATACAGTTTATTATTATAAGAGAAACAACTTTTTACTGAACTAAAGGGGGAGATGTTAGTGTTGGTCTTGTGCAGTGTATATTCAGATGCTAGGCTCTGTGCCTCAAAATTGGGTTACAGTTTGGACATAGGCATTGTATTAACCATTGTGCTGTAAAGAATGTTCCCCAATAATCTCTGGTGACTAAAAGGCTGGAGTCTATCACCTGGCAGAGAGGGTAGAAAGGCAGTACTTACAATTGAGTGGGTTGTCTCAGGAATGACCATGAGGGTGAGTAGAGAGAGAGGGAGAAAGGAGAAGAGAAGGAGGAGGTTGTCATGAGGCAGGATGGACCCTGAAGAGGGACCATGAGTATGTGGTCAAGAGAAGCTGACCCTGAGGACACATATGGAACAGAGCAAGGCTCAACTGGCAAATAACAGGGCATGTATTGGTTATTGGTAGCCTAGTTGGGTTAGAATGGTTCAGAGCCTGCTGAGTACAGAGCCAGCAGCTTGTTAATCAAATCTGATGTCTCACTGTTGTTAACTCAAGAACTAAGTAGGGTAGAGTGGGGCAGAACCACTTCCCTAAAATTACTACAATACTGACACTCGGCCAGTGGGAGTGTAAACTAGTACAGCCACTTGGGAAGATAGTCTGGCTTTCTTTTAATGAAAGATTTATTTTATTATTTAATCTCTCTCTCCCTCTCTCCCTTCCCCCTCTCCTTCTCCCTTCTCCCTCTCTCCTCCCCTCCCCCTCTTCCTCTCTCCTCTCCTCCCCCCTCTCCCTCTCTCCCTCTCTCCTCCCCTCCTTCTCTCCCTCTCTC
>NW_022196911.1:101110117-101110631 GCF_008632895.1 Mastomys coucha | reverse complement strand
TCCCCCTCCCCCCTCTCCCTCACTCCTTCTCTCCTTCTCTCCCTCTCTCCCCCTCCCCCCTCTCTCTGCAGATAAGAAGGAATCAGATCCCCCTGGAGATGGAGTTACACATGGCTTGGATCATATTGGAGGGATAATCTCTTGTGTACTGTGATGGAAACATCACTAGCCAATAAAAAGCTGATGTCCTATCAGAAAAGGGCAGGAACTATAAGGTGGGAGTTCTGGTAGGGAGATTGGAACTATGGGAAAAAAATCAGAGGTGGGGGACTTGTCACCCGGACTCTGAGGAAGTCAGATGTGTGAAACTGAGGAGAGGTAACCACCACGTGGCAGACATAGAATAGTTTAAATGGGTTAAATAAGAGCGAGTAAGGGGACAAGCCTAGCCAAAGGCCACCAGCATTGTCAATACATCATAAACCTCTGGGTCATTATTTGGGAACTGGGGTGTGGGTGGAAAATCTCACAGTTATATAAATCTCACAGTGGGTGGATGCTGGGAACTGAACTC
>NW_022196911.1:101089837-101110107 GCF_008632895.1 Mastomys coucha | reverse complement strand
AAAGAGAAGCCTTAACTACTAAGTCATTTCCTTAGCACCTAGCCTGGCTTTCTTTATCCATTAAATAAAAAGTTACTATATGGGCCAGCAATATTGCTTCTAGAAATGTCCTAGAAAAGTTAAAACATATATCAACACAAAGACTTGTATGTGAATACTTGCAGGACCATCCATACTTGCCCAAATTTGGAAATAATTAAATACTCATTTACCAATGAACAGATAAATAATAAATAAAATGTGATATTTCTATTATGCAAGATTATTCAGCTGGGCAGTGGTGGTGCATGCCTTTAATCCCAGTACTTGGGAGGCAGAGGCAGGTGGATTTCTGAGTTCGAGGTCAGTCTGGTCTACAGAGTGAGTTCCAGGACAGCCAAAGCTATATAGAGAAACCCTGTCTCAAAAGAAAAAAAAAAGATTATTTAGTAACAAAGTATTGGTACATAATAAGATATTATGCAATCCCATTTATAGGAACTGTTTGCAATGGGCAAATTGATGAAGATGGGTTAGTGGCTGTCCTAGTGATGTAGAAGAATTGGGGATGAGGAATGACTGGCACTGGGTATGGTGTTTCTGTGTGGGGATAACAGAAATATTCTCAAAATAATAATTGTGATGAATACACATCTGTAGCCATAGGGAACACCATCAGATCATATACTTTATTTTTTACTATATATGTGTGGGTGTTTTGTCCACTCAAACGTCTCTTCACCATCTGCATGCCTGGTGTCTGGAGGAAGAGGTCAGAAGAGGGTGTTAAGTCCGTTAAAACTGAAGTTATAGACAGTTGTGATCCACCATGTGGGTGCTGGGAACTAAGCCCAGGTCCTCTAGAAGAGCAGCCTGTGTTTTGAATCACTGTGCTAGCTCTTTAGCTCCATCACACCTTTCACTGGATTAATTATTTAGCATATGAGTTATTCTCAATAGAGTTTAACAATATTCTACTTAAATTTTTCATCTTAAACAATGAAATTAATGATCTTTCCCAATATGCTAAATGTGTCTCTCTAGTAAGTCTATTATGTCAACACATAAATGCACCTTCCCTTTCTTTTAAATTCTGATCTTATTTTTAGTTTCTTCCATTTTTCCCTTAGTGTTTTTTTTTTTTAAATAGCTTGTAGCTTCTTAATGGTATAGAGGCAGGAACAGACAACATGTATCAAGGGCTGCCTGGTTTCTTTTTCTTTCTTTTTTGTTTTTTGTTTTTTGTTTGTTCAAGACAGGGTTTCTCTGTGTAGCCCTGGCTGTCCTGGAACTCACTCTGTAGACCAGGCTGGCCTCGAACTCAGAAATCTGCCTGCCTCTGCCTCCCAAGTGCTGGAATTAAAGATGAGCACCACCACCGCCTGGCCAAAAGTGTTTCTTTCTTTCTTCCTTTTTGTTTTTGGTTTTTCGAGACAGGGTTTCTCTGTGTAACCCTGGCTGTCCTGGATCTCATTCTGTAGACCAGGCTGGCCTTGAACTCAGAAATCGGCCTGCCTTTGCCTCCCAAGTGCTGGGATTAAAGGTGAGCACCACCACCGCCCGGCTCTCTGGTTTCTTAAATAAACACTGACACTGATTAATTTTCACCCGTATCTATAATCCTTAAAATCATTCTTTAATTCTTTGCAACAATTAAAAATGTAATGCTGATAAATGAAATTCAACCTCACAAGAACCTCCCACAGGCTTACCGTCGAAGGGCAACTTTTTCATCAGCTCCTCCAGCTCCTTGTCTGTGAGCTCGATATTAAGGTTCGCCAGGACACTCCGTATATCACTGGCCTCAATCTTCTCACCTGTCAAAGGAGACTGGCTAAGGACCACAGTTCAGACTATGCGTGTGACTGCTAACAGAAGAGTTTCCTTGTAACTAAAAGTATCCCCATTTTCAGGTCAAAGACGAAAGTGAAAAGAAATCATTTTAAAACTATTGCAACAATAAACTTGTTAGGCTAAATTTATATTCATGATACAAATAAGCTACGTTTACAGTGAGTGAATAATAACATCCAGAATAAAATCTGATAAAGTTAATTTATTACATTTATTTTGAGAGTGTGTGTGCACATGTGCACATGTGTGTATGGTAAACATATGCCATGGTGCAGGGGCAGAAGACACAGGATAACTTAGAGGAGTCAATTTTCTCTTTCCACCATATGGGTCCCAGGACCTGAACTCTTCATTAGCTAAGGCAGCACACACCTTTACTTACTGAGCCACCTCATCAGGCCTAGCTTAATTTATAAAAAGATACTTATGTAAAATTTTCTTCAAAAGTAATTTTTACACGCATTTATTTTCTTCTTTACACTTGAGACAGAGTCCCTATGTGTTTAATACTAGCCTCAAAGTTATATAGTTGAGACTGGCTTGGAACCCAGTCCTGCCTCAGTCTCTATAATGCTGGATTAGAGATATGAGATGCTATGCTTAGGCAAAAAACTATTTTGATTTTTAAAAGAGAATTACAATGGATATAATGAGGACATCGAATTGATTATTTGAAGACTTGACTCTGGTTCACTGCACCTTTCTTTACTGTGTTTTCAAAGTGCCATCGAAGCAAATTATAGCATCATAAGCAACAGATTACAGAATCCCATTCCAAAACTACAGAAAAGTTTAAAACATGGAGCTGTAGAGTCAAATACTGTCAACAAGGTATAAAAATACCAGAATTTGTAAGTCAGGCATTGGGTATTGAGAAATATTACTGAAAATGAAACATTATTGAGGATAGCCCAACCCTAATTTTATAACCTTCCCACTCACCTGTAAAATCTTTCAGTTTTTGCATCATTGTTTGTAGCGACATTTTCTCATCAACTAGGAGAAGATTAAAAGATGTTACGATGTAGCAGAGACTGTGGGACTGTGTGTATCACTATTGTCTGGGCACTGTCTCCATTGCTCACATACTTCAGAAACTGCTACTGAACACACTTTCTAGGTTAACACTTTTGTCCTTACTCCCTTAACAAGATTCAAAAAGGAAGGTTCCAAGTGACATCAGCAAGGTTGATCAGCTTGAGAGGCTTAATGTCGTTTCGCATGTCTTCTTCAAAAAGGACCTAAACTATATTTTTGACTGTTTTCTAAAGGGAAGTCTCTGGTGTAATTAGCAAAAGTGTGGTAGAAATCCTGTGGGGCACGTGATCTCAGGCTGGACGAACAGGGAAAGGAAGAAAGCATTCTGAGTGTCATAGCTCCTACTTGTAATTAGTGTGGAGCTCGGTGGGGGAAACGACACCCAGGCCCCCAGCAGCCCTGCAGATGCCACAGTCTTCTGAGGAATGACCTCAGTGGGTGGCTGCTCTTTTGGGACTCATTGGTAGTGTGCATTAGTAGATTGTCTAAAAGCCTGGATTTGGCACCATCCTCTCTTTCTGCTCCTAGTTCAAGATACGGTTAGTTGTTTGGTTCCACACACACAGCTACCTTTACCGTATGTTCCATGTGGCGGTGTGGACGAGAGGTGATGCTAAGACAATATCAGACTCCGAATCTCCAAAACTCTTTTTTTTTTTTTTGCTTTTTTGCTTTTTCTCTGTGTAGCCCTGGCCGTCCTGGAACTCAACTTTGTAGACCAGGCTGGCCTCGAACTCAGAAATCTGCCTGCCTCTGCCTCCCAAGTGCTGGGATTAAAGATATGTGCCACCACCACCCGGCAAACACTCTTAAGCTATACAAAAGTTGTTCTGGGTATTTTGTTGCTATGGTAGAAAGATAACTGCCAAACTCTTCTATCAATAGACAATAACAAAATGGATAGAAAAAAAACAAAAGACTCCATGATCCTTAATATCCTCAGGGACATTCCTGAACACCTCACAATTTAATATTGCAACCCATGGAGAAATGAAAGCTTTTCCACCAAGATTTATCACAAGACACCTATCTACACTTTCATCACTTCTATTCAAAGTAGTACTGATGTGGTCATAAGAGCAGACAAGAAAAATAAACTAGAGGCGTGCATATTGGGAGGGAAGGAGAAAAACGAAGAACCAAGCACTGTAAGAAAAACACTGAATGGTGTTACATACACGTGGGGTGTAAGACAGTTGAACTTTGAGAAATAAAAGTATGTTGGCTAACAGGGCCTGGACTAGGGATGAAGTTGGGGAGACACTGGTGAAAGAATAAAATAATTCAGCTAGATAGAAGGAATGGTCAAAAGATCTGTTGTACAACAGTTAATATAGGCGCATTACATTTTTGAACATTTACTGAGAATAGAGTTTACATGTATGCCTCACAAAAAATGAAGTTATGCATAAGTTAATCAGCTGGATGCTACCATGCCACAATGTACACACACACTCAAAAGAACACTTTGTAAACCATTCAACCCAACTTCTTGTCACTTAAAATATTAAAGTCTTAAAAAGCTTCAATGATGACATAACTGGCTTATAGTATCTCAGGATTGTCTATATTGAGAGGAAAAATGACTGGAATGTTGTCTATCCCAAGAGTTTGAGCTCATAGTCAAAATGACTTTTATACCATATGGTACTCGCGAGAGCAAAAATCTCATAAACCAAAGAGTGTTTTGTTTTTTAAATAGGAATTGGATGTTCATACTCTAAAATGAACTCAGTTGCTTTGATCAATGATACAGAATAGTGACTCCTGTTTGGCAAATCTTGAGTTCTCCCTTCTCCTTAGGAAAAATGATTACACACACACACACCACACACACACACACACATACACACATACACACACACACTCGGGTTCTTTGAAGTAAACTATGATACTATTATTTGAACATATGTCCTCTTTAAAATTCATATAGAATTTATTTGCCATTTTAATAATATTTAAAGGTGAAATTAAAAAAAAATTGGTGGCATGTGTGTGCTTGTGAGTGTACATGCTATGGTGTCCATGGGGTGGTCAGTGGACCACCTTGGTTTTGGTCCTCACCTACACTGTCTGAGACAGGACCTCTAACTGGCTTTGATGCTGCCTATGCCAGGCTGTCTGACCCTCGAGCTTCTGGGGATCCTCTTGTTTCTGTCTCCCACATCACTGTAGATCACTGTAGATGTGCTGAGATGACAAACACATGCTACTGTATCCCTCTTCTACAGGATCTGGGGATTTAAATGAAGGGCCCCATGCCTGAATGGCAAGTCCTTTACCCACAGAGCTTCTCCTTATCCTGAAAATAAGGATTTTTAATAGATTAGTCCATGAGGGTTCTACCATGGAACGTTACAGCAAAAAGGCACTCTTGCATGCGGGTGTCCTAATCTAGGGCTCCACAGTCTCCCACACCGAGAGAATAAGGTTCTCTACTTTATAAATTATACAGTTATGTATAGAAGTTGGGTCTGGTTCTACTTCTCAGACCCATGCTCCCAGAAGTAAGACTCAGACTCAAAATATATTTACATATAACTTGGCCATATAGGTAGGCTCTTCTCTGACTAGAGCTAATTTAAAGTATCTCGTTTATTTTAGCTTACATTCTGCCACGTGGCTGGTTACCTGTGCTCAGGTACTACGTGTCTGTTTCCTCACACCTTTTCAGGCAAATCTGCCTAGCTCTATCCCAGAATCCTTTCTGCCTTCCGATGTTCCATCTCCTATTTCCTGCTTAAGCCATAGCCCCTCAGATTTATTATTGATAGATGCCACATCCATACAGACCTAGGAAATTGTCTCTACATCTATGCAGGTATATTACAGTGACACAAAGGAATGGAGACATTTGATATCTGATCAGATACTCACCTCCAACCTGCATGTTTTGTTTCAGATCTCTAAGCTCCGAATTTGAAAGTTTGATTCCCATATTGTCCAGAACTGTGCTCAGGTTGTTGACGTCGACTTTACCACCTAAAGGAGATGGCATAAAGAAGATTAAATGATACCCAAAGAAGACTTCTTAGATTTCCTTGATACATATACCACATTATGAATTTTGTGAGCAACGTGTCATAACTCACAAAGCTTGGATTTTGGAACCATTACCAACCCACTAAAACTATTCAAAGTCAGTTATCAAGTTAGAACACATATTACTTTCTTTGAGTTTTGACTTCAGAAACCTACACAGACTAAAATTTAAAATTGGCAACAGGTGTTCAGGGCATTTTAATAATGAAAGGAAAACATTCTTTAATTTGAACAATACACACTGCTGACTGTTAATGATTGAAATCTCAATTTTACATTATTTGCTGCTGATGAAACTCTTTGCATCACTGGTAATCACTTCTGTAATTTTTGCTATGTGAATTTGAAATGTGTTATTTCCTTTCCTGTGTGGAACATCCCCTTGCAAGACAAAACACAGGGGGCACATATACAATTGCTCTTCAGAGATGTCAGCATCCACCACTCATTGTCATGTTGGCTACACAAATATGAGGCTCACAGCCTTATTTGCACCCTCATTAGGCTTTGCACTCACCTTGGAGAGATATCACAGTCTCTAGTAACTTGTTCTTAAAGATCTTGTTATCATCTACAAAAAAAAGGGGGGGGGACAAGTTTCAGGCAATAAATACTTGGTAATTCACTAAAATTATTTCTGTAAAACTAAGATTTTATTATTTGCATGTATAAGTCTGTATGTATGTGTGTTGTGTATATGTGTGCATGTGTGTGTGTGTGAGCATGTGTGTGTTTCTTCCATCTCTTCTGTTTTATCCACTTGTAGGTAATCATTGCCTTTCCCTTCTTTAACCCCACAATCACCTATAGGAATCTATGTGGTAAGGCTAACATTGGATACCCCTTCCTTTGGATGGCATAGTTCAACATGGTTTATACTTATTCCCAAATTAAAGTTAAAAGCTTCATAGAAATTCAAGAGAATTTCCCCCGAGAATAAGTTAATATTTTAAATTTCTAGATATAGGTTTAAATTTCTTCAGTTTTAGGAAATGGGGATAATTTCAGACACATTTGTTTTTAATCCTAAAAAGCCAAAAATGCTTTTAAGTCCTCTTAGTATTTGAAATACTTACCATCAAAAGACAAATTTTCCATCAGTTTTGAAAATTCATTGTCTGTAAGCTCTATTCCCATTTTTGATAGAACACTTTTCACATGTTTGCTATCCACTTCTCCTCCTAAAAAATCAATATGCATCATCACATAGATGAATTTAAAGTTTCATCTAATGATTCTAAATAGGGACATAATCTATGACTACATTGCATGAGAGGTGCTGAACGGGAGCTGAGGTCAAACATTTCCACAAGGGTACCTGCTATTATAGCCAAATGAATTTGATCCCTAACTGCTCATAAAAGAAGGCAGATGTGGCTGGAAAGATAGCTCAGCAGCTTCTGTTTTTGCAGAGGCCCCGATTTTGGTTCATGGCACCCATGCTGGGCAGGCTTGCAACCACCTGTAACTCAGCTCCAGGGGAATACTGTGCCTCCAACTTCCTTAGGTACCCGAACTCAGAAACACACACCCACATTCACATGTACAAACACACACATCGTTAATTATTTTAAAAAGTGGCAAGGCAACTCTGAATGCAGAGATATCCACACCATGCATTTCTCTCTCTTCACTTCTAACACAAGTAACATAGTTGTATATACTAAAGTGGTATCTTCCAGGCTCATTATTAAAAGTTTTAAGTTATTTGAAGAATTTATCAAAGGTTTCTGGAAGCTATTACCTTACTAACATAGAAATTTGAGTGCTATTAACTAAAAAGAGAAAACTTACATAGAAATAAAAATATATCTGAAAGCAAGTAAAAAGCTACTGATTGGCTTTAAACACTTAACAAATGAAGTAAATGCCATAATTAACATGACTCTTAAAGGATGATAAAATATAATCACTGCTGGGTGGTATGGGGAGAGCTCTTGGTGCCACTTTAAGGATATTAGCAAGAATATATACATTGGGCTAGGACAAGGGAGTAGGCTCAGGCAAGAATTTGACATCAGGCTAGGACAAGGCTCGAGATGAATACAGCCAAGGAATGTGTTCTTTGTATCTTGAGAGGCTTGTTAAGTCCCTGACTACAGTAATGGAGAGAGGGAACCTTTGCTTACACCTTCTTGGTTCCTTACCTACTCCCTTTATGCTGTTTATGCCTTGATTGTTCCTTGACTACTTTGTCTTTGACCTAGAACTGACCCTATTCTTTCCTTGTACCTAGAATGATATATAAGCAGACTGGAGAGAAATCAATCCAGCTCAGCACTGGCTAGGATCATGTTATAATGTCTAATTGTCTTTTCTCTTTTTAACAGGGTCCTTCCCTCGAGACCCTGTTGAGTGACTGAGCTGGCTTGGTCAGTGGTGTCACACGCCTTTAATTTCAGCACTAGGGAGGCAGAGGCAGGCTGAACTCTGTTAGTTCGAGGCCAGTCTAGTCTACTAAATGAATTCCAGGGCAGCCAGGGTTATACAGAGAAACCCCATCTTTGAAAAACGAACAAACATGCAAAACCCCAAAAGAAAACAATGGAAAAATTTCTATACACGCTAAGCACTTTAGATTCACAGTTTCCCACTCACCTGCTATAGCTTTAATTATCTCCATCACCTTCTTCAGATCAACCTTCCCATTAGCTATGAGAAAAGGCACCATGAGATTAATATCATCAACATAGAAAAAGAAGCTTAAGATATATTTTTGGTGAAGGGAAATCTAATAAAAATCTCTACCATGTGAATTTCCACTTACTTATTAAATTCTTGGACCTCAAAGTAATCGCCATTAAATGGGAAGGTCAACAATACCAAGGAAACTGGGTCAGGACAAGTATACTCTCCATGGTGCTTTGGAAGCCATTGTAAGCAACTTTGAAGATACTACTGTATTTTGAAGAGTATTCCAGTAACTTCATGTATTAAGAAAGTGCTGAAGCAGGGGGTCACCAACCTAGCCTCGTATGTTCTAGTTTCCTTTCCACAGGAACTAATGTCTGGATGTATTGGTACAGATGGGGAGAGACACAGAAAGACAGATGAGATTTCATATGGAAGTTTGTAGTGAGAATTTTGGCTTCTTAAAAAACCCAGTTATGTTATGTAAATATGCTCTTATTTTAATCCTAGGTGTGGGATATAGGGCTACTTCAGATTATCCACAGCCACTAATTATGATTGTCTTGTGCTCTAGGAGGGGCATGCTTTTTGCCAGCTGTAGATAGTTTATGTTTAGAATTCTAGGGACTCTTGAGAGGGTATTAGTGCAAGAACCCCAAGAATGCCTGGAGTGGCTGCTGCTGCCCCTGGTGATGCTGGTCCCTGTGCTGCCTTCGCTACTGCTGGATTGCTGGATTGCTGGATTGCTGCATTGCTGCATTGCTGCATTGCTGCATTGCTGCATTGCTGGAACTTGATGCTCCTTACCAGCAGGAAGTAGTCTAAAAAGGTCTTTGCCCCATTTCTCCTCTTAACTTTTCTCTAGTGTTGGGGGCCTGGAAGGAATTGTGATGGAACAGGTTTGAAAGGGTGATAGATAATACAACCCAATAAAGCAGACCATAAAAGTATGGCTACAAAAATTGCATGAAGAGAAAAATCAAGGAACATTATGATGTGGAACTACAGCTGAAGGAGAAGAAAACAGGATAAGCTATGATTGTTAGTAATCAGGCACCTCCACAGCCAGCCAAGGGGCCCAGCCACAGCAGGACACATCACCACTAGCTGTTGAGAGGTGATACATTCCTTCTGTCGCACCAATGTTGCATGTCCTCCTGCTGTGCATGCCCTGATAGAAAGCCCCATTCCTCCTCTCCCCCTCCCCTTTCATCCTCTACTGTATCCTCTGCCCCCTTCCTGAATAAACCTCCCATGTGAGACCTGTTGCATGGTCTGACTTTATGGATCCCTCCACATAAATCCTACATTTGGTACCTTGACTTAGATAGGAGATCCCAGTGCTTGTGCGCTCCAGCATGGGGTGAGACCACATGCTGTGACTCTCCCCAGTCTGCCTGCTACAGGTTCAACTTTCCTGCTACCTGATTGCTGGGCTTCCATATTTAACACCAACTGATTGGTGAGTTTTCCTCTCCCTGGTCAGTATAAACGCTTCCCTGGATCTGAGGGAGTGATGGTTGAGCATCCTGAACCCCTCTGGTGGCCAGGGGGGTGGAGGCACCCCTGGCCATGGTCTTTACGACCTCGGCCAGCTCTTCTTACTGATGCTTGCCACAGACCTTTTCCCTTAGGTGAGACTTCACTCTTCTCCAGGCACAGTTCTTTTTTTCTCATAAATCTCGGTACTAGGTGAACCATGTCTCCTTGGGCACCTTGCCATGGTCTCTGCCCAGCCTCATGGTGACCTGGCTGGTCAGTTTGTACCAGGTAGGTTCTATTCCTACCTGTGATCTTGGGACACCTTGGGCTCAGGCCTGACTCCTTTCCTCGCCCATGGGAACTGCATCTTCGACTATACTTTCAAGCTCCTTGTTGCGATGCCTCTTGGAGAACCTCAGATCTTTATATGTAGACACCTGATTTAAAGGCGTCTAAACTCATACATCTTTGCAGCCAGACTTGGCCATGATATCGATTAGATAATGACTCTAAATGGCAGCCTAATGGTACTTTTGATCCCATTATTATAAGGGATCTTTACAATTTTTGCCAGTAATCTGGTAAGTGGAAGGTTTCCTATGCTCAGGCTTTCTCTGATCTTTGCTCCAAACCTTCTCTCTGTTCTTCCTGTTCCGCCACTCAGCTCCTTCTTGCTAGGAAATCTCAACCAGAAGAAACCCTCACTAAGCTTGATCCTGTTAATGAGCTTCCTCCTTGCTGTCCCTAACTGACAGCTCTCCCAGCTCCCTCTCTGGCTTCTTCAGCCTCCTCTCCTCCTTCTCCAGCTACAGACTGCTCTAATTGTCCCACTCTGGCACCAACTTTCATCCCACCAATGGTTTTGATCCGTGTCCACTCTCCTTCTGCAGCAAAACCCCCTCCTTCTTCTCCCACCCAGGCTAACTCAGGCTCTGTTCTTCCTTTGTGGAAGGTAACTGGGGCGGTTGGTGGTACATGTTCTCTTTTCGTTAAGGGAACTTTCTCATAAAGAAAAAAAGACTGGGATCTTATACTTCTAACCCCTTCACCTTTATTAAAGAATTTCAGTATATCACTCAATTTTATAATCTCACCTTCCACGACACACACACACACACACACACACACACACACACACACACACGCACACGATTCTCACTGACAACCTATTTCCTGAGGAACATAGGTGAGTTTACAAACAGGGAAGGGCACGTGCAGATGAAATATACACCAAACCAATGCAGCAAACCTGATTGGATCTGAGGTGGTGCCTGACCAGGATCCTCAGTGGAATTATAATACCCCAGGTGGTGTTTTAGCTAGAGATGTTTTCAGCTTGCCTCCTGGCTGGTTTCCAAAGGCTGCCCTTAAACCAGTGAATTATGAAAAGCCCCAAAAGGTCATCCAGGACAAACATGAAAACCTGTCTCAAATTTTAGAACACCTTACAAAGGCCCTCTTCGATTATATGAAGCTAGACCCTGAAAATCCAGAGTAAACAACTCCTGAAGGCTTACTTCTTTCTTAAGGCTGGAGCTACCCCGATATTAGGACCAAGCTTAAAAGCTTGGAGAGATGATCCCTGACTCCACAGGCATAATTCTTAGTGCTGGACTTTAAGGTGTCCCATGGGAAAGATGAAAAAAATCCCACAAGCAAAAATACCAACTGCTGGTCAAAGCTGTTCAACCAGCTTCAGTGACTTCCCAGGCTCCTTTGCCTCCTAAGGCTCGAGGACCACCAGATCAGGGACCACTGAATCTTGCTTCAAGTATGGTCAGGAGAATCAGTGGGCCCGGGTCTGCCATAATCCCTGCAAGCCACTGGGACTGTGTCCAAAGTGCCATCAAGAGGGACACTGGGCTGTTGATTGCCCTCATGTCCCTTGTGGTGCAGGGATATCACTCCCAGACCACACTCCAAACGATCTCCTAGGCCTGGCCATGGATGACTGAGGGGGACCTAGTCCCTTGACCTGGCCACTGTCATCTCTAACAGGAAGCCCCATTTCCTTCCTTCCTGTGCCACTTACTTGGTCCTGGCAGAGTTTTGGGGAACCCAATTTTCCTTCCCGGTTTCCTATTGTCAGGGTAGGGGACAGCCTTATCAACCTCACCAGACACCTGGTTTTATTTTCATTCCCACCCTTTTCTGGTGGTGTCAACCTGACCCATCCCCTTATTGGGAAGGGATCTTCTGGTTAAAGTGGGAGCCTCCATTCATTGCTCCCTCCATTCACCTGACCTCAAACTCACCAGCAGCTCTTCTCTTCCCTACTCAATCTACTGGTTCTAACATATCATTTCCTTCACCAGCCTCTCAGGTGGTCCCCCAAGTCTGGGATGCTCAAAGCCCTTCTATCGCTAAACACTATTCCCCCATTGTCATTCAATTACAAGACCTTACCTAGTACATCACCCAAGTTCAGTTCCCTCTCTCTCTTCAGAGTTTCAGTGGACTTAAGCCTATCATCTCTGACCTAAGGACAAAACTTCTTCACCCCATTTCTTCCCTTTTTAACACCCTTGTACTTGCAGTTAAGAAGCCCAGTGGGGCCTACCCCCTGGTTCAAGATCTCTGGCTCCTCAATTCTGCAGTGGTCTCCTTCTACCCTGTTGTGGCTAACCCTTATATACTTCTTTCTACTCTCCTCTCAGGGGCCTCCCATTTCTCAGTCCTGGATCTTAGGGACACATTCTTCTCTATCCCCCAAAACACCTAGTCACAAAACATCTTTGCTTTTACTCGGACTGACCCTGACACCCACTTCTCTACCCAACTTAACTGGACTGTGCATGGGTTCTAGGCTAGCCCACAACTATTTGGCCAGGCCCTGGATTCTGATCTACTCTCTTTATGCTTCCCTGAGTCTAAGCTTATATAGTATGTAGATGACATTCTCCTCTGAAGTCCATCCCTATAGATCAGCTAAACTAATACCCCTGCTCTTCTAAATTTCTTGTCCAGTGAGACTACGAAATCTCATCCTCTAAGATCCAACTGTCCACCCTCCTTGGGACTAACAATTACTCCAATCCACAAAGCCATTATCTTAAACAGGAAACACCCAATCTAATCTCTAGCAGTCCCCTCCACTAAAGAGGAGATTTTATCATTCCTAGGAAGAGTTGGCTTCTTATGCTCCTGGATCCCTTCCTTTTCCCTCCTTGCCTACCCCTTATATGAAGCAGCCTTAGGCTCCTCACATGAACCCCTTTCAAACCTATCTCTAAGCCCTTCCAAAGCTTTTAACAGGCCCTCCTTCAGCCCCTAGCCTTATACCTCCCAGACATAACCCATCCCTTATACCTCTATTTAACAGAAAAAGAGAGAGATGCCCTTAGGGTCCTAGGTCACCAGAACATTCCTTTGCACTGTAGATTACCTGTCAAATAAATTAAACCTAACCACCCAGGGATGGGCACCCTACATAAGTATTTTAGCAGTTGCTGAGCTCATTATTCACAAATCCAAAAAACTAACATTTGGGTCACCTGCCACTTTCTTCTCTTCTCACAACCTGTCCCAGGTTTTAACATAAAAAGGCTTACAAACACTACCTCTCTCCAGGGTTCTTTCTCTCCAGGTAGCACTAATAGAAGATTCTATATTTACTTTCCAATCAAGCCAAGATCTCGATATCTCAAATTTTCTTCCCTAACCAAACACTGTCTACTCCTTATCTCATTCTTATAGTGTAACCTTAGAGCTACTACTGCTCCATCCCTCACACATATAGCAGGGCACATTGCCGCAGGCCATCTGTACCTGGTACATAGATGATAGCTCCTTTATATGTGAAGGAGCCTGAAGAGCTGGCTATGCCATAGCGTCAGATACTAAGGCCTAGACCCTCCCTGCCTACACTACTAATCAACAGGGTGAACTAATAGCCCTTACTTGTTGTGGATATCTCTGGAGCTACTTGTAATTTGATGCTAATTCCATTCTCCTGTGAAGGAGAGAATGAGTCACACTCAGGTGACTTCCTGTAAACCTTCTTCCCACCTTAATTTGTAAAATAAAGTCTAGAGCCAGTGATTGGGCAGAGGAAGGGAAGGTGGAGCTGATAGTTGAGAGAGAGAAGAAGATGTGGGAGAGAGAGAGGATGATGGAGGAAGAGGTGGAAAGAAAGCAGAGCAGAAGCATGTGGCCTGGAGAAACCACAAGTTATAAGGGGTCTCATAGATGGGGAAGATGGTAGTGTAGTGGTAGATCTGCCCAATCTAGGTGCACAGTTTGCATTCATATTAATTGAGTTGTGTTTTCATTGCCGGGGGATATTTGGGTTGGAGATTTACTGTAACACTTACTCACCTTCCAATTGGCATAGGGACAATCACTAAACATCTACACAGACTAAGAATGCCTTCCATATCCATGTTCCATGCTGCCATCTGGAGAGAGCATGGGTTACTTACAGCAAAAGGAGGCTCAATAACCAATGCAGACCAAGTTATGACCATCCTAAAACCCTCCTACCTCCCCACAGCTATTGGAACTGTCCAGACCAACAACTCCATCATCCCTACCAGGCTGACAAGGCAGCTAGAGCTATGGCCCTTGGAGGCCCAGACTCATTACATTCACCACAAGACATTCTCACACTACAATGCACATCCCTCCTGTTATTCTGTCCTATCTACACCAGCTCCTTTATCCTAATAGCCAAGCCTCATCTCACTTTGTTAAAGCCCAACTACAGCCTACCCCTGATGACTTGCATTTCTTAAGGTCTATCGCTGCCACTTGTGAAATCTGTCAGATGTCAGACCCCAACTGCAGCTATCATAGCCCCTCTTTTCTACCCACCATGGTAGATGCCCCCTCCTTGGGACTGACTGGAAACTTGACTTTACCCACATGTCCACAGTTAAATGTGTCAGGTACTTCCTGGTCTTGGTGGACACCTTCTCAGGGTGGGTGAAGGCATTCCCCACCACCAGCAAAAAGGCTCATAGAGTCTCTGATCTCCTTTTCTGAGAGATCATCCCCTGATTTGGAATCCCTGCCTCCCTCTAGTCAGACAATGATCCTGAATTCACCTCCCAGGTTTCTCAAACCTTATTGAAAGCCCTCAACATCCCTTGGTATTTTCATATCCCATACCATCCTAGTCCTCAGGAAAGACAGGACAGACTAACATTTCCTTTAGAAATATCCTTATCAAACTGTCACAGGAACTTCACCTTGACCTCTCACTCTTTGAGCTCATGTATGAACAACCAGATCTGACTCCTGGTCTTTCATCCAAATCTTTTCCCCTCCCTGATCACCACTCACTCCCTTACTCTGTCATCTCTGCTTCCTCCTATGGAACTTTACTGACCACTGTCTACCAAGGCCACACACTAACTCCTGTCCACTCTCTATCAACATTGGTGATCAGATCCTTCTCTACACTCTAGGCCATCATCCCTCACCCCTTTCTTCTAAATGTCAGGGTTCCTTCAAAGTGATTCTTGTGACCTACAGCTGCTAAGCTTGAGGGACTCCCTCATTGGATTCACCTATCTCACCTTAAGCCCTTTATCCCCCCACCTCAGAATAACTTCCCTTCTTACACATCCACACCAGCAGGACCCTGCTCCCTTAATCGTCAGAGGATGCTGAGACCAGCCACCTGGTCCCCAGTACCAGAAGAATGAAGCTTCACTCTGGCAGCAGTGCTCCACCCTACTGATCAGATATGGACTTTTTTTTTTCTTCTCTCCCTCTTGCTTGTTTCAAGCCAGGTTAACCCTTACATATAGAGATTCTAAAATCAAAAAAACTCTCATTCAGAACAGTCTCTGAATAGGGTTGGAAAGTGTTGTATAGCTGATGCCAAGAGCCCATTAAAATTCCCATCACCCCATATCCACCTTTCTTGCTGTATATTGTGACCTTTTTGTTTGCTTCCTCTTTGACCAGATACAAAGTTACTATAAAGAATCACCAGACAGATATGGAGGCTCCCCCTACTGGTCTTACCAATTACATTTGCCAATGCAGAGAAAAATTAGCTCCTCTATCTATACTACAAGACCCTCTTCTTCCATATCTGGAATCCCAGGTGGGAAATGGACATTGTTGGTAAACTCTATGGTCACGCCAACCCTGGACTCCCAATAAGCATGATTAATATCCAGAGAAATTACCTAACCTCTGAAGACAAGGGAAGTGGTAGAGATTATTAAGCTCTCTTCCGAGGTCATTACTTCTTTGACACCCTCCCTCCTAAATAATACAAACTTGTCATTTCATCTCCTGCTTCAGATTCTGACCTCCGCCTATCAGCTCCTTAATGCCACCCAACCTGGCTGCTTTGGAGATTTCTGGCTGTGTGTGTGTGTGTGTGTGTGTGCGCGCGCACCTCCTGGGATTAGCTTACAACTGCCACTTACAGCTTCTCCAGTGACTTTGTCAAATAACTTTACTTCGCCTTTCACCAACTGCCCTGACCCTGGGGTTGCCATGACTCCATACCTTTTTATATTACCCTCTTTGACATGGAAAACTGTTTTAAGGCATCTGGGACATGTTACATAGAGGCATTAATTTCCCCAGACTGCAACAAAATCGAAACTCTCAATACTTCATCTCTGCCCCAGTGCCCTACAGTCCATAACACCTCAATTCTTTGTGGTACTCCAATCTATCATTGCCTACTTTCCAATTGATCAAAAATTTGCACACCGATGCCTCTCTTTCCCAAGGTAGGGGTGATACATAGAGAAGAGCCCCTACTGATCCCGGTCATGGACTCACTGTGGCCTTGTCTTGCATGTCCTCCACCTGTGCATTCGCCATATCTCCTGGATAGAAGGCCTCATTCCTCTTTCCCACTTCCCCTTTCCCCTCTACCTCTACAAGAGGCAGCCTCTGTATCCCCTCCCACCTTCCTGAATAAACTTTCCACATGAGACCTGTAGCATGGCATGACTTTATGGATCCCACAACACAGATCTAACAATGATGTCAGAGGAGCAGAAGGAACTAGAAGGTACCCTGCACTACCACCAGAACCATCAGAACTTCAGATTTCACCAATAGGAGAAGGAACGAGTGGAAGAGTGCGTCTATTGATTTCTCTAAAGATTTTCATACTAATATAATCTGTGTGCACATGAGTGAGCATGTGTGTGTGTGTGTGTATGTGTGTGTATGTGTGTGTGTGTAAGAGAGGATCTCCCTATGTAGCTCTATGTATTCCAGGTTAGCTTGGAACTCACTATATAGACTATGATAGCCTCAAATTCACAGAGATCTGCCTGCCTCAGACTCCTGAGTACTGGGATTAAAGGCATTTTAGCAATTCTTATAGAAGCCAGCTGATTTTGTTTAATTATAATAAAGACCCAGATATACTCTTACTTTATTATTAGTTTCTCCAAATTTTCTAATATGTATCTGTCACCAATTACATCTATTTAAAAATAGATTAGATGTAACACAAAGATAAGAGGATATCCTGGGGCTATTTGTATCACTTACAGTCCACAGGTAGGTCTTCGGACAGCTTTGCAAATTCCTCTTCACTGAGATTGATTCCCAGACTTTTCAGGACATTGTCCAGGTTATTTATATGAACCTTTCCCTCTTAGGAAAAAGATAACACGGGAATAAAAAAGGTGTATTTTTACTAACATCTTCCATATGTAAACTCATTATTAGCATCTTTATTGACTAAAGTGGTTTTAATGGCACTAACTTACTAAGCTGAAATCATGTTTCCAAGAATCCCATTTTCTATACATGTTTTTATTTTTTTCTTCTGTGATTCGACTTGAACCCAGGGCCTCACACATGTTAAGCTCTACCTCTGAGTCACACCCACAGCCTTTCTGTATAGCCTTCAGGTAGTATTTGTCCAAGAGAAACATGCATAATTGCAGAGCAGAAATGAAGTTGCAGGTCGCTACACTCTGTGCAACTTTCTACTTACATCTACTGTGTCTACTGATGCAGAGAGTGTTTGCATGGGGCTATCTGGCTGCTTCCTAGGGCAGTGAAGCAGCCATCTTAGAAGTGTAATATTCTTGTCTCATTTGTACAGATACCTTCACTGTACAGTTCCATGGTATATCTGCATGAAAGTCACAAGTGAAATGATTTTGGGTTCATGACTAGGAGCAGAGGCCTCAGCCCTCAGAGCCCTTCAGCAGATCTCACGATTTCATGGCTTAATATTGTAATAAAACTCTTGGCTATGCTGTTCCTAGTAATTATGTGTTCCTAATCAAATTCTAAGTAATACAATGACCATAAATTACATTAAAATAAAATGTATTTATGCCTTGAAATTCCAAATAGGCTTGTCAAACTACACATAGAAAGTCAATAAAATAGTTCACAATATGTGCTGTTTGTTGTAAGGTAAATAGAAATAGTCTTTTAATTTTTTTGTCTATTGTATGCATGAAATGTGTGTCTTAGTGTATGTTAGTGTAAAGAAAGTGTGTTAGTCTCTGCTTTTCCTGCTTGCCTTGTGGGACTAAGCAACTGCTAGATCCTTGGACTTCCATTCACAGCTGCTGCTGACCATTGTTGGGAGTTGGACTACAGACTGGTATCCGGGTCCATTGCACACCAGGCTGGACTGGACGGAAGCTTAGCCTGCTGGAGGTTCAAAGCAGTCCCCTCAAGTTAGTGGAATTGTTGGTGACAAAAGTCTTAAACAGGGTCCTGAGCAGACCTTGGGCGCAAACTCTGCAGCCAGTCCCACAACACCCAGAGGAAGCTCCACTCCTAGGCACTCTAACACATCCAGGATCAGAGGTGAGGAGGACACAACATCTGTCCCAACACCAGGAGTAACTGGGACCAGGGGGACCAGGCACACAGGAACTCTGCCAGCCCAGTGGCTCAGGTTCCTTCCAGTATGTCTGAGCAGACCTTGGGTGCAAACTCTGTAGCCAGTCCCATGACACCCAGAGGAAGCTCCACTCCTAGGTGCTCTAACAAGTCCAGGGTCACAGTATCCCAGAATCACAGGATCCCAGAGACAGCTTGACTCTAAGGAGTTCTTACACAACCAGGATCACAGGAAGGACAGGCTCCAATCAGATTTAGCAAGAGCAGGTGGCACTAGAGATAACCAGATGGTGCGGGGTAAGCATAAGAATATAAGCAACACAAACCAGGGTTACTTGGCATCATCAGAACCCAATACTCCTACCATAGCAAGTCCTGGACATACCATCACACTGGAAAAGCAAGATTCAGATATAAAATCATTTCTCATGATGATGATATAGGACTTTAATAAATAAATAAATAAATAAATAGCACCCTCAAAGAAATACAGGAGAACAACAGGTAAACAGCTAGAAGCCCTTCAAGAGGAAACACAAAAATCCCTTAAAGAACTAAAGGAAAACACAATAAAACAGGTGAAGGAAATGAGCAAAACCATCCAGAATCTAAAAATGGAAATAGAAACAATAAAGAAATCAGAAAGAGAGACAACCCTGGAGATAGAAAACCTAGGAAAGAAATCAGGAGTCATAGATGCAAGCATCACCAACAGAATACAGGAGATAGAAGAGAGAATCTCAGGAGCAGAAGACACCATAGAAAACATTGACACAACAGTCAAAGAAAATGCAAAAAGCAAAAAGCGCGTAACTCAGAATATCCAGGAAATCCAGGATGCAATGAGAAGACCAAACCTAAGGATAGGCATAGAAGAGATTGAAGGCTCCCAATGAAATGGGCCAGTAAATATCTTCAACAAAATTATAGAAGAAAACTTCCCTAACCAAAAGAAAGAAATGCCCATGAACATACAAGAAGCCTACAGAACTTCAAATAGACTGGACCAGAAAAGAAATTCCTCCTGTCACATAATAATAAAAACACTAAATGCACTAAACAGAGAAGGAATTTTAAAAACATTAAGGGAAAAAGGTCTAGTAACATATAAAGTCAGGCCTATCAGAATTATATCAGACTTCCCACCAGAGACTATGAAAGCTAGAAGACCCGGGGCAGATGTTATACAGATCCTACAAGAACACAAATGCCAGCCCAGGCTACTATACCCAGCAAAACTCTCAATTACCATAGATGGAGAAAATAAGATATTCCATGACAAAACAAAATTTACACAATATCTTTCCATAAATCCAGCCCTAGAAAGGATAATAGATGGAAAACATCAACATAAGGAGCAAAACTACACCCTAGAAAAAACAAGAAAGTAGTCTTTCAACAAATCCACACAAACCTAATTCCACCTCTTACAACAAAAACAACAGGAA
>NW_022196911.1:101062370-101089025 GCF_008632895.1 Mastomys coucha | reverse complement strand
ACTCACTCAAGTCAAATAGCTTTGACCATAGCAGGAAGTCTGTATCCAAAAATTGTGCCTACAATTTACTCCTTGGTGCAGCAGAACTGTCAACTCTCAGCTTAGCTACGATGGAGGTGAAATTCTTTGGTGATGTGAGAGTCACTGAAGTACAGCCTTATTACAATGAACTCCAATGTCTAAAAATTGTTCTTATTTTGGGCTTGTGCCACAGTAAGAAACAAGATTTTAAGCGCTACTAAATACAAAACAAACAAACAAAAAGACTTTATATACTTATGTTCATTTAAGAAAATACTAGTAGTGATGTATTATTTTGAAATATACAGTTAATTTGTTTGGAGTTATTTAAAATTTATATTGAGAAAAACGTATGTATTTTCAGTATTGCTGTAGACGAGCATCTACATAACTCTGTTCAATTGATTGTTGTTTATATCAAACAACTTTTATAATACTCATTTTTACTGTTACAATATTTTATAAATTTTAAAGAATATGACAAAAAATATTGTTGGTATTGAAGGGGGTTCTCTGGGAAGAGTTGGTGTACAAAAGGGAAACAAGAATGTGATTTAATCTATTTACTTAAAATATGTTTTTAAATGTTAACAAATTCAGATAAATTGAAATCATGTAACTTTTATCATCATAATGCAATAAAACTTAAAAAGTGTGTTAGTGTAAAGAAACAAGGAATTATACTAAAGCAAGGATTCAGAATTACTGATTTAGTGAATGGTGAATGGTCTTTTAATTAAGTTACTTACCATTGAAGGACTTCACACCTTTTAGCAACCTATTGTAATACATCTTCCCAGCACCTGAAGAAAAACCATAGTTCATTTAATGGAAAACTAACTTTACATTTTAAGTAGCATAATACAAATGATCTAATAGTCAACATTTTAGAGAGTTGTCTTGGGCTGGTGAGATGACTTAGGTGATAAAGATGTTTGGTCTACAAGCCTGGAAACTTGAATTCTAACTCAGCACCTGTGTAAAGGTGATAGAGAGTTGACTTCGTAAGTTCATCCTAGTCCTCCTCACACATCCATAGCCCATACACCAACACACAATAATCATGAAAATTCAAAGAATTGTCTCTCCTTTGCATGCTATTTAATTCGAGACAGTGAATTTGTGGAGTAGAAACCTTCCTCATTGGGGCAAGCCTCTCTACTCTAACACCTGAGGGACTCCATATGCTAAATGTTGCTTTCTTTTGCCATTGATATATTTTTTTCTCTCCTTCATTCTTTTCTCATTTCATGATGTAAACAAATTAGGGGCCTAAAGATAACATGCTTTATGGTTGATGTCATCTTTTGTCTCAAGACTTCTTGCACTTACAATATAAAGGATCAAAGACAACTGGGCAAGATTATCTTTAACAATGCCCACCCTGCCTCCCTCCCTTCTTCTCTCCCTCCTTTTCTTTCTTTCTTATTCTTCTCCTTTCCTTCCTTCCCTTCCTTTTTATGTTTATTTTTTGTATTTTTAGAGGAGAGTAAACAGAAGTAGAATTATAGAGTTGTACACAGACCCACAGACAAAACCAAGAACAAAACAAAGCTTCTTGAGTTTCCCAGCTGGCTCACCATCAACAGGCAACATTTTCAGCAGCCTTTCTTGATCCTTCTCCGTGAGTTCAATCCCCAGGTTCTTTAAGATGTTTCTCAAGTCACTGACATCGACCTTGTCTCCTTTCAAAGAGGGAGTTGAGGGCACAAGAACTTTAAATACCGTGTTTAAAAACTTAAATAGTGAATTATCGTGAGTTGTGAAACTTTGTCAAGTTGAAGAATCCATTGCAGAGTCAATGGGTATGTTTCATGGTACTTACTGGCTTTACATAAATTAGAGATGTTTTGTTTGTGTGTTTGTTTGTTTTACCAACATTAGGAAAGATAACTTTAACCAGGCGGTGGTGGCACACGCCTTTGATCCCAGCACTTGGGAGGCAGAGACAGGTGGAGTTCTGAGTTCGAGGCCAGCCTGGTCTACAGAGTAAGTTCCAGGACAGCCAGGGCTATACAGAGAAACCCTGTTTTTAAAAAAAAAAAAAAAAAGGAAAGATAACTTTTACAATAGAATCTGATGAGTGAACTAAGATCACATTGACTCTTATAAGTTGCTCTTCAGAAATATTTGTGTGATAAGAGCTGTTTGCTTCTTTCAGTGAAAATGGTGTTTCCATCACTCCCACTTTTTATTTACTATACCATAGTCTATAAGGTTTTAGACTGTTTTAAGCCATTTGTGGAGTGAGGAATCTTAATGAAAACTGACAATATTGTACTCTAGTACAAAACAATTTATCATCTGAAGTTAGTCCGAGGGGCATTAGATGTGTTTATCTCATTATGAAACATTTTAATTTTATGTGATTCTAGAAATGCCACAGAAAAATGAGGTGCCACTGAATAGAATTCCTAAATAATTTCCCTTCTTCTCAGTGACTTTTAATTTAAATGAACTTAATTTAAGTATTTACACTAGTGGAAGGTACTTCCTTACCTGTAAAAGATTTCAACTTTTTCATCAATGTTTCTAGAGAAATCTTCTTGTTAACTGGAATAAAGCATGAGAATGAAGATGATAATTTGTCATTTATTGTTTGCAAAGGCTCTCTCCTAAGTGCTTTATACATTTATTTAAGAAATACACTGGTGGGGTCAGGAGAGATGATTCAGTAGTTAAGAGCCCTTACTGCTCTTCTAAGGGACCCAGGTTTGATTCTCAGCATCCAAAGGTCTGTCCCTCCAGTTCCAGGAGACCTACTTCTGGCCTTAATGGGCACTGCATGCATGTGGTATACAGACATACATAAAGGCATATTACACATTAAATAATACACTTAAAAAAAAGAAATATATAGGCAACATTTCCTGTTATCTTATCCAATTTCACTGCCTTAATGAATATCATGAAGAAAACCTTAAAGGTACAAAGGTCCCATTTCAATAATATAAATATCATCCACATTTTCAATATCCCAAACTCATGTTAGTGATGGAAAGAAATTCAGAAGTACCCTGACCTTAAGATCCAGTATTTTGCTATTCAATGTGTAGAAGACTGTCTACTACTGATCATAATATGGGTGGAGATTAAAAATATCACACAGCCGAATGTAAGACTTCAACATTAATTTTGGTAACTGTTTGCTCATATGCTTTCCCCATATGCATAACTCTCTGAGTACATCGGATGAGGCCACCATCCCTAAAGCCCTTTACCCTAGAACTTTTATTGCTAAGGTCTTTCTTTTCCTAAAAAAGTGAACTCTCCCAGTATAAGTAGGATGCCTGAAAGGCTCACTCACCATCAACAGGGAGACTTTGTATCAGATCCTTAAATTCATTTTTCTCAAGTTTGATTCCTAAGCTGTCCATCACAGATTTCAGATGGCTGGTACTGACCATCCCACCTGAGGAAAGAGAGACCCATGGAAGAAGGAGGTACAAAGCTTCCAAGACAGTTTCCTACAGCCTCTGGAGATATTTACCCTGCTGCAAACTCACACATTGTGCCAGTACTCAGAAAGATTGCATATAAATTCTTTTGGGAAAGGGTGGGGTGACATACATTTTTTCTAACGCCTATTCATAGGCTCTCTTCAGTTATCTAACAAAGGCAAAAAAAAAAAAAAAAAAAACCTACCCTATTTTATTTCTATTAACTTTAAATTGACTTTAAACTGTCATGGTACTTAATAAACATTCTTAAGGTTTAGATAGTGAAGGTGTTAAATCCAATGATAAACTATGGGATTGGAATTGGAAGACAGAGGAAGTCCTTCCTCCTTAAAGCTGCTTTCTGTTAGGGCATTTTATCCCAGCAACAGAGACGAAGTCAGGAGCATGAATGCTGCTGTCTTCTTCACAAGACGATGCTATATGAAGTGATGTGTTATAACAACCAGCCACATTAGTCACTTACACTTTAAAGTACCATGTACATGATAAATATGTGCAATTTCACTTTAATAAGAATAAATGCCGAGGAAATTCTAGCTCTGGAGGTAACTATTTCTTGTTTCTGAATAATGTCTGGGGTTGATTTTAGGTGGCTAAGCTCCAAGTCTAGTTTCTGTTTTCTCCTGACTAAATCTACTACTAATGTTTTCACATTGCCCTTTTCTCCACAAATGTGAAATCCTGGTTCTACTTCTTTTGTTCAAAAAAAAAAAAAAAAAAAAGGAAACAAAATCTTGAGAAAGTGGGGGTCTTTCCCCTTAGGTCTAAGATAGAGGCTCGACAGCTGCTGTAAAGGTTTTAACCTAAATGGGAGCACACACTTACATACAGGTACATGTGAGCCCTGGTGACATGCACAGACTTTTTCTCCAAAACTTACTGTCACTCACCTTTCAAGGACTTCAAGTTCTCTAGCAACCTTTTTTGATAGATCTTTCCATCTTCTGTAAGAAATACAGGACTCAAGTTACAGAAGTGCGGCTGATCGTTAGCATTTGCTCAGGAAAACAGACGTTTAGGGTCTTTTCCAGAGATCTCCCTTATAGAAATGTGAGTGCCAATGAGATGGTCGAGGAGTTTGCTGTCGAGTCTTACAACTCCAGTCTGATCGCTTGGATCCACGTGGTGGAAGGGGAGAACCTACTTCTACAAGATATGCATGACCTCCACACATGTACTGTGGCACAGGCACACCCACACACATATATGTCCACTATACAAATGCATGTGTACGCGCACACACACAATAAATAAGTGTATAAAAACGTGAGAGTAAATTGGGGAAATTTAGTCATCAGGTTCTATACAACACACACACCTCTTTTACTCTCCCCAAGCCCTGGATTTGTTCACTCCTAAACTATCCTTTTCTCTTTCCATGAGTCCTGTATCACTCTCATGTCCCCCTTGGGATAGGCAGCATGATAAAGAGAAGAATCCAGGTTTACAGTAGAAGCCTGTGTGGAGAGAATTCATGTCAGGGTATGGACAATCTAACTTTTTAATTGTTTCCGAGATGGCCTTTTTACTTAGTGTTGTGAAATGAGGATGGTTCGGCACAGAGAAATCTAAAAGCCTTTTTATCACACTAATATTTGACATGCTTACCATCAAATGGCAGATTTTCCATCAGTTTGGACAGTTCTTGATCTTTGTACTCTAGTCCCATGCTTTTCAGAACATTTTTTACCTCATCGACACCAAGTTTTTCTCCTTGATAATAAAGATTAAAATAGTGACCCACGTGGAATTTTGCATGATTACAGATAATTAAAGCATACAGTATAAATGCAGGGGTGGGAACACCCATGGCCCCTGAGTATCTAGAAAGAACACCCTTCCAAGAGACGCGATTTGTCTGTAGATGCCGTCAGGAGAAGAGAACTCACTCTCAATGCTGGTTGTGAGAACACACCAGTAGGATGCACTGAGAAGTTGGCCCCAGCTACCACTTCGAAATCTATCCCCAAATTTGCTTCCTCTCACTTAGGCTTCCTGAGATCAATGACTGAGAGCAATAAAGAGTACAAAGGAGATACAAATTTCTGTAAGAGAATTGCTGCAAACCCTGCCAGTCCTTTTAAAGACTGGATGACTTTTGGTCTAAGAACTTTCCCATTCAAATACTAAGCAGGGCTAAGTTCAAGGCGGTATGGCCATAGAGCAGTCTAAGAATACGGATAAGGATGCTTCTATCTAAACCTCCACCCTCTCTCAGTGCTCCACTTGGAATCAGACATCACAGCTTCCAGCCTTTCCCAGATGCCTCTCCTTACATGAATATTTCTCTTCAAAAATGCCTATTCAATTTCATCTTGGTGTGTGATTCTTTTTTTTTTTTTTAATTTTTATTAGCTATTTACATGTCATATGGTTTCTCCTTTCCCAGTTTCCCCTCCAAAAAACAAACAAACAAAAACAACAAGAACGAACCCCTGTTGCCTCCCCGCTTCCCATGCTTGCCACCCCACCCTCTCCCACTTATTGGCCCTGGCATTCCCCTACACTGGGGCACAGAATCTTCACGGGGCCGAGGTCCTCTCCTCCCATTGATGATCGACTTTACAATCCTCTACTATGGTGTGTGATTCTTAAAGAGCATGCACTACAAATGGCACCCAGAATGGCAATAATGAGCAGGTATTGAGTATTTCTCCATTCAGCTAGAAGGTTGCAAATGGCTTATCCTAAGTCTATGAATGTGTACTAGAGTCCTTTTTAAAAAAGATTCATTTCATTTTATTGTTGAATTTGGCTCTATTATGTTAAGGAAAATAAAATGAATTATTAGAAAACACACTAAAGTTGGGTGTGGTGATGCACATCTTTAACCCCAGCACTCAGGAGGCAGAGGCAGTCAGATCCCTGTGAGTTCAAGACCAACCTGATCTACAAAGTGAGTTTCAGGACAGCCAGGGCTACACTGAGAAAACCTGTCTGGAGACAAACAAAAACAAAAACAGAAACAGACAAAAGCAACCACACTAACAAATGAAAAAGAAATCACATTAGGAAACATTCCAATTTCTGGACATTGGATTAAAAAATAAATGAATAGATATTATAGAATTAGCATAGCAATAAAGACATGTTGGGGCTGGAGAGATGGTTCTAAAAGGCCTGAATTTCATTTCTAACTGCCTGTCATTTCAGCTTCAGGGATGCAGCATCCTCTTCTGACCTCTGTAGGCAACTGCATGCATGTGCCATATACTCACACAGACAGTCACACACACACACACACACACACACACACACACACACACATTAGTAAAAATACTTAAAAATTCTTTTCTATAAAAAAATTAGGATACTATATTTAAATCAACTCACTCACCTGTAAAGGCTTTTGCTTCATCCATCACCTTTACTAGATCAATTTTCCCATGAGCTATGAATAAAAGGTTTAAAGGAGAAATGCAATTAATATGGTAAGCCCAGAAGCCATATGCCAAGGATATCTAGTGGAGAAACTTGCCCATAAATTTCTAGTACACCCCAAAGTGGGTAGTGTGATGCCTTACTAAAGACTGACATGGGCCCCAAGATCTTTGTCGTTCCATGTGAATTTTAGGATTGCTTTTATATCTCTGTGAAAAACTTTAAGTAATATGGACATGATAACAGTACTAATTCTTCCTACTTGTAAATTGAAATTACTTTGGTTATGGTTGGCTCCCTATCTGGGGTTAGTAGATACTCATTAATGTAAGAGTATTATGCAACCTGGAGGCTAAATATCTCCTTCATGCATTTAGCAGCCTAAAGTATTTTGAAGTAGCAATGGAAAATAGACTGATACATTCAACCTTGGGTTTTTGTTTGTTTGTTTGTTTTTTGTTTTCGTTTGTTTTTTGGTCTGGTCAGATTTTCTATTTCTTGATGATTCAGACTTGATAAATTGTCTAGAAATTGATACATTGTCATGTTTCTAGGCTGTCCATTGCTGCATAGCTGCTCACCTGTTCTCTGCTAAGCTTTTGTACATCTGTGCTCTCAGCATGATGTCTTCTTTTTAATTTTTGTTTTTTTGAGTATTCTCACTTTTATTCTTAGTTTAGCCAAAGGTTTGTTGATTTCATTTATATTTAAAGAAAAACAAATCTTAGTTTGGTTGGCATTTTCTATTGTTTTCCTATCTTTTGTTTATTCCGAACTCAGCCTTTTTCTCCAAGTAACATGAATTACTTTATTACAAATTAAAAATGAAAACAAAAAATGCAACATTTTAAATGTTTTTTAGTGGTAATATAAATTCCTATGAAGTTTGTTTTGCTACTGCAAGAAACTAAAGAAACCATTAAATATTTAGAAACATTCAACATCAAAAGCTTTCACTCTAACTGTTCATTTGCAACCCCTGAAAAAGCTACAAACTTTTTTTTAAAGAAAGTATTTTCTCTGCAAAGGATCTCATCATCTATACAAAATTCTGTTCAGTTTTTATACTGAAGCTAATGTTGAGCTGTGCTTGAATTTTACATTCTTAGCAAAATAGTTGCCTGAGTACATACATGCCACACATTTTAGGACAGCCATTTATTCTTCCTCCTCATCTTCCTCCTCTCCTCTTTCCTCATCTCCTGGTTCCTTCCTCTTCCCTGAACCTGTTGCCTACCAGAATCCTTTGCTGCTTCTCCATTGCCCTCAGCGTGGTGTGCAACGGCATCCTTTTCGCACTTCTTCAGCCTAGCTGCTTTCTGCTCATGTGGTTATTTGTCTCTGTCAGACTGGGCAGACCACGTCTCACCCCGTTTCTCTGCACTATCTCCAATAGGCAGGCCTGGGTGTTCATTTTTGGTCTTTTTGGGCTATGCTCAGAGCAACATAGGAGAAAGCAGATGGTGGTCTTTTTGGAACATTAGGATTTTCTTTCTTTTCTTTCTTAACTGCTTTCTCCCTGTCATAGCAAGCCTAGTCTCTCTTAGCCAGATCTTCAAACTTTGAGTTTTCCTTTGCAGACATGGTCTTCCATCTCTCAGAGCATTTCTTCCAGAAGTTGGAGAACTTGACTGAGGAGTTGGCATGCTTCTCGTGCTCCTCCCTTCAGGTCTGCACGAAGAAGGCGTTCAAGGACATTGTGCCCTGCGGCTTGTTAGGGCCTCTCTTGCCTACGCTGACCGCTGCTGGCATGGGCTCTTCCCTCAGAGCCCAACAGAGATACTTCCCCAAGCTCTGGTGAGAACTCTCTACTTCAACTTTTACTGTTTGTAACCTCCTGGTGTGTTTGGCTTTAGTTTGCACTCCTTTTCTAGTCCCCTGAGAAACACCATTAGGTTGTTTATTTGAGATCTCTGTTGATGTCAGTCCTTTACTTTAAGTTTCCCCCTTAGAACTGTTTTTGATGTATCTCATACATTTGGGGTTTTTATGTTCATTTTTTAAAAAGGCTTTGTTTTATTTATTTTTTTCCTTAATGTCTGACATGGTTACCCTTGTTCTCTTTTGACTTCCCTACACCTGAAATCTTTTTTTCACTTTGGTCTCTCTAAGTTCCTAAACTCAAAGTCAAATGCTTGGGTTTTATTTATCTACTTTTATAGCCTGTCTTTTGATTATAGAATTTAGTCCATTCGTATTCAGTGTAGTTATAGATGGGTAATGAGTTGACCTTACCATTTTACTAATTGTTTTCTATTGGTTTCGATATTTTAAATGCTTCTGTTGTTTGAAGTAAGCCTGTGGCCTTCGTAGAGACAAATAAAGGAAGAAAGGACCTAGAAAGCGGCCCTGTACTTCTTAGATCTCTATCTGACTTTTGGAACAAAAAACCAAAAAAAACCAAAAAAACAAAAAACAAAAAACAAAATCCTTGGCAGTGGGTAAAATCTCTTAAGTGACATGGGTAGGATTTAAAATAAATTTATTTCTAGCTATTTTATGTATGTGTTTTGTTGCTTTAAATTGAATATTTTTGTTTCGTGCTTGTTACTGTCCAGCAGCAATGCTAGCTAGGGGGAATGACTTGAAATTTAAAATTTTAATCTCGTACAAAAGCCCAAGAACCGAAACAGTATAGCTAAAACTCAATGATTTTAATGGACTTCTTTTGTTTTGTTTCCTAGGTTTCAAAAGCGCATAAAAATAAAATCTTATTTAATTTTCTCATGTAAGTAGTTAGAGGTATTTTAGTTGCTACTTAAAACGTTATTTGTAGTTAGGGTTCCATAAGACTTTCGAACACTTATCTTAACACCAACTCGACTTAGTTTTTAAAATTCTTAGCTGTCAGATTAAAAGCCTTCTTCAGGGACAGACAGTGCTATCTAATGGACATACCGTCAACTGGCAGACTCTCCGCCAGCTCCTCCACTTCCTGTTCAGTGAGTTTGATACCCATGTTTTCCAGGAAAGAGCCTAGGCCCTTGACATCAACTTTTCCTTCTTAAGGGGAAAAAAAGGAAAACGAGAGTAAATGAAAGGTGCAGACCATGAAAAGCATGTTTGTGTTTTTAGTGGCTGTGCAACTACTTTAAGAAAAATAAATATATATTAAAAAAACCTGTATACTTTGTGTTTTTGTATTGTGAATAGTATTTATTACAAAAATCCTCTATAATTTCCACTTGAATTTTTCAATAAAAGAGAGAGAAGGTCAAGAGTCATAAGCTAAGTGTAACCTGTTTTTAAAAACTCTTTCCTGGCGACAAGTCTGCCAGGACAAAGACGTTCTTTACAGGTCTCTGGCTTAATGGCACTGAACTGGAATCAGCTCATTGACACATCATTTCCAACACTGGTAGTCAACATTAAAAATACTTACTCCATTGCCAGACTCCCAGATTGTTTTTGTCTATTAATTAATAACATTCCTAAAACTAACAAAACAATTGTGTTCTTTCATTACAATTTTACTGTATACATTTAGGTATACAGTAACGTATACATTTAGGTATACTGTATACAATTAGGTAACGAAGCTTTTGTTACCTTTTTTTTTAACTTTTTAAAAATTTTTTACTTTTTACTTTTGGTAATAAATTTATGAAGATTCTAAGTCTGATGTTTCCTTCAAAGAGGAGAGAGAAACAACAGCAGCAATACTCCATCAAGCCTGAGGACTTCAGACAGATGCATCAGTATGAGCTTTAACTTACCTCTGAGAAACTTCAGAGCCTTCAGGAATCTATTCCAATGCACCATCCCATCACCTGCATGAAAACAAGATAATGCTGTGTGAGCTTTTTACATCACTCAAGGACACTGGTGAAAGAAGAATAGAATGTTAAAACAGTAAAGAATAAAAATAGACTCAATCACCCATCCTGGGGAACACAGCACTTAGAGTCCTAAACACAAAAAGAAAGGAACCACAGAAGTTAAGATAGAAACAGAAGTCAGTAAACAGAAGCCTAAAGATGGCAGGTTTAAGAATCTTCAGGAAGAAAATAAAATGTAAGCAACAATGCTAACAAGCTGGGAGGATCAAGAAGACAAGCATAGGAATGCCTGATGGGAAGGAGAGTGAAAATGACTATGGATGGACAGTATATTTTTCAAATTATGTGAAAACACTTCTCAGATTATATATATATATGAGAATTGGTTAAGATTCCAGAACAAAAAGGCTTTTTTATTTTTTTTATTTTTTGGGCAGTGCTGGGGATTGAACCTCTGGCCTCATTGTGATCAAGGAAAGCACTCTACTATGGAGTTACAGTCCCCTTAGCCCTTAAAAGAATATAAAATATAAAACTGGTGGGAGACAAAAATAGAACCCTGAAACAGTTCACTTACTGCTTTATGTCGTTTACACACGATGACTCCTGAGACTGAGCAATCACGTGGATTGTACCTTGATTATAGTAACATCATTATCTCATCATGACAGGTTTGTAGAAGAGTTCTGTGGCGCTCAAACCAAGCCTCTACAGCGCAGCCAGTATTTCTTTATTCTAACCTTTTATTTAGATGCAGTTTCAGAGTTATGGTTAAATGGCAAATATGGTGTGAAGAATTCTCCCAACTCTCTTCATTTTGCCGTATTTGTTTTGTTAGCCATCCTAACTTGTGTCAATCTTATCGCATATACCCAAATAATATATGGACTTGATCTTGTCACTCACTCCATTGCTGCTACTATTCACAGTGAAGGGCTTCACTCTCATGCCTCTAATTTTTCATTGTAGGCTGCTACCTTAGTCTCTGTCTCATCATTTCTACAAGTCATTTATTTTATAATATATTCTTTAAATGGTATAGGCCTTACAGGCACTGAATTCTAAAATGTGCATTTCCCTCCCAGGCTTGTTAAATTATGGTCTGGAGACTCAGTGGCTTTTTAAGACTTACTGTCCACCGGTAGCATTCTCAGTAGCTTTGTATACTCCGAATCAGTGAACTCAAGCCCCATGTTTCTCAGCAGATTTCTCAGATTGCTGACATTAATCTTTTCCCCTAAAAAGTCAGACACAGTGAGAGGTGGACATGTTAGCTCTCTCTAATTTTAGGCTGAGTAGCAGAAGCAGAGCACGGGTCCTTCCACGCTGCTCTGGGTGGGGGAATTCGGGATGTTTCCATGTCCCTTTAGCAGTCATTTACACAGGCTCTTTTTAGGGTCTACAAAAACTAAACTCAGCCTTATTACTGTAAAATCAACACATACCTTGGCTAATATAATTAATCCTTTAAGAATGCATTTTATGCTTTCATTAATGTTTTAGGTGTTTATAGTGTTAATTGACTCATATAAAAATCATGAGTGCCCTTTACTGAGCCTGCCTATTTCACAGAGAGATTAGGAGCACAGGTTCTATAGAATGCAGGATTTCTTACAAAGACATAGACCTGTAGGTATTTTATTTGTACTGTTTTGGCCACTTTTTGCCAAATTTATGCATTCTAAGATTTTTTTTCCCCCTACGGGGTCTAATTTCAGAGCAGTGTTAGAAAACAACAGAATACAAATTATTACAATGGTCTAAAGGCTTCAGTTTGGTAGGAACTCATCACTGACCTGTGTAAGTGTTTGCTTCGTTTAATATAGTTCTTATGTCAATTTTCCCATTAGCTGCAAGATAACAAGCAATCAGAATAAAGATCAGAAATGAGCAGGATTTATAATTGTCACAGCACTCTTCTTTATGACTGCAAAACGGAAGAGGTTTTCATTCCACAGTGGAGCTGTGTTGACAGTGCAGCTTCCAGCTAGTGGAATGCTTAGCCACAAAAGAATGCTATGGAAAGGAGACGCGTTCTAGTGTCAGTTGCTCTTCAGCTCTTTAATCTTAGCTGAGCCTCTGTCAGTTACCCTGAACACAGGAACAACATTTTAAAAGAAGTTCACGCTATATTTCAATACTTGAAAAAATTTCTACTCATAGACAGTTGGCTCATATTCACAATCCACACAATGTTATAATTAAATTGTATGGACTTTACCAGTGCTTTGAATTATACATAGAGGTTATTAAGGTCACAATAGTAGTGGCACAGTTTTTCTATACCAGATATTTAGAGGTCTGTTTTTAATGGCTATCTACCTGCCATTTACATGGGAGTAAAAGACAAAATTTAAAATAGAAATTATGTCTACACAGTATTACTCATGTGTGAAAATCTCAAAAGATCAAAATAACTAGAAATGAAACAACTGGTACAATTGAGAATTTAATTTAGGGAAGTAATTCTTTCTTTGTAATGTTTTGTGTTGCCTCTTTAAAACTGGTAAAAATAAATTAATGTATGTATGTATGTGTGTGTGTGTATGTATGTATGCATGCATTATATATATATATATATATATATATATATATATATATATATATATATATATATATGTATGTATGTATGTATCTCCATATATATATATGCATGCATGCATATGAATCACAGTGTTTTTCCAGATCTTGGAAAAGAGGGTTTCGCCACAACATGTTGATCAGTCTTGCTCGTATCCTGATCAATGACAAGGAATCAAATAGGTGGTGTACTACTCTGTGAAATTTTGTCTCTGTTTTATATTGATGGGAGGAAGTAGTCTCTGCAAATTTGAATCCTTTTGGAGAGATTTGATCCTTATCCCTACAAGCTAGACTTTGTTTCTCCACCGCCATTTTAATCTATCTTTAAATTGCTTGTATCCCAGGACACTTTCCTGCTTGCTCTGGTTTGCCTTGCCTCATCTTGGCCCTTTCTAGTGACACCTCAGCCAGATATGGAGTTCACGGTAAAATAACTCATTCTCTTGATGTAAATGCCAAAAGGAAGAATGTGTTCTTACTTTACTTGTGTGTGTGTGTGTGTGTGTGTGTGTGTGTGTGTGTCTGCATGAAGGCCAACCATGGTTGTGATTCCTTAGATGCTGTCAACCTTGATTTTTGAGGCAATACCTTGGCCTGGACTAAAGTTCACTAAAGGTTAGACGAGGCTAGCTGTCCAGGGAGCCTGAGGTACAAGCCAGTCTATGCTTGTGAGTGTATGCTATAATACTCAACTTTTAATTTTAAAATGTTTATCAGGTGTTTGTGTGCATGTACATCAGTGCACCACTTGCATGCCTGGTGCCTGTGGAGGTCAGAAAGGTCATTGGAACTGGAGTTACAGATAATTGTGAGCCACCATGTGAGTGCTGGGAATTGAACCCAGGTCCTCTGGATGAGCAGAGCCATTTCTCCTGCTCTAATACTCAGCTTTTATCTGTGGGTTCTAGAGACCAAACTCAAGTCCTCAGGCTTATGTGGCAGGCACTTCATCTACTGAGCTGTCATCCCAGTTTAAGGGTTTTTTTGGTTTTTGTTTATTTGTTTGTTTGTTTGTTTTTCGAGACAGGGTTTCTCTGTGTACCCCTGGCTGTCCTGAAACTCACTCTGTAGACCAGGCTAGCCTCTAACTCAGAAATCTGCCTGCCTCTGCCTCCCAAGTGCTGGGATTAAAAGCATGTGCCACCACTGCCCCACCCAGTTTAAGTTTTGAGTTCTTTTCAAAGTTTTTTTTTTTTTCCCCAAGCGGTTTGATGTCCATAAGCATTTTGAAGTTTTACATACTTAATCACACAAGGTTAGAATAGGATAATACTAATAGCAATGATAGAACTGATATAATTTGGTTCTCATAAAACTTTGTTAATTAGGTATTCTTAATATGCTTTTATATAGAGGAAGAAGGTGGGGCACAGAGAAAACATTAAGATAATACGAGCATTAAACAGAAGAGTAGGGATTCAAATCAGGCAGTCAGGCTGTGGAGCCTGTGTTTTAACAGCTTTGCCATTCTGATGCAAACAGGTAGATGCTTACCAGAAACTGGCAGGCTTTGTTTTAGATCCTTAAGTTCTGTCTCTGAGATATCCATATCTGTGTTCTTCAGAAACATGTCCACTTTATCAGCCTTGATTTTCCCTTCTTAAAAAGAGATACAGGTAAAAGTAAGAGATAGTAACTTTAAAATGGGTCAAAAATAGAAGACCCCATTCTTGGTTATTTGGATACTAAAATGATTGTTAGTTGAGCTTTCAGATCGATTGAACTTGCTGCCAATTATATTTTAAAAGTTGTAAATATTTAGATTTCATTTGGGATTCTGATAGACTTTTGAGAATTTCCCAAGGAATGGGGAAAATTTCTTTATAATTCAAAATTAAAATATAAAATTAAATGCAGTTAACTTACTGGCACTTCTAGGTTACTAGAAGAGATAAATTCATAGAAAATGGAACAGAGGCAAGCAGGAGCTGGAAGAAGGAGGGGTTAGCAATGGTTCCCTAGCAGGTGCAGAGTTTCTGTTCTCAACAACAAAAGGCTCTGAAGGTGAATAGGGGTCATGGCTGTATGATACCATGAACCCACCTAAAGTTACTGGTTTGTGCATTTAAAATGGCAAACTGTGCTATGCATATTTTACCCCAGTAAGAATGGCAGATTACAAGGGGTTCTACAGAAGATTTAAATGACAAAATAAAGCACTGTGCCTACCAGAAGGTGGTTCGTGTCTCAGTGTCCAGGAAAGAGAGTCAAGCAAACTACTGGGCCTTCTTATATGTTTGCTTCATGCCACAGTTCTCTTACCTTTATAGGTCTTTAAACCCTCCATCATTCTCTTGTGATAAGTATTTCCATCAGCTGTAAGAACAAACAATTCAGGCCAAGGAGAAATCAATCATTACAACAGTATTAAAAAAATCATCTCAGAAGTCTGTATCTAAACTGAGTCTTGGTTTTTTTCCATTTAAATCAATGCATAGGAACATCTTATGACATAGCATTTTGAAAATGTTAAGATCAATGCATAGGAACATCTTATGACATAGAATTTTGAAAGTGTTAGGCACGTTTTCTCTCTGGCATGTGTTTGGCAGACTTTTTGCTGCTGTGCGATTAACCTGAGGAAAATCAACTTAATGGAGGAAGACTTATTTCGATTCATAGTTTCGGGGGTTTCGGATCACGGTTGGCCGAGCCCCTTTTTCTGGAACAGAGATGAATGAGAACACCACAGCAGACATGCCCGAGACGGTTGACATGATGTTCTCCTCACAGCTGAACAGGACAGAGTGTACAAAAGCACACGAACCTAAGCTTCCCGAAAGGTTCCACTGAGGCGTTTTAATATCAGAATTATAGATACTTAGGCCGGATGGTTCTTATGTGCATGGCTGTCTTAGTCACTGAAACTTGATTATTACTCTAAGGGTGTTATTAGCCAGTAGCTTCAACCCACTAGTTACCAGTGTAACCCCCCCACCTGCCCCTGCCAGATGCAACACAAAAAGCCTGTCTCCAGATGCTGCCTATGTCAGTTCACCATAAAAACGGTCCCCCGCCGAAAATCAGAGTTGGGTCTACTTTAAACACTTACCATCAGCTTGTAAGCTTTCCACCAGCCTCAGGAATTCTTTATCTGTAAGTTCTATCCCCATTTCTTCCATAAGGTCTTCTATTTCATCCACATTAATTTCTTTTCCTATAAATAATAAGAATTTTTTAAAAAAAATCTAAGAATTTTAAAAATGACTTAAACATTCTCAGCATTGTTCTTAACTACTGTATCAAGAGCAAAACTTCAATATAAGCACAGGTAAAAAGTATCTTCCCGTAATCATGGGGAAAGTGTATTACAGTGTTCGCTGATGGATGGAATAAAACATTACCATAGACCAGAATATTTTAGGTGGCCTACATTCATAAATTAGCCAGAAAAATTTATGTTAGCCTTTTTGTAATATGTATATCCTTAACTGAGGCCTTGCTTAGTTTATTAATCATAAGTCATTTAACCTCAATAGTTAAATATGTTGTGGAGAAATTAATAAGAGGGAGAAAAAAGACATGTTAAAAAGAGGCAATCAAAAGTCTGCATAGAGAAGCTGGCTAGAGAGACAGCTCAGTGGCTAAAGAATTTGCTGCTCTTGCAGAGGACCTAGGTTTGATCCCTGGCATTTACCATAGTGGCTCACACTTATCTATAACTCTAGTTCTAGGAGATTTGATATCCTTTTTAGTCCTCCATGGGTACCAGGCACTCATGTAGTATACAGACAAAATGTAGGCAAAACATTTGTACACATGATTTTTTTTTTTTTTTTTTGCACAAAATAGTAACTGAAACATAGCTCACCTACATTACAATTCTAGGAAATTAGAGATAGACCACTCATCAGTGAAAGAGAAGATATCTGAATGATGGTGCTAACTATGATACATGGGTCAGATATGTAATTTTGTAGGGTTGTTTATATTCTTAGGTTCATTCTGAGTACTTTGCCACCCACTTTACCTTTAGCTGCTTTTACTGTGTCTAGAAGCTTACTGAGACCAATCTTCCCATCAGCTATTAGAAAAGACACAATCAATTAGATGGCACATCTTTTGAGGCACATGACATGCTTACTTATAACCTGAGCCAAAATCTAATCTTTTGTTGGGTTTTTCAAGTCTTATATTTAATTTATAATTAATAGGATTGGGCAAATCTTCCAGCAAAATAAGATCATCAGTCTCCTGGCTTGTAAAATACTTATAAGCCTCATTTAAGAACACACAAAAAGATCGTTCACCATGATCAGGCTGCCTTCATTCCAGAGATGAGGACATGGTTCAACATATGCAAACCAATAAACAGAATTCATCACATTGCTGAATATGAGGACATGGATCACATGTTCACTCAAAAGCAGCAGTAAAGGCCTTTGAGAAAACTGACATTTTTTCATGAAAAAAAAAAAAACATGACTATACATGGGATAGAGGGAACAGATCTCAACATAATGAAATATAATTAATTCTTTACTGGCTCTGCTGAAATTTTGTAGTTTTCAGAAACATCTAAGTCTGGTACACATAACAGATACTTGGATATAATCCTTTGAACTTAAAAAATACTGAATATGTTACATATTCAGTGCTCACCTTTAACTATAAGGTTGTCTCTTAGAATTTTATGTTCTTTTTCTGTGAGCTCAAGTCCCATGTTTTTAAGAACTTTGTCCAGGTCACTGAGATTAACCATCCCTCCTTAGAAAAGGAAAATGAGACAGACAACAGCTTACATATTTTAAAAGTATTTATATACCCAAAAGAAATGTAGACAATTAAATTGGGAGGGGTTTTTTAAGAGAACAACAAAGAGTAAGACTGAATACTTTGCTTGATGTTTGTAACTCTTGTATCAAGTTACCACAGTAAGAGCCAAGATTTTAAGCTCTACTAAATATAAAACAAACAAACAGACAAAAAGACTTTATATATTTATGTTCATTTAAAAAATACTAGTGGTGATGTATTATTTTGAAATATACAGTTAATACATTTGGAGTTATTTAAAATGTATATTGAGAAAAACATGTATTTTCAGTATTGTCTTAAGACAAGCATCTACATAAGACTGTTAAATTGATTGTTGTTTTATATCAAACAACTTTTATAATACTCATTTTTATTGTTATAATATTTTATAAATTTTAAAGAATATGACAAAAAAAGATATTATAGGTATTGAAGGGGTAATACTCCTCTGGGAGGAGTTGGGGTACAAAAGGAAAACAAGAATGTGATTTAATCATATTTACTTAAAATATGTTTTAAAATGTTAACAAATTCAGATAAATTGAAATCATGTAACTTTTCTCATTATAATGCAATAAAACTTAAAAAAAAAAAGAAAATGAGACAGTTAGATGGTTTCAGTGCATTCAAGATCCAACTACACCTACATCTTATTTAATAGATGTTAATAGATTGACTAGAAAGAAAACGGACCATATAAAAGTGGACAACTTTTAAACTAAGGTGGAAGCAAGTTATCTTGATTTCAGAAGCAGTAGAGGCTATTTTTTGCTCATGAAAGATAAGATCATTTGACACAAAATTATAAAATAATTCTCTGCTATATGAAAGTAAATTTCAAATGACTTTTCCTCTTCTGGTAAAGTTTGGGAAAACTCAAAGCTATATGCAGGAATACAAATAAGGCTAATAAAACCAATTTGTAAGGAAGCATAGGTAATTAGTACATGTCTAATATTTAAACTATAAATACAGTCCTGAGATCTTAATATTTAAGTCATTACCTTCTTGTGACTTTAGAGAATCCATCACTTTATTCTGATATACTTTTCCAGCAGCTGTGAGAAACAAGTAGATTCATGCTAAATGAAAGTCATGTAGATAACTTGCTTTGTGACACTCTAGAAACTGCTTTTACATTTGCTTTAATGTGAAAGTTGGAATGCCAAAGCCTGGGAAAGTGACAAATCTCTGTGAACTTTGTCACCTAAGCTATCATTGTGTGTTAGGACTGCTCCCAAGCTTTATCACGGTACTGGCTGGTTTTGTGTGTCAACTTGACACAGGCTGGAGTTATCACAGAAGGGAACTTCAGTTGGGGAAGTGCCTCCATGAGATCCAGCTGTGGGGCATTTTCTCAATTGCCCCTTGTGGGTGGTGCCATCCCTGGGCTGGAAATCTTGGGTTCTATAAGAGAGCAGGCTGAGCAAGCCAGGAGAAGTAAGCCAGTAAAGAACATCTCTCCATGGCCTCTGCATCAGCTCCTGCTTCCTGACCTGCTTGAGTTCCAGTCCTGACTTCCTTTGGTGATCAACAGCTATGTGGAAGTGTAAGCTGAATAAACCCTTACCTCCCCAACTTGCTTCTTGGTCATGATGTTTGTGCAGGAATAGAAACCTTGACTAAGACAATCACTATGGCTGTCTTTACCGCGATCACCATGGCCATCATCACAGCATCCCACCACAGTGGCTCAGTCATTAACAATCACCAGTGTTTAACTCTCTACCAATCACTTTTCAAGGTGCTTCACCTCATTCAGTTCTTACTCCCATTTTGAAGATGTAGAACTCAAGATGTAGAACAGTTAAGTAACTTGTCCAAGATAATACAGTGACAGGTAGAGGGACCAGAATTTGGATCTATGCACTCAGACTTGGGACTCTTAGCCACTTCACTATACCATTGCTTCCATGGACTTCTTTCTAGTCCTTGTACTAACTTTTTACTCTCTTCATTTCTCTTTCTTTTCTCTGATCATATTTAAGCTTCCTCACTTTGGATAAATATTAAGTTATAGTAATTACTTATCTTTGAAGGTTTTAATGATTTAAGAGGTAAAATTCAATTAATAATTGCATGTCTTCAACACAACTTAGAATCTAATTAGAGTTAATGGATGTGGTGGTTTGAATATGCTTGGCCCAGGGAGTGGCATGATTAGGAGGTGTGGCCTTGTTGGAGTAGGTGTGGTCTTGTTGGAGGAAGTGTGTTACTGTGGGCATGGGCTTTAAGACCCTTCCTTGACCTAGCTGCCTGGAAGTCAGTATTCTCCTAGCTGCCTTCAGATGAAGATGTAGAACTCTCAGCTCTTCCTGCACCATGCCTGCCTGGATGCTACCATGTTCCCACCTTGATGTTAATGGATGGAACCTCTCAACCTGTAAACCATTCCGAATTAAATGTTGTCCTTTATAAGAGTTGTCTCGGTCATGATGCCTGTCCACAGCAGTAAAACCTTAATGAAGATGATGGAGTTCTAGAATTATTACTGTCATAAAGTTATTAATATTATAGAAAGTTCTTATAAGTATTTATAAGTAGCCATAAATTAAGTTCTCCATGAGGCTAAAGAGCCACAAACATGGCTCACCATCAGTAGGCAGGGTTTTCTTGAGCTCTGAACATTCTTCCTCTGTTAGCTCAATCCCCAGGTTGCTGAGATAATTTTGAATATCTTTTGAATCAACCTTGTTTCCTAAAAAGAAAAAAAGAAAAAAAAAGAAAGGAAGAAAGAAAGAAAAGAAGAAAATTAGTTGAGAATTTAAGGATTCAGTGATTTCAAATAATGTGATTGCTATGCCAATCTAACAAGTCACCTGCAATTTGAGACTAAGCCAGGGAAGAATGAAATTATCTCTTTTTCTGGAGAGAGAAAAGAGGAGAGAGGAGAAGCAGGAGCAAGAAGAGAAGTGGGGTAGGAAGCAGAAGTGTAGAAGGAAGAAAGAATGAATCCTGATGGAGAAATCATTAAAATAGTTGAACTTATTGATGTTCTCTTAAGTCTGAAGTGAAGGCATACTGAATCTGAGCTGATTAACTGTCTAGTGAACAGAGCATCATAGATGAATGATTTAAACATTCACAACCTCTCCAAATGATATGATTAAGTGGTTGTAGAAACAAGGGTGATGGTTTTATATATTTACTCTGCCTACACCTCAACTGAGAATAAACAATATTCTACAGCAATTAGTATTTTTTTTAGGAAACAAATTACAGAGTGAAGCAACATGCTATGAACACATAACCCCTCAGTCTATTTTTAAAACCTGAATTGTGTAGTGTCCAACTGCATGGACTACAATCTCAATAACAATAAAACCCTACACATCTTTAAAGTCAGCAACTGGGCAGCTAGACAATGGAAGTAGGAAACAGCATAAAGCTCAAGGCTGGCGGCTTCACAGTGAGTGTTTGTTTACTCACCAGAAAAGTTTTTTACTTCATCCATTATCGTTTTAAGAGCGACATTCCCATCAGCTACAGAATAATACAGAAACAGGTCATTAACACAGATTAAAACTTTGATATAAGATACAAAAGGAAGCACCTTCTAAGACTTGTTTTACTTAAAAATTTTTCAAGGTTGAAAGGGGCATGTTGTCCTACATGTTAAAATTTCTATAACAATTATCACCCTGCATTTTCTCTTTCAAGTTACTGTGGGCAGACACACACACACACACACACACACACACACACACACACACACACACACACACACATTGAATTTCAAGTCTTTCTTGGAATTAATTTTCTTGTTTGGAAACTGTGGAGTACACCCTCCTCTTTCATATATGGAATGAAACAAAACCTAAAACTAGATCATATCACATGCTGGTGGTTCAACTGACTTAAGGAGATTGTCTAATCTACAAATAATTATTAACATTTCATTAAAATTTGACTTGCTATTTAATAGTGAGTGCTTGCTTAAGCATATTTTAGAGTAATGTACCTAATTACATTACTTAGCAATCAGCTGCATACCGTAGAGCCCTACTAAATTCAATGAAATGTACCAGCTATTGAGTACTTCCTTTTTGCTTAGCATTGTTTCTTAAATAATAAACATACAATACAAGGAATGGAAGCCTGACTTGGAGATTAGGTAAATGATAGTAAATCTGAGAAATGGCAAAGAATGATGCCAAGCGCTGCTTTTGAGGTTTAAAGAGAAGGTATGAGAGGGCGGTCTCATGGAAGTGACATGAGGGAGTGGGACAGGTAGATGTCTGAGAGATGCGTATTTCAGAGTAAGTGAAAGGTTTGCAAAGGCGACATGCTGGCTTATGTGTGTAAGGACAAATGTCTTTAGAATGGGTGAAACTATTTTAGCCCAGGGCCATGGGAAGCTAGCAGAAGATTTCAGAAGACTAGACAGGTTGTATAACATCTTCTGGGTCATAGTAAGAACTCCGACTTTAACCCCGGGAGACACAAGGGAGCTTTGAAGGGTATTCTGAGTGCAGGTGATTGATGTTATGACGTGCGATGTGTTCATTAGCAGGATAACTTCAGATGCTGTGTGGAGAGCCAGACTGATAGCCCATCCTTAGATTATGAGGATCGGCTCTGTCTTCAGACTGTGGCTTTCCTGTTGCTCTGCCTGGCTCTAACCTAGTGTCCCTGTCCAGGCTTCATCCTCTCTCTGGATTACTGTAGCGTCCATCTTCTAACTGCTCTCCATCCCCACCTTACCCTCTTAATAGTTCTCTATGAAGCATCCAGGTTGGGCCCTGCACACATGCGGTGCGTAGATACTACACACATGCAAGCAAAACACCCATGCACAATACAGGTGTAGCTAGTAGTCTTACAGACTTCCCCTGGTTTAACTGTATAGGAAGAGCCTTGTGCCACACCACAGAAGGGTGAACTGAGGGGTGGAGGGCTGACTGTATTTATAGGGAACCCCTCTGCTTGAGAAGCTCAGTGAGGTTACAGGCTTACCATCCATCTGCAGATTCTGCATCAGGTCTTTAAGTTCCTTTTCTTCGAGTTTCACGCCCATGCTTCCCAGAAGAGAATCTACTTTAGTGGCACTAATAGTCCCTCCTTGTGAAAGACACGGACATAGGAGCAAGATTGAAGGAACCAAATATTTCAAAATTATTATATTTTATGCATTGTTATCTTTTTCAGCAGAAGGACCAAGACCCATAGCTCAACAAATAGTAACAATAACAAAGAGAATTGTAGTGGACTTAATAATAGAAACCTTTCCATGCAAAGCCTCGAGTACCACCTACCCAGCATGCCCTCTGAGAGGCCTAGGTCACATGCACTGATTGTTAGTTCGGCAGTGGAGGCGACAGGTTTTCCTTTGTTTTTGTCAATTTACCTTTTGTTTTCTGAAGCTTCAGATTTTTTCTATTATGGGCAAATGCTCCACATAAACCAATTTTTATTATTTCTCTTTTTAACATTCCAAATGAAGTCTACTTCATTTGCTTTTGCCCTAAGTACCACACTTACCAGAATTTGCAATATCTTTCTAAGACAGAACAAAAGCAAAGAGAGCAAATGGCAAATAACCCACAAGAGATGTGTGAGTGCCCTAACCACAGCATGCACAACATAGTAACAAAGAAGCAGAGCTCAGGTCCTATCTGCACATCATCACGGCTCCCACTCACCTTTAACAGACTTCAGGCTGTTCATCAACCTATTTTTATAGACCTTTCCGTCCTCTGTAAGAAACGTACATGTCGGGTCATGTCAGGGAAAATATGAATGCTGTAGTTTGGAAAAGACTTATTCGATTATGTACATATGTGAGGTCAATCAAAGGTGATCCAATCAAGAAGCTAAGAGTTTTCAGTCTACTCTCCCATCAACCCTCGCCCTCCATGAACAATAGCGGCGGTTAGTTCTGACTAACTCGCCTGCTTTCTTCTTTATGCTCTTGTGATTAATCTATTTGTCTCCATTATACACTTGTCCAAATCTGTCTGTTTGTTTGTTTGTTTGTTTTTTAGTTTTTAGGCTTTATTGTAGAAAGGAGAGAGAGAGAGAGAGAGAGAGAGAGAGAGAGAGAGAGAGTAGAAAAGTAGAGACTGGAGATGGCCATGTGGAGAGAGGGGGAAAAGAGAAGGGGGGAAAGAGGGCAAGAGACAAGAGAGCAATAGAGAGCAATAGCTTAAGAGCCAAATCTGTTTCTCAATCGCAATTTAATGTTTAGTCTTTCTGTTCGTGCTTGTGGCACAGGTCTGCGTAATCATAATTTAATGTTTAGTCTTTCTGTTTGTGCTTGTGGCACAGGTCTGTTTAAAGGATCTCAAGATATATGTTCTTTCTTCCACAATCAAATAAAGAGGATTTTAAAGCTTGCCACCAGCAGGGACTAGAGAGATGGCTCAGATCTGAGTTTGTTCCTTGGAACCCACGGGGTAGGGGGGATGCGGGGGGGGGGGAAGCACTGAGGAGGGGGATCTCTGGCCAGCCATATAAGCTTAAAAAGCAAGTTGAACAGTTCCACCCCCCAACCCCTCCTTTCTCTCACAGACACCACTAAGTTTTCACTCTCTACTTTCTTGTTTCAGACAGGATCTAACTCTATAGCCATGGCTGGCCTGAAATCTCTATGGCAAATCTCTATAGCCTTTTAAAGAACTAATGCTAATTGAAATTCTCACCATCAACTGGCAATTTTTTTAGCAGCTTCAACAGTTCTTTTTCCTTGAGGTTGATTCCCATTTCTTCCAGAACTTTTTTAACATCTTTGACATCGGTCTTTTCCCCTTCAAAAACACAAAAGGAAATAATTTAAATACTGCCTACTTCTAAAAAAAAACTTATAAAACTCATCACATTTCAACCTATTCCATATTAATGTTACTGCTTGATAAGGACAGAGAATTACACACACACATACACACACACACAATTGGATTTGTGAATAGATATTTTTGCTTAATGCTAATGAAATGCCTCATTTTCTATTAAGAAGAGTAAGCTGGCACAGTTAAAACCTGGTATGGATTATCAGCACACAAGGAGAAGAGGCTTACATAATGTCCTAGTGAGTTGGGACTTTATTATCCACGTAAATATGTGATTGTGTGACATCGTGTTTCTGAGCATCTTTAAATAATAAAATCACCTACATCTTTATCACATTTTACTCTGTCATTCAGTGATTTAATCCAGAATTTGTCTTTTCCTCCACATGTGAATATTTTTATGTCATATATGAATATCAAACAACTTTCTACCAAGACACAAAACTAAAATTTATTATAAAACCAAAGACTATAGAAACATAGTTCTAGAACATTAGATAAGTCAGATTAAAAGGTTACCAAACAAAAGATAAAATGGTAAGACAAACTAAATATAACACATACTCTTTATGTATATTAATTTATTACCTGTGAGAGTTTTCACTGCATCCATCAACTTAGTAAGTTCAACGTTGCCATTAGCTGTAAGGTTAAAAAAAAAAAAAATAGAATGCTTGAGCACAATGGAGTGTTATTCATCCACAAAAGAATGATATTTCATCAGTTTTCCAAATGGATGGACCCAAATGAAAGACATGCTAAATGAAATTACTCAGAAGGAGAAAGAAAAGTTCCACAGCCTGCCTTCATCTTCAAATGTAGGTTGTTTTTTGTTTTTGTTTTAGAAAAGCCAATAGGAATTTAACAACATTGATGACTAGGGGTTCTGATGCATAGAGTGCAAAGGGATAGTTGGAAATTAGATAATAGGCAAAAGTTAAGTTCTATCGTTCTAAAAACAGCAAGGGGGGCTGTAGTTCATAACCACCTAGAATATATTTTATTAATTACTGGGAAAAGAGATGGGTCTAAACACAAAGTATTAATGACATGGGAATGTTGTGTATGTATTATCATACTATATCCATCCACTTGTTCAATTAAAATATTTGTAAAATGAGCAGATGCAGAAAAATAGGGCTTGAGGTTCCCTATACTCTAAAGTTTGCATTCTGCAATTGTGGCCTACATCACACATCAATATACAAATCTTGGATACGAGGGATACTCCAACAGTAAACAATATTCTTTCTCCTGATCCAGAGCTTGGAACACTATGGCCCAGTGGCCATGTTCAGTCCAGAACCTATTATTATTTTTTTTTATCACTTATAGCCTCAGAGTTGCCTTTTTATTTTTAGTTACTTGCAACCCCCAAAAGACAACATCTGGGTCTCATAATGTGTCCATAAACACATACTGTGACAGACAGTCATCTGCTTGTTCATCTATGTCTGCTTTTGTGCTAGAATAGCAGGGCTAGGAACTTATGACAGAGCTCATGTAGTTGGTTGGCGAAGGGGGTTTCATGAAGATCCCCAAATGAACCAGGCTATTTGCCAAGACAATGGGTTGCAGTCCACAACCTGATTCTTGGGGATGTGGTGGGGAGAGCATTGCTGAAGATGACACCCACACAACTCAACTCAATAAGGACACATGCTCCACTATGTTCATAGCAGCCTTATTTATAATAGCCAGAAAGTAGAAACAACCCAGATGTCCCTCAACAGAGGAATGGATATAGAAAATGTGGTACATCTACACAATGGAGTAGTACTCAGCTATTAAAAACAATGCATTTATGAAATTCTTGGGGAAATGGATGGATCTGGAGAATATCCTGAGTGAGGTAACCCAATCACAAAAGAACACACATGGTAT
>NW_022196911.1:101055314-101061912 GCF_008632895.1 Mastomys coucha | reverse complement strand
TAGGTCCTGTGAAGGTTCTATGCCCCAGTGTAGGGGAATGCCAGGGCCAGGAAGCAGGAGAGGGTGAGGTGATTAGCAGGGGGAGGGAACAGGGGTTTATTTTAGTTTTAGTTTTTTTCTTTTCTTTTTTTCTTTTCTTTTTTTGGAGGGGAACCTGGGAAAGGAGATATTGTAAATAAAGAAAACGTCTAATAAAAAAAAGAAAAATGAAAGAAAAAAAAAGAAAATGAAGTAGAGCTAGAGCCTACATGGAGTCCTCACCCTAGTGCCTTTGATGCAAGAAGGTACTCTGTAGTCTATTAAAAGGGAAACATAGACACCTACTGTGATGGTTTGGATGAAAATGAATTCCATAGGCTCATAGGGAGTGGCACTATTAGGAGATGTGGCATTGTTAGAGTAGGTGGGGCCTTGTTGGAAAAGTGTTGTAGTCCCTGAATTATTGATGCTAACTCTCTGTGGTTAAAGCCTTACCAAAAAGACTCCAGTGTTGTGGATAGATAGTTTGCCCCTGTGTTTCCTCCTGGAGAAGCTCCCATTTTCTCTCCTGTCCTCAGCAAGGGCAGACAGCTGGTTTCTGCACTGCATCCCCCTGCAGCAAGCTTAGGGCTCCCTCCCCCTCCCTGGTCGTTCCAGGGAACCCAGTCTGGCCTTAGAATGGCACTATCCATAAAACCCCCCTTTAATGAAAACATTCCAAGGTGCCAAATACCAGCTTGAGACAGCCTCCCTGCCTGTGCTATGCCCCAAACTAGCTCTCTCTCAGATAAAAGGCTGAACTCTCCAGGTGCCTGTCCTTGGGACCTTAAAGAAGTAACAAACTCAAAGAAGATTAAGGCCCCACATTTAAATCATAGAAAAAAGGTAGTCAGAGGTCACAGACAGTTCAGCCATAAAATTAGTTCCTGATAACCCCACAAAAGACACTCTCTAACCCCCCTCCCAGCTTCAGTTCAGTCCCACACTTTCCTTCACCTTAAGCATTCAGAGAATTCCTAACTGTACTGTGTATAAACCCAGTGCTTTCTGAATGCGTCATCACATGCCAGGCCCTACATCATAGGTGGGGGCTTGTGATCTGAGTCAAGACTGGAAATAATAAAAAGAGTCTTTTGCAAGTTGCAGCAGACTTCAGACTTCGCAATTCTTGGGCTTGGGCTCATCTGGGTTTCCTTGGGGACTCAGGGCATAGCAGTGTGCCACTGGAGGGTGGGCTTTGATGTTTCAGATGCTCAAGCCAGGCCTAGTGTTCACACCTCTTCCTGCTGCTTGCTGATCCAGATACAGAACTCTCAACTACTCTTCCAGCGCCATGTCTGCCTGAGTACCTCCACGCTTCCTGCCCCGATAATAATGGAGAAAACTTCTGAACTGTAATCCAGCCCCAGTGAAATATTTTCCTTTATAAGCATTGCCATGGTCATGGCACCCTAACTAAGACACCAACACAGTCACAAAATCTTTGACCTACAATACGTCCTGCCTGCAAGATATGCTAAGGTGATGGTGAGCTTGTGGGACTAGCCAACCAACATGACTTGACTTTTTAGGGCTCTCTCCATGAGATGGAACCCACACCCAACACTGGGTGACCAAGAATCAGAGACTAGCTCAGAGACACAGGATCAAAGCAAATACTACTGCTTTGGGGGTTGGGGGGAGCAATAAAATGATCCCTAATGATATTCTGCTAGCCACCATCAGTAAAGCTTCCTCCTTCAGTAGATGTGAACAAATACAGAGACCAGACATTATACACAGAGAGAGGCTTTGGAACACACAAGTCCAATGGGTTGTCTCCATCAAATCTTCCCCTCAGAGTTCAGAGAGCCCCCTTGGAAGAGGAGGCAAAGGGGATGGAGGGTACCAGGAGAACAAGGCTCTCTGAATCAACTGAGCAAAACTTGTGTGAACTCATAAAGACTGAAGCAGCAGGAACGGAGACTACATGGGCCTGCACTAGATCCTCTGTGCATATTTTGTAGCTTTCGGCTTACTATTTTTATGGGACTCCTGAGTGTGTGAATGAATGGGTCTGGTTCTGTGCCTGCTCTTGGGGCTCTTCTCTTCCTGTTAGGTTGCCTTGTCCAGCCTTGGTGTGATGGTTATTGTTTTATCTTTTTACATTTTGCTTTTTATATTGTTTGGTTGTTATCTCCTAAAAGCCTGGTGTTTTTCCTAATGAGGGATAGAAATGGAGTGGCTTTGGCTGGGAGGATAGGTGGGGAGCATCTGGAGACGCAGAGAGAGGGGAAACTATAATCAAGATATAGTATATGAGAAAAGAATCTATTTTCAATAAGTGAAAAAAAAATCTATAAATTCCTAAAGTCTTATTCAGGATAGCAAATGCTAACTTAAAGATATGTCTAGGCTCCTTGTCTTTGCAATAGCATTTATGGTTTAAAGTTTTATTTTGATCCTAAGGAATTTTCAATACAAATTTTAAGGCTCAAACCTAATAGGGATAAAACTATAAAATCCCGATCTTATCAAAGTCACTAATTTGTTACAAACTTTAAAGATAATTAAGCCATACAAGTTCATGGTCAGTCACCTTATAAGTTATCTAATTCTTTAATGTGCTCAGAACTATGCTTATAGTCATGCTAAGTACAAATTTAATTCATTCACAAGGACAAGACTCCTATATAGGCTGTCAAGGTAAAACCTAAAGAAAATAACTAAAAACAAAATTTGTTTAAGATTAGGTATACTTAATGGATTGTTACCTTATGAAATTACAAACCCACCCAGTGATGTGCTCACAGTATTAGCAAAATAAATTTTATCTTTCCTTTTATATCAAAAAATGGAGATTTTTTTCTAACTTCAGGCCTTTTTATGCATTGAAAACCCAAACCACAAAGATTCCTTTATATTTGTAATTACTAAACCTTCATTTTAAAAATATGGATATTTGTACAACATAATAAAACATTTTAAAAAACAGCAATGGACTTGGAATTAGATTGTTTTAATGTTATCACCCCTACTTATGTTTATACAGCTTTTGACTCTGTTACATCAAACTATCTGCAGACTGCAGTAAAACTAGAGCTTTCCTGCAAGTTCTTGTCCATGGACGTGTCAGGCTTGATGTTGTTCAGAGGATTTTTCATTTACAGTACCAGCTGGATGTAAGATTTTCTACTCCACAATTTTCTGTGGTTATTTCTCAGGTACTTCCAAATATCCTGTTACCTAGTAGGAAAGTCTTTTTAAAAATCATAATTAAAATTGTCCTGAATTTCAAAAATCCCAAATTTTAAGTTAAAAAGTCTTACTTTAAAAGTTTTAAAAGTCAATGACCGTTGTTAATTTAGTAGATTTTGTTTGTTTATTAGCGTATGCTTGCCCTTGGTCTGGTAAATGATCAGACTCTGGCAAGGGGGGTATTTAACCGAGGTTCATCGGAGCCTGTCTTCTATTAAAGGCACCATCTTATATAGTATAAAGATATTATTTTATACAGTATAATTAGTAGCGAATGGATGAATTGGCTGGTTTTGTGTGTCAACTTGACACAAGCTGGAGTTATCACAGAGAAAGGAGCCTCCCTTGAGGAAATACCTCCATGAGATCCAGATGTAAGGCAGTGTCTCACTTAGTGATGGGGGGAGGGACATTGTGAGAGGTGCCATGCCTAGGCTAGTAGTCTTGGGTCTATAAGAAATCAAGCTGAGCAAGCCAGGGGAAGCAAGCCAGTAAGAAATATCCCTCCATGGCCTCTGCATCAGCTCCTGCCTCCAAGTTCCTGCCCTTTGTGAGTTCCTGTCCTGACTTCCTTTGATGATGAAACAAGTTACACAAAAGAATCAGCAAAGGCTTTGAGTAATTGAATCTCTGCTCCCAGAAGGAAGGGTAAACCCAACAGAAATAAATGGAGAAAAAAATATCTAGTGGAGACTGGTAACTAGTTAAACAGATAGAAACCTGTAGCCAGCAGATCTAATACGATGTTTTAAGAGTTATTTCTTTTGTTAAATTTCTGAGTGGAACTTTCCAAAGCTAGAAGAAAAAGACATTTAAAAAAGATGTATTATATTTTAATTATGCATATGTGTGTCTGGATGGGACATATATAGGCATATACGCACACAAGTTCAGATGCCCATGGAAGCTAGAAGAGGTCAACAGATCTCTTAGAATCAGAGTTCCAGACAGTTGTGAGCTATCCTATGGGGTGCTGGGGACTGAACTCTGGTCCTAAGGAGAATCATTACATGAGTTTAATTATCCAGTCACATCTGTAGCCCAGAAAAATAATTTTGAAGTTTCAAAAGACCTTGCTCTTGTATGACTCTGCATCTAGGAATAAATGCCATGAGAATGATTACACAGATTGGAATTTTGCCTGTTTTCACTAACTTAGAGGATAGGTAGAGAGGGGTGAAGTTGAAAATCCATAGTGCAGGATTTAAAAAAAAATCTCATTCTTCTTTTTCATTTATCCATTAGTTTCTTTCCATTATATTTTCAGTATTGTTTATATTTTTAAAAGAAGACTTCATTGTTTGCTGTTTTTCTCATCTCCAATTTTACTAACACACCATTCATTCATGTAGTCAGACTTTTATCCCTTCATTTATCATTTTTCCTCTTCCTCACACTGCTTTCATTTTTGATCTATATTCTAATATTTGATTTGTGCTGGAGTTGTTGCTATTGCGATGATTTATTCTCTTTTCTCTATGTGGTAATGGACATTGAGCCCACAACAGAAGGATGGTCATAAAGATATCCCCATGTGAAACCTGGAAGTACTAGCCATCTGAATGTACATACTACCTAAACTTTAGAAACACACTTATTTGAAGTGAAAATTCAGTCCATCACTATGAGCAGGGCATTGTGGGTAAGACCATTTCACCTCATGGTGGCTGAAGAAGGAGTAGAGAAGACTCATGGGTCCCCTTCCTTTTATTCTATTGGATGCTGTCACACACACTCAGGGGTGTCATTTCTCACTTAATCCTTTATGGAAATATCCATACAGACACATCACATGCATGTCTCACTCATTTCCTTGGTAATTCTAAATACAACCAAGTTGACAGTAAAGACGGACCATCCCAAGAGGACCTTGTCAAATGTCTTGGGAGAGATGGGAAGAAAACCTGCCAGAGTGAAAGAATGAGTCTGACCAGTGAGCTACAATAAAAATCAGGGCCTGTGTCTCTGAGTGGAGGTTTAAAGTTAAGGAATAAGAGTTTCCCAAGTGAAATGAGCAAATGCATCATCTGAATGGCACGAGCAAAATTAAAGCCAAGAGATCAAGAACTCCTGCATGTGTGTATAATTAAGACTGTGAGAGGATGTCAGTGATCCTGGTAGTGAAGACCCTGTGAAGTCTAGAGTGTCATGCAAAAGCACATTCCCTGATAGGTCTTTACAGGGTCTTGAAAAACAATTTGCTTACTATTTGAATTAGGTCTGAACTTTAGATAAACCATCCCAGCAGTTCAGTAGACAAAATGGGAGTGGGAGGTGAGGTCCATGGAGAGGAAGCAGCAGTGGTGGTGGACAGACAGCTCAGGGGTGAAGAATGCTTACAGCTCTTAAAGAACATACGTGTTTAGGAGGAACAGATTTAGAGTCCTTGATATTTTCTTCTGGACTCTGTGGCTGCTACTCTCATATGGATATGCTCACATACAGACACATACCCATAATTTAAAGATTAAATAAGTCTTAGAAAATGAGACTGGAGAGATGGTTCTGCAGTTAAAATCATGGGCTGCTCTTCCAGAGAACTCAAGCTCAATTCCCAGCACCCACGTAACAAACTTTCTACAACTCCAATTCCAAGAAATTCAATACCTTTGTGTGGCCTCTGCAGGCACCAGACACTCACAGGGTGCACTGACATACATGCAGGCACATCAATCCATACACATAAAATAAAATTAAAATAATAAATTGAAAAGATATACAAAAAGACAACATGGAGAGTAGAGTTGTATTGCTGTTCTGAGACTATCAACTGGAGGTGACAGGCTTGAAATACGGCCCATGGTAGTAGAAGGACAGAACTTAGGGGTAAACTGAAGAAGTACCCATGAGTGTTTAAAACAACCTTGGGAGTGAGGGGAAGAATGGCCGAAAAGAGGAAAGTACAGTTAAGTTTGGGTAAATATGTGGCAAGCAGCCATCAAGAAGATAGCATAGGATAAGCTTGGCCGGAAAGGGAATCAATTTCGACATGGAAATGTTGAGATTTGGTTTCAAAAGGATCATTTAAGGGATCATCTGGTCAGCATACAGTTGTGCAAGCCCGCTACTCAGCTGAGACTGGAATAGAGACATGGACCACAAACTTCCTGAGGGATAGGATAAAGAGGCTGCTTGAGGGATATTATTTATTGGGGTCATGATTCCTCTTGGATCTTGTGTTTTACTCTCTGAATGTCTGTTCTGTTCCTTAGCCATTTTCTGGAGGTTAGATAGTAATCATGGTGTTACCCTAGGTATATCTTAATCTACTTGGAGAAGGGATTGGTGACTTTGGGTTTTAATGAAATAATAGGATTTTTATTTTATTTTATTTTATTTTTTTAGATATTTTCTTTATTTACATGTAAATTTCTCCATTCCC
>NW_022196911.1:101032330-101054048 GCF_008632895.1 Mastomys coucha | reverse complement strand
ACCCAAAAAATACTGCAACATGTAACAAGGACACATGCTCCACCATGTTCATAGCAGCCTTATTTATTTTATTTTTTATATTTTAATCTTCCTCCAATGTCTTTTTGAGAAGATAAAACTTTAAAAATCCTTATATAACTTACTGAAGACACAGCAAGAGACACAGCAGTTTTATAACACTCACCATCAACTGGCAGGGTTTCTGTTAGGTCTTTAAGCTCTGCTTCTGTGAGTTTAATCTCCATTTCTTCCAGGACAGTGTCTACGTTTTTGACATCAACTTTCCCTTCTTTGGAACAAACATTAGATTAGAAATGTATGGAGCACAAATAATTTAAAACATTAATCACTACACACCATTGCTTGATTTAATGATCGTATGCTCATATTAAAATTAAAAAACTTGATGCTTCACATATTTATATCCCAATATGAACATTAAAAGCCCAGTCTGACTCTGTGCTCTAGAGAGCAGACGGAGTTAGTAGAGTTCAAACACGAAGATCAGCACCTTTCTTTCTCCCTGAGGGCTGTGGCTGAACCTAACTCATGCTGCACTCTGCGTGCTGAGCCTTTGTAGGGCCTCTTTACCGGCCATACTTTCCGAACAAGAAAGCCTATTTGAGCTTTCTGAAGCTTCAGGTTAATTATTATCAGTACTGCTTGCTGAATTAAACAAAACAAAACAAAACAAACAAGAACCCGGGAACTTTGACCTTGCTGCAAAAATACATGAAATAATTCTTTTGAAGTAAAACTTGAAAAAATTTCTAATTTATTTTTGTTTAAGCAAAGATAGTGTCTAGGGTACTATTTTTCAAATTACAAATATACTTCAAAATGTAAGGAAATGGTCTATAAACAAGAAACAGGATTCTCTATCTAATGAGTTACTGTCTGGACCATGAGATTCCTTGAGAAAATTCTCTTTTCTTACTAATTCCCTAACTTACCATTGAGAGATTTTACTTCATTCATCAATCTTTTCTGGAATACCATTTCATCATCTATAATAAAATAATATTTATCACATATTTTTTGTAATATAAAATCATAAAAACTAAGTATGCATAAATAAGTAATATTTATGTCATGAATATTAATGTTTTATTTCACAACAGAAATACTATTAAAGACAGCATTACATGTATTATGATTACATAGAATTGGAACATTATATTTTCTTAGATATTTATATTACCCCACCCTCAAATACACATGAATTTGAGAATGGAAAATTTTTGTTTTCTGATAATTCTACAGTCTGGCATTGGCCGCCATGTTTAGTTGTTCTACAGTGTGTGAAGCACACACACATTTAGTAAACTTCTACAATAGTGAATCATATATTATTTTTCTTCTTTTATTTCCTTCCTAGTTTCTCACTCCTCTTTACTTTCCCCATATTTTCTTGTTTATACAACCCAAAGCCCTTTGCATAGGTCTAATAGCACCAAGGACTTATGGCTGGATTTATACTGTAGCGATTTCCACAGAGAATTAAGTATAAAAGCTCCTTTGTTGTCTATTGATACTCATGGGTGACGTTTCATTCATGTGTTTGAGGCTTACCGTCCACAGGGAGGACCTTCAGCAGATCAGAGATCATCTTCTCTGTGAGGTCAATGCCCATGCTTCCCAGAATGTATTTCAGATCATTGATATCAACTTTATTACCTTTGAAAAGACAGCAGTATTGTCATTAGGTAAACCAGATATTTAACCATGGTTGTAAGGCATGTTGTACAAACTAAAGTCTAATGTTTAAATAACACTTATCTACATAAGCCAATAGAAGGAACATTTAGAAATTGTCCTGACTGGTGGTTTGAATAAGAGATTTTTTTTTTTTAAATTTTGAAGATGACAAAATGGCAGGGATAAATGTGTATATAACTCAGGAATATAAGAGCCTAATCAGAAATAAACAGATATTTCTATGAGTATAATTCTTTTGATTTAAAGCACAGGATTTAATGTTCCAAACTGGCTGGTGGTGGCACACATGGGAGGTGGAGGGTAGGGTATTGGAATGGGCAGTGGGGTTGGGGTGAGGGTGAGGGTGAGGAGCTAACCTGGTCTACAGAGTATTCCAGGACAGCTGGGACTACACAGAGAAATATTGTCTTGAAAAACATGAAAAAATTAATCAATAAAATTAATGTTCCTCACAGTAACAACATTTTGAGTCTTCAAAATTTATCCAGCTTTGTCTTGCCATTTGCTATGTTTCTAGTATATATGTTTTTGTATATAATAATAATAATAATAATAATAATAATAATAATAATAATAATAATATGTGTGTATATTTATATGATAATGAACAAAATCCTGCTAACTATAGAGTATCTCCAGAAATGAGAAAAACATTTAGCATTTCGGTACTAAAGTCTTGATAACCTAGTGATAGAGTATCTGAAGCAGGAGCCAATTAATTTTTAAATTGTTTTAACTATGTATGTGGATGGTGTATTTGCCTCTGCCTCTCCCTCCTTCTCCCTTCCTCCTGGCAGCAAGCCCCTAGGATCTACATGTCTCTGCCCCCATCACTTTGGGTACATATGTGTGCTCCGTACCCTACTTCTATGTGGATGCAAGGGATTTAATTCAGTTTCTCACACTTATGTGACAGATTTTTTATCCACTGAGTTCCAAGTCCAGGCCCCAAGGTAAATTATTCCTTGATTCAAGGAATAATTATTCCTTAGATTCAAAATGCAGAATCTAAGCAGAGACTGAAGGAAAGGCCATCCAAAGACTGCCCCACCTGAGGATCCATCCCACATGCAGACACCAAACCCAGACACTATTGCAGATGCCAAGAAGTGCTTGCTGACAGGAGCCTCATACAGCAGTCTTCTGAGAGGCTCTGCCAGATCCTGACCAATACAGATGCAGATACTTGCAGCCAACCATCGGACTGAGCACAAAGACCCCAATGGAGGAATTAGGGGAAGGACTGAAGGAGCTGAAGGGGCCTTATTTGGCATCAATGGGAGGGAAGGCCTTTGGTCTTGTTAAGGCTTGATGCCCTAGTGTAGAGGAATGCTAGGGCAGTGAGGCAGGAGTGGGTAGGTGGCAGGGGGGAGCGCCCTCACAAAAGCAGGGGGAGGAAGGATGGGATAGGGGGTTCCTGAGGGGAAATTGGGAAGGGGGGGGTCTACTGGCTGGTTTTGTGTGTCAACTTGACACAGGCTAGAGTTATCACAGAGAAAGGAGCTTCATTTGGGGAAGTGCAGGATCTCCATGAGATCCTGCTGTGGGGCATTTTCTCAACTAGTGATCAAGTGGGGAGGGCCTATTGTGGGTGGTGCCATCCCTGGGCTGGTAGTCTTGGGTTCTATAAGAGAGCAGGCTGAGCAAGCCAGGGGAAGCAAGCCAGTAAGGAACATCCCTCCATGGCCTCTGCATCAGCTCCTGCTTCCTGACCTGCTTGAGTTCCAGTCCTGACTTCCTTTGGTGATGAACAGCAATGTGGAAATATAAGCTGAATAAATTCTTTCCTCCCCAACTTACTTCTTGGTCATGATGTTCATGCAGGAAAAGAAACCCTGACTAAAACAGGGGATAATGTTTGAAATGTAAATAAATAAAATATCCAATAAAAAAATAAAAGCTAGTGTATACTACTGATAAAAGCTGTTTAATACAGCGTAGGATGAGAGTTTCGGCATTATGTTAAACGTACCCACCTGTAAAAGCTTTCATTGCATCAACCAACTGTTTCATTTCAACTTCTTCAGCATCTGTAAGAAAATAAGTATGTATATGTGGACATGATCCCAAGACTCAGAAAACATGAATCATGACATTAAATTAAATAATATTTATATACTCTAGCATTTTAACATATTTTTAAATACTTCATAAGCATGAATTAGGGGCCAAACATTTAAACATGACAAATATAGCCTTTAAAATGTATTTTTTTATCATTTAAAGTAATAAAAATTTCAATAATAACAGGATAAAATCTAAAGAAGATTGCTTCAAGCTTACTAGGGCTGTTTACAATGGACAACTAAAAAACCATTTTTAGAGTTTTTTTGTTTTTTTTTTTTTTTACGTGTATGAGCACTTTGGCTGCATCTACAGAGGACAGAAGAGAGCATTGGATCCCTTGGAACTGAAATTCTGGACAGTTTTGAGCTGTCTTTTGGGTGTTTGGAATCAAATCCTGGACCTCTGTAAGAATACTGAGTCCTTTTAACTACTGAGCCATCTTTCCACCTAATTGACAGTGTCTTTGTTGTTGTTGCTTTTTGTTTTGTTTTTGTTTTTGTTTTTGTTTTGTTTAAGAAAAAGCACATGATATATATCAACATTTTAATATAGATTTCAGAAATATCCCCAATATAATTTGTCTATTCTCAGTACTTCTTTGACAAGGAGACAAACTTCTTTAGTTTATTTACTTGCATTGTATGTACAAATTGCAAATCATTTTGAGAACATTTTTGCTGTCACGGTGTGAGTAGACATTATGCAGAAAAGTGTTGCATTCATACCCCACGTTTTTTATTTAAAATATGATTTATTTGGGGGTAGGCAAAATTTTACATGTTTCAAAAGTCAAGTGTTACAAAAGAAACATTTCATGATGTGACTGTCCAGGGATCTCATGTACCCCATCTCCTGGCAATTTTGTTTACTTTAGAAGTAACTAATGTGACTACCTTCCCTTTTATTTAAAAAAAATAGACAAATAATAATTGAACACACCTATAAAGCCTAGTGTGGTGTTTTGAAATAAGTATAGATTGTAGAAAGCTAATCATGTATATAAGTCATTAATGCACCTGCTTGCTTTGTGATTAGAATGTTAATCAGTTTCAGCAATTTAAAAATATACGCTATTATTTTTTGAAAAGACTTTTTGAGATTATAATATACTAAATGATTTATCCCTTCTCTTTATACTCCCTCCTTATATACTCCCCCTCCTCTCCTTCACATACGTGGCCTCTTTTTCCATTAATTACTATTAAATGAATATCCATTGAATATCCATATGTGTGTGTATATGTGTATGTATATATAATGTATATGTATACATGTATATATGTGTATATATGTTCCTAAATATGTCCTTCTTAGTCTGTATGATGGTACTTGTATGTATGTTTTCAGGGCTCATCATTTGATATTGGTTATCAGTTGATGTGCTAGCCCCTAGGGAAGACTCTCATTTGTGGCATTCCTTAATTGTCTATAGCTCTTTTTGTAGGTGGAGGCCACGTGGGCTTTCCCCATCCACTTTGCCATATCCATTGGTGTTGTCATTGCAAAAGTGCATGACTCAACAATGCTCCTATGGAACCAGAACTTTGAACCTTTTGAGCATATCTCCCTCTTTTCTTACCCCACCTCACTCCAATCTGGAGTGTCCTTTTAGTTCTATGAGTTATCTACGTTAAGCTCCAACCTAGACATAGACATTCAGCATCTGCCTTTCCATGTCTAATTTTCCTCTCCTGAGTTGATTTCTCGGGTGCCCTCTCTCAGCACCAAGAATGCTAACAGAGCTGGGTGGTGCATCTAGGGATTTGGCCCCCTCTTCTAGGTCTCCCGTATACGTGACTACATCTATGGTATTGTTTGTAATGTCTCCCACTTCTTACTGATTTTGTATGTTTTAGCTTTCTTATTTGTTTTTCATTAGGTTAGCTAAAAGCCTCTCAACTCTATTTTCCAAAGCTTAACCTTTAGCTTTGTTGACTTCCCCGTTGCTTTCCTAGACTGTCTTTCACTGATTTGTACTATAGTCTTTATTCATAACCTTCTATGTTTGGACTAAATTTCCTTTTACTACCCTGAGGAATAACTATAGGTTGTCTATTTGAGATATATCCTCTTTTAAAAAGTAGTCAGTAATCTTTCCTTTCATTCTTCTCTGGGAGGGGTTGAAGGAGAAAATGGGGAGTGGATATAATCTAAACATACATTATCCATGTATGAAATGACAAAGAAATATAAATAATATGTTTAATTAACAAATGAAAAATACTACAAATACCACCACCACCATCATAACAACAACAAAACAATCTAAACAAAAGAAAAAAAAAACTCAAGTCCCAGTATGCCTGGGTTGTTAGAGCTTTACATACTGACCGCTCACTGGCAGGTTCTTGATCATGTCTTTATATTCCATGTCTGAGAGTTTCAACCCCATGCTTTTCACCATTGTGTCCAGTTTCTTGACAGAAGCCTTCCCTCCTTACAGGGAAAAAGATCATGAAGAGAAATCAATGACAAAATGTGACAAATCCAATTATTTCATGGCTATATTATAGGTTTCTTAGTAAGACTTTCAAGGTCCATAGAGGTCAAATTAAGTGCACAAAGTCATAACAGTGAAAAGTAAAACTTATTTTCTAAGTTTTTAAAAGAATCAATCATATTTCAAGTGCTTCTAGAGATATTCATATCTACCCTCAGAACGACACAAAGAAATGCCAACTGAGGATTTTGAAAAGTGCACTGATCATTGTTTCTCTGATGTCTCCATAAACTTTCTGAGCTCTGGAACAGATTTTTAAATTGTTAATAATTTTCTTTGTTATTTGTTGTTCAGGCTTCCACTTTATTTTCTGCCTTGCCACTGACTTGAAAGTCCAGTGTAAAATGGTGCATTGAAGAGTCAAGTGGACTAGGTTCTAGTAAGCAGACAGCAAACACAGATGAACAGGAGATACACAGATACACGCCAGACTGAAGAACTGGAAGTTCAATAAGTATAAAGTGTTATAAATGGAAGATATTGAGTCAGATGTAACTGCTTATCACTTACTTTTAAGAGACTTTATTGTGTTTGTCAATCTATTACGGTAGAAATTTCCATCAGCTGTAAGAAAAAACACAATTTAAGACAATAGAGGATGAGTTAAGGTCAATATTTGGACTCTTAGCTACTGAGCCATCTCTCTAGCCTTCAAAGTTAATATTTTGACCTAATACAGTATATTACCATATTTTTAAACAGATAATTCATATAGATTATAAAGTGAAAGGCAAACTTTCAAACTTTCAGAGGAAAATATAGGATATTTTATGACTATAAAGTCATAAAAATTCAAATCTTAAAAATTAATTTACGGGCTGGTGAGATGGCTCAGTGCGTAAGAGCACCGACTGCTCTTCTGAAGGTCCTGAGTTCAAATCCCAGCAACCACATGGTGGCTCACAGCCACCCGTAGTGAGATCTGGTGCCCTCTTCTGGTGCTGTCTGAAGACAGCTACAGTGTACTTATTTATAGTAATAAATAAATCTCTTTAAAAAAATTAATTTACATAAATTAAAAGGCATATTTCTCAAGATGAAAATGTAAAGCCATGTCAACATCAAGGAATATTTTAAAAATATAAGCAAAAACTTAGTATTTAAAATGGGAAAGCAAAGAAAGCCACCTTTCTTACACTTCCTTTATAAATACAGTTTTATTGGTACATAGCTATACCATTAAAAAAAAAACCCTATGAACCAGGGATGATTTTGGCTTGCATCAAGAAGGCTGAGCAGTTTTGATAGAGGCAGTAAAGCCTAGAATACTTGCCACTTGGCTTTTTACAGAAATCATTTGCTTGCTTCCTGGCATGGAATACAAAGAACTTTTTATAAACAGTGAGAAAAATAGATGCCAACTAGCAAAATACAAGGCAAAAATCACAAGATGAGTACTTTTCAAAGGGCAAAGCAACTGTTGATAAAAATATGAAAGTTATGAAGACAACAGTTTTTAACCCCATGGATTAGCAGGTATTTGACAGGTATTTGAGGCCCTGGGAAGTGCAGGGGGAATTCTCCTGGAGCAGGTGTGAGTCTCTTAAACATTCTGGGCTCTCTCTTCCTTTGGATGCATGGCAGGATCCCCAACCAAACTCAGCTACATTTCCAAGGACGTTTCTGCCCTAGAATGTTTCTTTCCCTTTTGACAGTCTGACATCTTAAAGACAATAAAAGAACATAAGGAAGGCCAGCTAGATGACTCAGGGTAAAGGCATTGGCTATCAAGATTCATGACCTGAATTCATTCTTCAGGGAACACATCATGGAAGGAGACGTGTGTACATACTTAAAAGTGATAAAAAAAAAATGTTACAAAGGAACATAAGGAAAATTCTGGAAGTAATCTGTTTAGTACCTTTGACCATGAATGGCCATAGTACTATGGGTGAAATGTGTACAATAAATGCACATGAGTTTCTGAATATCAAACCTGTAGTAGAAAAACATGAGTAAAAGCATAGGGTCTCTCAATCATAACAAAAAAAATATAGGACAAACTACTTGAGAAATAATGATGCAAGTATTAGGTTAAAGGAAACTTGGAGTGATAACTGAAGTATGTACATACTCAGTATTTAGAATTTTAAGGAGGTATCCACTAGAAAAATATACAGATTTATTTATTATCTATCTATCCATCTACCTATTTATCTATTTTTATGTATATGAGTGGTCTTGCCTGCATGCATGTCTGTGTACCATTCTTCTGTGGCCAGCAGAAGCAAGAAGAAACTATCAGATCATCTGGGGCCAGCTGCATAGATGGTTGTGAACCACCATGTGGGTGCTGGGAACTGGGCCCCTAGTCCTCAGCAAGAACAGCAAATGCTGCTTTCCGCTGCGCCATCTCTCCATTCCACACCCCGCTCCCAGAAAATATTTTAGATGTCAGTTTGCTTTTTTTTTCTTTCTTGGAAGTACAAGTCACTAAAGTGATGAAGATCCAAACAAGACTACTATTCCTCTTTATTATAAGGAGCCTTTCCACAGAAAAGCATCATTTTTATCTAAAGAATTGAAGAAGAGTTAAATGGCATAGCTGGGCTTGCTCACACAGCACGTTTGGGCCATCTGATCTTAATGTCTCCATGGCCATCAGAATGAAGCTAATAAAGTCCTCCTAAGTGAACCTTCACCTAAGTACCCCTGTGGCTACAGCAGGGCTTACCATCAACAGGGAGGTTCTCCATCAGCTCTACGAATTCCTCTTCCGTGAGCCTCAATCCCAGGCTGTCTAGAATATCTTTTATGTCTCTGATATTTTCTTCTTCTCCTTAAAAACACAGAAAAGGTGACAAATTCAAATGTTACTCTGAGAGTAGGTGATATTTTAAAATAACTCTTTGTGGGGTTAGATGGCTGAGCACTGGCTGCTCTTTTCAGAGGAAGAGAGTTTGATGCTCAGCACCCATATGGAGGATTGCAGTCTTTAACTTCAGTTAGAGAGAATTTGATCACTTTTCTGACCACTCTGGGCACCAGGCATACATGTGGTGCACTGACATATATGCAGGCAAAACACTCATCCACATGAAATAAAATTAAAATATAAATGAATAAATATTTTGTGTATAGCCCTGGTACTGTCTGTACTTTGATGCCAATTCAACTTTTCCAAGAGGGGCTACCTGGGATGAGGAGTGAATCATGTATTCAGGACTTCTTGTGACCCTTCTAATGAATAAAGAAAGCAATCACTGGGCAGTAGGCAGAACTTCCGGGTTGGAGGGAGGAAGAGAAGAGACAGGAGAGGGATACGGGCTTTTGGACAGGGACAGAGGACAAGATGTAACTACAAGTGACCCCCAGTTTTGGTGGCAAATCTGCCAGGATTCGCCACCTGAGGATTTAGATTTAATAAGGCTTATAAGATTAGGATTCTAGGTGTTGCGCACAGTGACTGGGTTACCATTGATTCTGAACTAAGCTTGAGTGGTATTTTCCTTCACACAGAGGTTCAGCTGGCTCCAGAGAGAAAGGTACAGTGGCAAAGCATGGGTTTGCAAGAAGTGCACCCCAAAAGGGAATTATGAAGCAGGGTTGGCGTGGTAGCCATCCACCTGTGGGAACGTAGCAAGCTGGGTGGAGAGATATCAGAGCTCTAAGTCAGAGAGTCTCCACGACATGAGAACGGCCCACTGGGACTCGACAACATAGCATAAATTGCATTTTTAAAATATTTCCCACAACATAATTAATTTTTTTGTGTGTGTCAGATGCCATGGCACATGCTTCTAATTCCATTACTCAGTAGATGGAGCCAAAAGGATCGAAAGTTCAAGCCTAGCCTGGTCTATATATAGTTTGAGGCTAGCCTGTGCTATAAGGACAGCCTGCTTTAAAAAGGTGAAATGAGGAGCTGGAGAGATGGCTCAGCGGTTAAGAGTGTTGGCTACGCTTCCAGAAGACCTGAGTTCAACTCCCAGCACCCACACGACAGCTTGTAACTGTTTGTAACTCCAGTTCCAGGGGATCCAACATCCTCCTACAGACACACATACAGGCCAAACACCGATGTGCATAAAATGATAAGAAACAAATCATTAAAAACAACTAAAAAGAATAAAGAAAAGAATGACCAATGTGACTATTCAGTGTTACTATCAACTAGTAAAAGAACCGAAGTGCAGGCCCCACCTAGCCACTTCTAATTGGAAAGCGGTAGGTTTCTTCCCCTTGTCCTCGTAAACTGGGTAACTTCAAACGGACATCAAGCAGAGCACAGAGTTAAGCATTTATTGAAGAATTCAGTTTATATTTTAATTGTCTGGATAATTTTATAATCAGAAGCTGAATGGGCTTGTTATTCAATTTATGAAGTCTATATTTTTTTATTAAATTCTACTTCATAGTTTATAATTTTATACTTTTTAAGGCACAGAGTACTAAAATTATGTCAGTTAAAAATATACAGGATGAAATCTCACTATTAACAAAGAACAGTTAGAAGAATTAACCTTAAAATATGTATAATTCAAACTATAGGTATAATTAGATGTAAGCAAAAGTAGAAGAGAATAGAGAACTCAGGATAGATAAAAGTGACAGCCTTGGATTTAGAAAAAATCATGTCTCACCTACGAGAGTGTTTACTCCCGTCATCAAGTCATGGAAATTAACTTTCCCGTCACCTATAAGAACAGATATTAGGATATAAATCTCATCAAAGAGAAAAATATGCAAATAAAATTTTCTTGACCCACAAAAATTACCCCTATTATGTTTGAAAATCACCTTTCAATTTTAATGACCAGCTCTTTGGGAATCATGACATATTAGTAGAAGGCACCCTGTTCCCGTGTCTTAACCAGGAAGTGACTTTAAGGATGTCAGTGTTGTCATAATAACTCATTTTGTGTGCTTTTCTAGTTATGACTGTGTCTTACTATTAAAACATTAATTAAGAAGAACACATGAACTAAAATGCCAATTAAAAGAGAAATATTTTTAGATGAAACTAAGTCTGGGCAGCTTACAGAATCCGTGAATATTCCAATGGGATGACAAAGGGTGAAGCACATATATGCTGAACACTGCTGTGTCCGAGACCCTTGCTAGCCCAAGCCAGCCCAAGCCCCCAAGGCAACCTGAAGTCACTCCATTTCCACTGCACGTTTGCAAGCCTAAATTTGATGATACAAGTAATTTGATAATTTACTTTCTGCTTATTTGTTCTTTACTTGGAAGGCTCACTGGAGGGGATGCTCACCCCTCCCTGGAACTGTCTATACTATGGGACACCCAGTTGATCTTCAGCAGTTGGCTTCTGCTGGGTGTTTTGAGCACCTAATTTGATGGTCTGTCTGTCTGTCTGTCTGTCTCTCTCTCTCTCTCTTTTTTTTTTTTTTTTGCTTTAGACTGTAACATACTGAATAAATTCTAGTAATCAAATCCCAAACAGAAATTTGTGCTTGAAAATTAAAATACCAACCTTAAGGAAACAACAAGGTATACAAGAAAAGTTCAATAAACCAGTTTGCAAGCGGCACTCTACAGAAGGCAGAGTTGGCAGCTCTAAAGCTTACCATCAGCTAGTAGGTTTTTTTTTAGAAGATCAATCTCCTTTTCAGTAAGGTTGATTCCCACATTTTCTAGGGCAGTATTTATTTTATTTTGTTTAACTTTTCCTCCTTAGAAAGAGAGATATATTAAAATGAGAGATGTTTTAAATATTAGAAATATATTAGCTGCATTATATTAAAATACAAAGTAAAGAAAATACAATGCATTTCTAGATACTAATGCTACTTTTAAATATGAATGAACCTTTAGAACTCTGTATTAAACAACTTTATATTTGTAAAACTCATATAATAGTTTATGAAGTTATGATTGAAGACAATGAAATGCATAGCCAAGGGATTTTGAAACAAGTACTATTTGCTTCCACAGATATTTAAAAAATTTGATAGACTTGGTTTACTCATATTTGAAGATAGTTTTTGAGTAGAGATTCTTAAAAATAGAAAAAAATTGTGCTGGTTTGAAAATACATACCTGTCTCTATAAACTACCTGAGATGACTTCAGAGAGCTCATGTTCTGAAGCTGAACATGAATTGGGGCTGGGAGTGTATAGAGAAGAAAATGAAAACTTGTAATTGTAAACCAAGGGGCCAAAAGAGAAGACAGATGTTAGCTAGCATGGGGCCCATGGGATGAGAGAACCATCAGGGAAGTGACCAGTGAGGCTTCTGGCTACCAATGCTTCATTTAAAATTTTTTATGTACATTGGTGTTTTGCTTACGTGTATGTCTGTGTGAGATTCCAGATACCCTGGAACTGGACACTTGTGAGCTACCATGTGGATGCTGGGAACTGAACCTGGGTTCTCTAGAAGAGCATCCAGAACTCTTAACTACAGAGCCATCTCTTCAGCCCCAAAGTGCTTCTTTTTTTTTTTTTTTTTAACAGTGACATTCAATTTACTTAGTGATAACATTTTCAAATTTAAAAATGTGAAACATGAATTGTCACACTAAGTTTTTTGAGAAATATTCTGGCTGTCTTCTTCCAAAAGGCCTCAGAATGCTAGGAAGCATCCTTCTTTCATCTGGGAAGCATCCGTCCTGCGTCCTCTCAGCAAGGGTCAAATGTAGAGCTCCTAGCTCTTTAATTATCCCCAAATTCCACCTTTTTTTTTGAAGTAATTACTGGGAAACTCAGGGGAGGAGAAATTATTAGTTATAACCTTATGTATTTGTCCGGTTATCCTTAGCTGAATGTCACTAAAAACATGTTCTAGCTAAAGAAATCATAATGACAGAATGGACCTCATTCTACCAAGCCAAGTAAAGGCACATGCCACCAATCCTGATGGCATAAGTTTAACCCCTAGGACCCACATGGGGGATGGAGAGAATCAATTCCCACAGGTTGTCCTCTGACCTCCTCATGTACACCATGTCCACCCACACAAAATAAGATCTTTTAAGAGGAAAATAATGCTTAATATCCCTGACAATGGGTGTGGTTAATTTGGGGTCACCTGCACTTCTCTAACTGATCAGTAATTCTTATTATTGTCATCAAAACTTTATCTATCTATCTACAATGCAAATGACAATTTGACAACTTAAATACAGGAGATTGTGTTGTGAGACTTTTCACAAATATAAAAAGAAGTCACTCATTGTAGAGGTAAAGGGCATTTATAATAAAGAAGGTAAATTGAGAAAGTATGAGATGAGAACCCTAAAACACAAGCTAGACATCAATTCTCAAACTGCTCACTACTCACCTTTGAAAGACTTTATCCCACTCAACAATCTGTTCTTATAGATCTTCCCAGATTCTATAATGAAAAACATGTTTAATGCCAAACAAAATGTGATACAGATGCTCATGAAACATACATTTCTTTCTCCTTATTATAATCATTTTCATAAATTTTTTTCAGAGACATGGTTACTGTAGCAACATAGGCTGGCCTCGAACTTCTTGCACCTCCTAAGTGCTGGTGTTAGAGACCTAGACAAACATACACACTCAGCTATACACAATTTTTTATTATTTAGTGAATAAATGTTTTTATATCCCAATAAAACCTGAAGAATTTAGAAATGAGAACTATCAGTCTCAAAGACTATGTAGTTGGACACCTGAGATAATCTTCATTTCTTTATTTTAGAATTCCACACATGAACGCATGTGTTTATATCACATCCATCTGTCTTGAGCTTCCACTGTCCCCTTCTTAAGTTTATGCCCCTTTTTCCTCTACAGTGGTTCTTGTCATAGAAACTGTTGTATGTCTTACCTAGTCCAGTCAGTGTTGCCACACATGCATGGGCATAGTGTCTGCTACTTCAACACAGGCTTGTCCATGAAGAAAATGGACTTGCCTACCCTCAGCAGCCTTCAGCAGCCTGTAGTTCATGAGTTCTCAGTTTTAATAGGCTCAGCTATGCAAATGCCCATGTCTTTTTTGACTTTTCCCAACTGATTCTAAAAATTCCTTTCTATTAGGTCCCTCCTTTGGTTTTTCTTAGTAGACTAGTATTGCACCTGTCATTCTCTGCACAACAAAACTTCATTTTAACAAAAGAAACCTTGCCAGAGTCCTATAAAACTAAGCTCACCATCAACAGGCAGCCCGCGTATCAGACTCATCTGCTCTTTATCTGTCAGCTCAAGGCCCACTTTTTCCAGTAGATCCGGAAGAGCCCGCATGTCAACCTTTGGCCCTTTGAAAAATGTAAAATATTATCATCCCAAATGTTAGAGAACAATTATTTCAAGAAGCAATGTTAATCTGAGGGAAAATTTAAAAAACAGTAAAATACTCGTATACAGAATCAAGAGGGATCGTGTACCACATTTACAGAAATGCCAGAGTGTATTTTATGATCTGAGGATGAGTCAAAGGAGAGGGAAATAAATTTTATCTGCATGACTTCTAATTAAGCCATCAGAACCAGTTCATTTATGCATCTTACCAGAGGGCACTATATATTGTCTTTCTTTACAGTTTTTACTAAGTTGTGTTATTTGCCTTTGACATAGATAGCAACTGTCTTTTATGGTTGTTACTTGATGTACTCTGGATTGGGCATTTATTAATAACACTTCAGTAAATGATAATGCCAGGGTAACTACTCTAGAAAGCTGACAATGTTAGTGTTCTACACATTTAGCCAGCAAAAGGGCAAAAGCTCACATTTTATCAAAATTAAAACAAAACAGATCAGGGAGAGAATAGTAGAACAAGGAATTACACTACTGTATAAAGCCCCAGGTTTGGTTCTCACTCACCTGTAAATGTTCTTAATCCCTTAAACAATTTGTTCAATGCAACTCTTCCATGCACTATTAAGAAATTCAAGTAAAGAAATATATCACATGATGCAAAAAAGAGTAAGAGGAAAATATTCTAGCAACATATTCAATAATTTCTGCAGCTTTATCTTCTTCATAAGGATGAACCAGGATGAAGAAACAAACTGCTAAAAATGTAACAATTTCACCCATGTGACCATCAGCCATGTGGCCATCATTTTGGTCACAGTAACTTGAACTTTCCACATTCAAGGGGTAAGACCCAGAGGCATTGATGCTAAGTAACTTTTATTCAGATCCGACCACTACGACAGGGTTTGAGTATGTTTTATACTACTGCAGAGTGTTTGGAGATTACTAACCATTTGCTCATGTCGTAATTTCTCAATCGGTATTTACCTATTTTTTCCTCCCAGGCAGATTCACTTATTCTTCTGAAGTGTAAGTGATAACTGAGAGGTGCTTCTGGGTCAGAGGATTATACTTACTGCTCTATTAATATTGAGTCAACAAAGAGTGACATCACTGCCAGGGGTATTGATTCTCCTAATAGGTGTAAAGATTAATGTAGTCAGAATAATATTAGAGACTGGTCTTGTGGGGAAGAGACTGAGAGAAGGAGGGAGGGAGGGAGGGAAGGAAGGAAGGAGGGAAGGAGGAAGGTAGGTAGGGAGGGAGGGAGTGAGGAAGAGACGAAGAGACTTATTGCCTTTCGAGTAGTTAATAAAAGGACAACAGCTCATTCCATGGCAGTAGTCTAAGTTGTATAAAAGGCATCATGTATCTCCAACAAACATTTGAAAACGTTTCATAAGTAGAACCTCAGCAGTAAATTAGTAAAGCTCAGCAAGACATAGATGCATATTTATACAAGATTACTGTAAATGCTAATAACTAATGGAAAAACTCCATTAAGAGTTTGATGAAAATATGTAATTTTGACTTGATCTTATCTTTGTAAAAGTAAATATGTGCCTACTCTAGAACCCAGGTACTTTAGAGTATAAACTTCTAAGTAGGTATCTATGGAAATTCTTTGACATGTGCATCATGAGGCACACTTTTGGAAGGAATCATTGTAGCAGTGAGAACTAGAAACAATGGAAATATCCACTAAATAGAAAAACTGTAAGAAGATTGTGGCATATTCATGCAGTAAAATATTTATAGCAATAATAAAGTGTTACTTTTTTTTATAAAGTGGCCTTTGGGGGCATTTGGGATTCAATATTGAAGTAAGTTCCAGAAAATTTGTGAGACATTGTAAGATAAGATTTTAATAAAATTTACAAACAGGTAAATGCATATCTATTTTGAAATATGTTCAGGAACACACACACACTTATTTGAAACATGTGCTTTCAAAACAAGGGGCCTATAAATGCAAAATCTAGCATAGCAGTTTACTGAAAAAGGTATGAGAGGGAAGAAGGTCCCATATAATGCAGGAAGCACTGTTAATGCCTAAGTTACATGAAGTAGTTATGGCTTTTATTACAAATACTTCATAATACATGTTATATAAGACATATTTTACATTTCCAAATATCATATTTAAAGAGATGTATTCAGTATCAACTGTATTCAAACTATGCGATGTTTCCTTAGCATAACTCCTGTCAATCATTGGTAGAACATTTGGCCAGGACTTAAGTGTTCCTGGCAAAAATGAGTTGGCAAAAGTATGACATTGTCAGTTAAATTCATTTAGTTACTTTTATATTGCTCCATCCTAAACATGTCTTTTATTGTCTCACTTTTGTTTGTTTGTTTGTTTGTTTGTTTGTTTTGAGACAGGGTTTCTCTGTATAGCCCTGGCTGTCCTGGAACTCACTCTATAGACCAGGCTGGCCTCAAACTCAGAAATCTGCCTGCCTCTGCTTCCCAAGTGCTAGGATTAAAGGTGTGCGTCACCACTGCCTGGCATTGTCTCAGTTTTTATATCTTAAGGAATCTGGATGATTTGAAAAAAGTGGAAAAAATACATTTAGATAAACCCGGAATCATAATTATTTTTTTATGTTTGAAATTTTGCAATTTAAGCATTTCCCACTATTTAATACATAGTAAATGAATCCATAAAACACAAGTAATACTGTTAGAATAAACAGGTACATTTACATAAATGTATATATACATATCTTGTGAAGGCCACAGACATCAGTGGCATCAATAAAATGACACGGCACGTGATCACAAGGGGTACTGTTAGCCCAGAGTTCCCTCAGTTTCATATGCTTCTGTTTTACTCATTTGTGATGAAGTTACTCTGTGATTTGATACAGTTAAGAGTAACCATCATCCAGGCTGGAGAAGCTGGAGCCCAAGAACACAATGCTTCAACTGGGATGCTCAGAACAGAGTGATGGGCCAATCATGCTCAGAACAGAGGAATGGGCCAATCATGCTCAGAACAGAGGAATGGGCCAATCATGCTGGGAGAATCCTCCAGGGTCCTTGTCCTGTGCCAGGCTTTGCCATGGCTTCATGGCAAAGGAATGTGCCCAACCTATTATGCTCTCCTGTTCCTTACTTTGTCTCCTTGAGTGGTGGCAATGTCTGGATTAAGTGGGATTAGTGATTGTGGAAATGGTCATTTCAGTAGATGGCTGTGAAATCCCTCCTACCCCTACCCTTAGCATTCATTGCTTCTCACTATCACTTTCCATGTGATTTATCTTTAATGTTTTAATTGTACTGTTACTCTCAGATGTCTTCTACATTTTCCCTTTCCCCCAGCTCTTCCCATTCCAGTAGAATACCTGAATAAACTCAGCTTACCAGTCTTCAAACGGCAAGAACTGTGTCATGAATGAACAAACATCAGGTCATCACCTCCCTTCATATCTAAAGACATCCAGCTGTGCCTGATGCACATTTAGGAGTAAACATCGACTACCTGACTATGTGCACAAATTCCAGATTTCTGAGCGACTTCTGAACATCTTAAATGCTCACCATCAGCAGCCAGGCTCTGCTTCAGATCCTTGATTTCTTCGTCTGTGAGCTTCCACCCCATGTTTTTCAAAACCACATCGATTTTACTGAGATTAACAGTCCCACCTAGGAAAATCAAGAGGAACTAGTAAAATCTGATGAGTTCTAATTCCAAAGTTCTTCATTTCAATTAAGGTTTCTAGTTTTAATGAGACTCTTTGGGCCACAAAGGGTCAATAATGAGCTTAAAAGTGGGATCTATTTCCTCAGTTTGAACTACAGCTGCTTGGTTTACAGACCTCCATGGAACAGCATAAAGTCTCATCTAGTCAACACTGTCAAGGTGAACTCAGTCAATGGCTTTATTCCTTTTCTCTCCCCCTGGCAGTAGAGATTGAGATCAAGCCCTTACTCATACAAGCCTAGCACTCCACTGCTGAGCTACAAGACTAGCCCCACTATTAATTTTCAAACAGACAGTCATCGATTCTATTTGTACTAGTAAAGATGTCATCTTTTCATTAATAAGTAGTTCTGACTTGTTTACTTTGTAAGACCATCAGATTATCCCAACTCCTACCTAAATTATTCCCTTTGCTTCCCATTCTTATACAAATTTCTTTTTCAACAAACATGAATGTAATAAAAAAAAAGTAAACAATCCAACAATGTAAACATTTTCTGGTAACAAAGGCAATTAACAAAGAAAGACAAATTAAAACACAGGTAAGTTGATGGGTCTCTTCCACTTCTTCTATGCACTTCACTTACGATTAAAAGACTTCAAACCATCCATTATCCTGTTCTTGTGGACTTTTTCTTTAGCTGTAAGAAACATAAATGAGGTCACACTTAAATGAATCATGTAGAAAGTCACTAAGGCAGCAAAAGTCATAATTTAAGTTAAAAAAAATTAGTACATTGTGGGGCATCGGTTCTCCCCTTCCACCATGTGGGTACTGGGGGGAAAAACTCAGATCCTTAGGCTTGTTGGCAAGCGCTTCTACCCTGTAAACCATCTTGACGGCTCCCCACCATTTTTGAGACAACATTGCTAAACCTGAAGCTTGCCATTGGCTATCCTGTAAGCTGCCTGTCCTATCAGCTCTCCCTGTGGTATTAAAGCTTTAGCACACACTGCCATGCCCTGCTTTTTGTGTGAGTACTAGAGATTTGAACTCAGGTTCTCATACTAACACAGTCCTGGTTATTTTTCTAGTGCTGTGACAAAACACTATGACCAAGGTAACTTATAAAAGATATCATTTAATTTGGGGCTCACAATTTTAGACAGAGTTCATGACCATCATGGGAAGGCACATGGCAGCAGGCAGGCAGGCATGGCGCTGAAGCCGTAGCTAAAAGCTCACATCTTGAGACACAACCATGAAGCAGAGTGAGATAACTGGCAATAAAGCTCACCCCCTGTGAGATTCCCCCCTCCATCAAAGCCACACCCTACAATCCTTCCCAAAAATTTCCACCAACTAGGGAACAAGTATTCAAATGTAAGCCTATGAGGGCCATTTTCTTTTTAATCACCACACATGGTAAGTGTTTTACATATCTCTCCAGATTATGGATATAGTTATTTTAAGATGAAATTATACTATTCATTTCTTATAAATTATTGACAATTTTTATTCTCTACAAACCACATACTTCATAAATTTGGATATCATATACGGTGATACTTATTTTTAGTTGTGACTTTCTTTTAAAGCTTTTTTTAAAATTTTTAAGAAGTTATTTTATATGCATGGGTGTTTTGACAGCATGCATGCCTGTGCACCACATGTATGCCTAGTGCCCACAGAGGCCAGAAGAGAACATCAGATACTCTGAAATTGGAGTTACAGATGGACATAAGCTGCCATATAATTGCTAGGTAAAAAAAAAAAACCTCAAGTCCCTGGAAGAACAGCCAGTGCTCTTAACTGCTGAACTATCTCTCCAGTCCCAACATTTACTTATTTTTTATTTTATTTTATATGTGTAAATGTTTTTACATGAATGTGTATATGTGTACCTGATGACCAAGGTGGTGGAAAGAGAGCATTGGATCCCTTAATGTATGGTTATGAGATGCCATGTGTGTGTTAGGAACCAAACCTGTGTCCTCTACGAGAACGATGACTGCTCTCCATCACTGAGCCACAACCTGAGGCCCTTCCCAACCTTTTAACCTTTAAAAGATATTTTCTCTCCTCCTTCATTGTCAGCCTTCTGGTGCTCATGTATGTCTTCAACTGTTTCATATTAACAAGTAACTGAAATCTATCTATCTATCTATCTATCTATCTATCTATCTATCTATCTATCTATCTATCTCTATTATCTGTCTATCATCTATCTATCTATCTGCCTACTTATCACACACACATATACACATATAATTCCATTGGCATGAGATAATTAATCTGAATAAAATTTGAAAGTATCTTTGATGCATTTTAGAAAATCCTTATACATATTCTCAGAAGCAGTAAGAATGTACACTACAATCATGACAACATTAGCATTTTAAAACACTTACAAGTGATGGGTAGACATTCTATCAGCTCTTTCTTTTCCTTTTCTGTGAGAGCTATTCCCATTTCATTCAGAACATTTCCCATGTCTTGGATATCAATGTCTCCCCCTTGAACATCATAGAAACAGGCATATGTTAATGTGGAGAAATCTGTCCTCCCTCCAAACATATATTAAGGTCTCTTCAGCTACAACAGCTATATTAATGCACACAAATATTCTAAATGCTCACAATTCTCACTAATTGGGACAGAAATATAATCTTTCACTATTAACAACATGATAATAGACATAAAGATGCAGTTTACTGGAGGTAAACTAGTATAATGTGGGTAAAGACTGCATTAATTTTATCAGAATACCATGTCTCTTCTAATTCTCAGTAAGAAAAATAATTTTATCTTTATGAAAAGCTGTTTATAATTTTGTGTGCTAATTTAAATTTTGAAGTTAGTGAAAATTTATCTATCAGGAACTTGTACTGAACTAGTGCTAAAATGCAAATGTACTAAACTACAATTGCAGGTAGTTCACTAACATAGAAGGAAGACAGTAGAAAAACCAATATAAAATAATAGTATAAGTATAAATATATAATTTGATATAAAATTGACGTTAGCTTTATAGAGACCAACCTGTAATAGTTTCTACTGTTTCTAGCACTTGACCAAGATGAATCTTTCCATCAGCTGCAAGAAAAATCATAATTAGCACAAGAGATTAAAAGTTAAGAATTGAAGCCTATCAGCTTAATCTGAATCAATCAAAATTTCATCTATAATAAGGACAAGAATCTAATCTATGTTTGGTGGAAGACTGGCAAAGAAAACATTTTCTATGTTTTATGGTCACAGAAATGTCAGAATAATAGACTAATGGTGTTAGAAGGGGATCTGGAAAGCCATATTTCTAGTGCAAGCCCCAGGTTCTTTCCAGGATTTATGCTGTCAATCAAATTTCATTAGTGTGTGTATGTGTGTGTGTGGGTGTGTGAGGGGGGGGGAGAAACGGAAAGGGAAAGCGAGAGAGAAACAGAGTCAGAGTCAGAGACAGAGACAGAGATTTTCCATGTCTCAACTTGCAATTTTTCTGCCTTGGCCTCAGAGTGCAACTACACCAGTGACTCATGATTAGGTACATTCACCTTTATTGCTATTTTACCTGATAACTTGGAATGAC
>NW_022196911.1:101009886-101032320 GCF_008632895.1 Mastomys coucha | reverse complement strand
TAAAGGCGTGCGCCACCACCGCCCGGCGATATATGTTATTAATCTTTTGTTAATAGTATATTTATAAAACTCTGGATAAAGGTTTCTATTATCTTTGAGAAAAAAGGAATTAGTTAGTGCTAGAGAGTTGTGGACATATGGCACCATTTAATTACTAAGAAAGACTGATAATCTCTGGTGGGAGGGGCTATGAAGTCAAGGAGCCAAGAAGGCTGCCTGAGGCTCAACAATGTTGGAGCAGTTGCCAGAGTATGTCCTTGGAAGAATATCAAATGGCAGAGCATTAAATCTGAAACACGACATTCTTCTGAGCTTGAATTTATTTGTTTTACAGATTACATTTTATATATATGTATATATATCAATACAAATAAATTCTTTACTCCAAAGACTCAATAGGAAGGTTGAATGCATGATCCTTAGGCCTTCATAAAATTTTTAGACAAGTCTTTTAAATGTGTGATTATGAATCACAATAATGTAGAAAATGGTAATCAAAGGCAAGATGCCCAGTAACTAGAGCTTGAGGGATATGAGGTTGGAGTAGGGTAATGACAGAGAAGTTGCGATCATAGAAAGAAGGGCCCCGACACTTGCCCTCTTTAAACCAACTTTCCTACTGCAGAATTGGAAACATGTTTGGGTGTAGCTCGTTACAGACTTCTTCAAGAATGTCTCAGGATTAGTGAGGTGTGAAGATGACTCAGTCAACAAATGATGCACAGGCATGAGGAACTGAGTTCAGATCTCCAGCACCCATGTAAGAAGTCAAGCATGCCTGGTGCTGTAGTCCTACAAATGGGAAGGTAGAGACAGGAAGATCCCTGCAATCCCCCTGGCTAGCCATGCTGGCCCCATTTTGGTGAGAAACTGCATCTTACAAGGTGGAGAAGTGATAAAGGAAGACATCTGGCATCAACCTTTGGCCTACACACACATACACACACACACACATACACACACACACACAAACACACACACACACAAACACACACACACACCTACACACTTCCCTATACACACACCTACACATCTACATACACTCCTAAACACACACACATGCACACACACACATCTACACACATCCCTACACACACCCCTAGACACACACACACACCTACACACATCCCTACACACACCCCAAGACACACACACGCACATACAAATATACACCTATACACACACCTACACATACACCCCTACACACTCTACACATATCCCTACACACATACCCCTACACACACCCCTTAACACACCCCCTTACATACATCTCTACATACACACACACGCCTCTATATACACTCTTACATACATACCCCAACACACCTACTTATACCTCTGGACACACACACACACACACACACACACACACACACACAACTTGTTAATCAGGATCAAAACAGCTGCACAATGGTTGGGGTTTGTTACATGGGAACATAGTTATCTTAAGGAAGGTAATGATAACATAGTCCTTACTAAAACTAATTAACTTGTACTAAGTAGATTTATAGTCATATAATTTTTTCTGTAGGTGTGCTGGTTGTCTTAAAACCACAGGGTACATGTACAGTTTAGGCAATTGTGAATTAATTTCCATTCTTTCTTATCAGAAACAGCAACTTAATTTGTTTCCACTGTACTCAGTCAGTCCAGTTTCCATTCATTTACCAAGTATTTCAGGCTTATTCTCTCTCAGTTGCTTCATTTAATTTATCTTGCGCTAGAGAGAATAGCTGTAATGTATTTAAACATGACACATTTTAAATGTTTTAAAATAAAAACATAGTTTGTTCTTTTGCTAAGATAAAATAAATAGGCAGCCACCAGTCCATGATTGTTTCTGAACTCAGAATCCTTAGACAAGTGAGCCGAAACTGGAAGGTACTCCATTTAACCAAAAGATTTGGGAACGAAAATAAAAAAAAAAAAAAAAAAAAAAAAAAAAAAAAAAAACTAAAGAAAACCAAACTTAACCCAGTTGTAAACAACCATTGTAAATTCTCTTGGTTTCTACAGTTAGACTGTAAATGCCTGCATGGCTATCCAGGACTGTTATCTCTGGACTGGAGAGGCTGAGGCAAGAAGTTGGTAAGTTCAGGACCAGCCTGGGCTACTTAGTGTCACTTCATCTCAGAAAAAAAGAAAGATGTCTGTTGTGCACACTGCTGACATGGTTCTCTGAATTCTCTGAACATCTGGTTCTGAGAGTGGTCCAGACTTTAATGTTCAGACACTGTTGAATTTTTCTTTAAACACTCTAATGCACATTGTTCTTAAATTGAGACAGGTTTTTCCCCGATCTCTGAAAAATATTTTTATGTGTAAAATATAAGTAGTTAATACATATTCCCTCTCACAAGCTCAAAATGTCAGTTCTTGTCTAAAGTCCACTGTGCTATACAGCACTCACCAGTGAGTGGCAGATTTTCTGTCAGGCTTTCATGTTCTTTATCCGTGAGTTTGATGTCCATACTTTCCAGAACAGTGTCTAGGTTACTGACCTTAACCATTCCTCCTTGGGGAAGAAGAAACAAAAGGAGTTATGAAGAAATTAGCTAATGCTTCCAAATATGCATATAGCTAGGCCTAGTCTTTAATCTTATACTTCAGCACAACTAAAGTATACACGTAGGGTGTGTTTGTATTAGCGAACAATCATTGAAAGTTAGCTCAGCCAATCAGCTGTAATCAAGGCAAGCACGTACAACAGAAATATTCTAAGATTGAAGCATTGCTTGGGATTGGGTCTGCGTGCTTCGAGTTCTACAGCTTTAAAAGTGACCCGTCCAATAAGGTAAGAGCATAGCAAATATAAAGCTGTCTCCAGGGGGCATAGACAGAAAACACAGGGTATGCCTTCCTCTAAAACAAAGTCCTGGCAGCAGGTGAGAGTGACGGCTCCAGGTCCCAATAGTCAATTCTGCTTTGCTGGTACAGTTTAAGATGTATTTAAAACTCTAACCACCCTCTCCACCTGAGTATCACTGACAATACTCTCATCATCCAAAATTCTACAAGGAACATTGCTACCTGACATTATTCCGGGAGTCTGACTGTTGGGGGACTGTCTGCGGCCTAGAAGGGACTGTCATCACACAGCACAGGGCAGACCTTGACAGGATTTCTCTTCCCTTTCTTTTCTTTGTGATCAATTGTGTTGAGGGAAGGAGTGGGAAGGCATCTTAGCTACCACCCACACTTCCTTCTTCATTCTCTGTTAATTGGCTTTAGGGAGAATGATATAGTATAAAAAAAAAAGAAGTTTTTTTTTTTTGATTTATGAAATAAAATAAATTAATAGTCCTTTCAAATTGCTATTGAATGAATTCACAGAGAAATTAGCAATACCTTCTATATGACATTTGGTGTGTCTTTAGATTTTTTTAATGATTATTTGAGGGTGTGAATTAAAAAGGTTCAAAAATGGACATCTTGGGATGATATAATATGGATGGTTTTATCAAAGTACTGAGTGTAGGAAATGGAAAATCTAAATATAGAGACACAGGCACAATTAAAACCCACTGTTATGAATGCATGTGCTGGCTTCTTAGCAGATTTTTCTGCCAATCACACTTCTTACAAACCTTTCATCGCCTTCACTTCTTCCAGCACTCTCTTCTTATGCACCGTTCCAGATTCTACAAGAAAAGAGTGAAATTTATCCCCCAAGGAAAAGAAAGTTACACAATTGCTGAACAAGTGGCTAGTTTTAGTAAGTGAGATTTTTAAAGTATTTTTAGAGAAATCTTCCCTAAAATCCTATGAAATAAAAATAATTTTTAAAAGGTAAATTTTCTTAGTGACAAAAATATATATGGGGAGAGAACTAATGGGGAGCTATCTAGAAACTGTCTCCATTCCCTTCTGTCTCCTCTCCCACACCCTTCTCTCTTTAATAGAACCTTAACTTATTCTCCTTGGTTTTCCTTCTTTCCCTCATGTACTTAGGGCTCAGTAACATGCGTGGTCATGCTGCCACAATTACACCAACTCTGATGGCAGAATTATTGAAGAGCTTGGTGAGTCTTAGATTAAAATTCTACAACAGGGAATATGGGTTTTTTTTTCTATTCATTTTCAGCACTTTGTAGAAGAAACAATAGAAGAGATAAGTTTAGAAAACTATCCACAACCCCTAGGAATCCAGTCCCTTAAAAAAGGCATTTGCTTAACTCACCTTGGATGGGGAGGGCATCCCGTAGTGCCTCCTCTTCTTCTTCAGTGAGTTCAATCCCCATGTCTCTCAGAACTGTTAGTAGTTTGTTGGCATCAATACTATTTTCTTTTGAAAAACAGTAACATTGATATCTGGTCATTAGGAGAACAATCAATTCATGTCCAGTCATAAACACCTCATTTGTTCTATCTCATCGTCAGCTTCAAGTAGTAAGCTGGAAAAATCAAATCACCTTTAACTACAGTTACCAGAGAAACCACAGAGCGTCATCCCTTAATTTTATAAAAGGAATATTCTCTTAGTGCTAAGTTTGTGTGTGGCTGGTACAACTGAGCAGTACTTTTGGTTAAGATTTCTAAGCAATTTAGGACGAGAGATTTATAATTCTGGAAGGGAAATTCTTAATTATGCTATCATTGTGTTCAAAATAGCAGTGATACATGGATTCTCCCAAAAGTTTTAGCTTGTTATTTACCATGCCCATCAAAACAAGGGTTATTTAAATCCCATGGAAGGAAATAATATTATTGATGTATGAAAAGTAGTTCCTTCACATTTCTTTACAAAAATAAAACATTTAAATTGTATTATTAAATCTAAGACAAAACCCCAAGTAAGATTTTTTTGAGCATCTATCTACTAGTTAAGCAGTCATAAGGCAAAATATTCCAATTGGATAACTTGAAAAATTCTAAACATTAATACATGTCAAACCGGATACTCACCAGCAAAATTGTCTATAGAATCTAGCAAGTTCTTCAATTCAACCTTCTGATTATCTGTTAAGAAAACATACATAAAATCTGGGCACTAGTGGCACACACCTTTAATCATATTGACACTAAAGTATAAAGTAGAAGTAAGTTAATGTTTATAGACTCTATAATGTTATCCTATGTTTTCCATCTTCTGAGCTAGAAACACTGTATCATGATTACCAGAGCATGACCTACTATGGGCTAGGGAGTATTGCTTGCAATAGTCAGGAGTCAGTTACAATATTAGATTACCTTCTCCCATAGTGTCGGCTTGATGTTTCTTACACCCCAGAAATCTATTTATTCTGTAGACTCTGTTTATATCATGAACAGGCACTAGGAGTTACAAGTTGCATGTGTTATAAAAATAGTGTTTTAATTTGGATTTTAAAAGGACATCCTCATGTAGTGAGTTGATATTTTCTGTCTCCAGCTTCTTACTCTTTTGCCATGTAAAATATCACTCTGATGATTAATATATTTTATATTATTTATTATATTATTTAATTATTATATTATTTATATTATTAATATATTTATATTTTATAAAGCAGAAAGCAAATATTTATTTGTAAAACCAGTTTAAGAATAATTGCAATGGAGGCATGTTACATAGCTAAAATTGGCTCAGAGACATAAGGCAGTTTAGAATCTCAGAGATTTCTCTTTTATTGCATACAACATGACTCAGAAGTGTTTTGTGTTGTTCACTCCAAAATATAACTTTCTGTTTTTCTAATATCAAGTAACTATATTTAAATGTATTTTTCATGTAACTGAGAAGCTGATAAGACTGTTAACTCAAATATACCCCCAATAATCTGAGGTTTTGCTCATCATCTTACTGACAGCTGAAAGCAACCAGAGAGATCATGAATTGTCCACAGTGTCACCAAATTTCCCCAGAGGAGAACTTCTGTTCCTCGTCTTCTCCTTTAAAAGTAAATAGGCTCTGGAAAGACTCGCATGTAAATGATTCACACATTACATAGCTGGACTTAAGGGTATGGGAGTTATACTTTTAAAAGGTGCATGATTTTAGTATGTGCAGAGCTATGCAGCCATGACCACGACCACCTCACACCTCACATGCATTGGTCTGTAGCTACCACTTCACGCTCCTTCTACTGCTACCAGTCCTACACATTGCATATTAACTGAATACTACAAAAATGTGTGCTTTCATATGCATCTGCCTTAACTGAGTCTCTAATCAATTTCTTCCATCCACTGTACTTCAACATGAGTTCAGCTTTAACCATGATTCAGAATTTGCTTCTAAATTCTTAGAGAGGATGATTGAGAATATGGCCAAAGGATCGTGGGTTTGGGCTGGGAAGTGGGACATTACGCATTCCAGGTATTATAGCCTGAATGTTTGAAGGCCCTTGATGCTGACAAAGTGAGCACGTGTGATCATAGGGCTGTGGTAGCTGTCTCTCTCATTAATATTCTCCATCTTTGAGATGGTATTTTCTGTTCCCAGCCTTAACTTCCATCCTCACTTTCTTAGACTATCTTCCCCCAGATGTTTGTCTTTCTATGATTTTTTTTCTAGTCTTGGTAATAGTTCTATTCACCTTTTTAACATTATCTTTGATCTAAAATTAAAGGAGTTGCTGGCCTATATCAATAATACCCCTTTATTTTATTCTGCATCCAATGTCTGTTTTTATAACTGCTGTCATCCTAATGGAAGAATTCACTTCCAGAGTTCATTCTATTGACACGCGCACATTCTCAAGTGTGTCTGACCGGAACAATTAGATGTACATACTCACCATCGACAGGCACTTCCTCTAGCAAATTATCTATCTCATCTTTTGTGAACTTCATTCCAATGTTTTGCAAAACTGTGTCTATGTTAGCAACATCCACAAGACCGCCTTTGGAAAGGAAGAAAGGAATCTTAAAAGCATGGAATAACCTCAAAATCTGATACAAGCTATTCATCACTGTTAGTTCAAAGCCCAGTGCAGTATGGTTGGTTGTGCAAAGACTGCCAGTAAAATGGGTCCCTAAAACTTTTTCCTGGGAGCTTTTCTAGGGCATGGGGTTAGTTGATATAGCTAACTCCCAAAGCTTGTGCTCTAAGTCCTACGCTGCTTGCAGAAATAAGAAAATGAAAGTCACATAAATATGGGCAACAAGAGGATTAAATCTTGCTTCTAATCCAGAAAAGAACACACAGCCCTTTCCTCAGAGTCATCTCCAAATAGTTTACCTAAGACTTTTGAGCCATTCTTCTGATATTTTTGTCAAATTAGAAAATATTATAGGCATGCAAAATCTTCATGGTGATATGATTAACATCTATGTCACCCAATCAGCTCTAGGAATAAAGTTATGGACACCACAGGAAGAGCATCCTCATTGTCTTCTCAACCTTTCTCCTAGGAGACGCACTGTCATAAATGTAGTGTTCAAATTCTTGTGAGTATTTCATGCATGGGTGGGGAATGGTTTGTACAGTTTTAGAGTTTACATGACGAACCACATCAAAAGCTCATCCTGCCACTTCCACTTGCATTATTTTTGTACTTTCATGCGTGTTCATATCCAAACATAGAACTCTTCATTCATGTTACTTCCTATTGCTCTATGATAACAATGACCCATGACATGTTGATCCATTCTCCTATAGATGGATATTTAGGTCATTTGCAAGTTCTTGTTATAAGAAACAGCATTGATTGCGATAACGCTGTATGTGTATGCATGTGTAAGGCCGAATGGCCCAAGAGACAAGCTCCCCCTCCTCTGCAACCCACACATTTCAGTAGAACAGCTGGAAAAAAATATGCATATATTTAACATTCTGTAATTTTACCTAGTCTCCTTTGAAAGTGATGAGCGAATTCATACTTTATCGATGCATGAAGGTTCCATTGTTTGCTATGGTTGACCAGATTGGTACTGTTTGATTTTTATACTTTTTGTTGAACCCAAGATGTGTGTGATAGTTTGCTGCTTTTTCATTTAGATTTTTACAGTTGTTGATGGCATAAAGCATCTTTTATAATACTGATTGTCAAATTTCTACTACATTTCCTAGTTTAATACTTGCTATTTGATTTGTTCTTGCTGATTTGTGGGTGTATCCTAAATTCTACATACTCTCCTTCATATGTTTAAAAATAACCAATGTGTCAAAACTAGAAAAAAACCCTTTACTTATTTTTAGATTTTTGAGGATTCTCCATACTGATTTCCATAGTGGTTATACTAATTTGCAGTCCCACCAGCAGTGAATGAGGGCTCACTCCCCCAGACACTCATCAGCATTGTGGTTCGTTGTTTTGTTGATCTTAGACATTCTGACTGTGATGAGATGAAAGTTGTTCTAATTTGCATTTCCCTAACTGATAAGGATGATGAACACTTCTTTAGAGTGTGTCTTTGCCATTTTCATTTCTTGTATTGAGAACTCTCTGTTCAGACCCATAGCCCATTTTTTCAATCAGGTGATTTCTTTCCTTGATTCTTTGTATTTTGAGTTCTTTATATATTCTTTTATTATTAAATTAATTTATTTTTTACACTCCATATTCCATTACCCACCCCCATTCACCCTCCAAATGCTTCACATCCCACACCTCCTTTCCACCCCACCCCCTGTCTCCACGTGGATGCCCCCACCTACCACCCCACCTGACCTCTAAACTCTCTGGGGCCTCCAGTCTCTTGAGGGTTAGGTACATCATCTCTGAATGAACACAAACCATAATGGCACCCATACAATAGCTGCCTAATCAGACTTAAGGCGTAATAAATAGAAAGGACTAGAAAATCAGCCAACTACTTGGATTAGTGAGGTCATGCATCTTAGAAGGAAGACAGCTACCACTATAGCTTTACTAGACCAGCACAGCACCTAACTGCATTCTAAACATATCCTTTTAAATATAGATAAGCATAACTCTTAGCCCCTGTCAAAGAAGCTTCTTTTTATAGAAGACAGAGGGCATTACAGAAAAACACAACAGGTGCAAAGATCAAGAAAGACTATGATGCCCAATCCCAGTGCACAGTGGTTTGAATATTCTTGGCCCATGGGAAGTGGCACTATTAGGAGGTGTGGGCTTATAGGAGGAGGTGTGGACTTTTCGGAGGAAGTGTGTCACTATGGGGGATGGGTGTTGAGGCCTTATGCTTAAACTCTACCCAGTAGGAAGAGACTCTCTTCCTAATTGACGGCAGAACAGTGTCTTCTCTTGGTTGCTTTCAGATCAAGGTGTAGAACTCTCTCAGCTCTTTTTCCAGCACCATGTCTGCCTGCCTGTTGCCAAGTTTCCCACCACGGTGATAATAGACTGAACCTCTGAAACTCAAGTCAGCCCCAATTAAATGTTTGCTTTTATAAGAGTTGGGTTCTTTGTATATTTTGGATATTAGCCCTCTATTGGGTTTAGCTTGGTAAAGATCTTTTCCCAATCTGTAGGTTGCCTGAAGATCATTCTTAGGGTGTTTTGGTGAAGAATGTGGCTGCTTTTTGTACTTTCCTGGAGAGTCGGCCTGAGACTAAGGTGAAGAGATTCAGATTGGTTGCATTGAGGGAGGAGGTTTCAAAAAAAAGCCTAGCATAAACTGTGTCCTCTGGTTTACTCTCATGAAGAGCATTTTGGTCAAGCATAGCAAGCTGAGAAAGGAGGAAAATGTATGGCTCATATATTAAAGAGGAAACAGGAAGTGGAATGGAACTGAATCCTGTATTCAAGGAGATAAATGGTTAAAGGGATGATAACCTCAGAACACGATCCTACCCAGCTAAGCTTATTGTTTATGTGTTTGCCTTTGAACAAGGGTGGTAGTTGTATCTAGGCATTATGATGACCTATTTATTGTTTTCATTTGGACATAGGAGATATTATCATGAATCAAATTGAAAAGGGATGAGTTGTGATGGCTATTCTTGGTTGTTGACTATATCTGAGTTCAAGGTAAGTCTACAGAACAAGTTCTAGGACAGCCAAGCTTAGGCAGTGAAGGATTTGGAAAACAGAAAGCTGGTAAGAATGTAATGGAACAAGGGGAGTCATGTTCCATGGCAGAACATGAAAGCTTCTGCCATGTGGCTCTGGCTTTATAGTCAATAATAGAAGGAACTACTGGGACAATTGATGCTGGTTAGCTGGAGCTGAGAAATTAGCAGTGATTAAGAAGCATCACCGAGGCAAAATCTTCTGTGAAGTGTTTTCTAAGAACACAAAAAGCTGTGTTCCAGAGATATCCAAGGTTGTACCTTATGCCGCAGCTGAACGTGGTAGTGTATAAGAATCACCTAGGTGGTACTAGTTTTGTAGACATGAAGAGTTCATGAAGAACAGTTGAAGCTTGGCATTCTGAGAGGCCAGAAAAGGCCATTAGTAGAGGTACAGCCTCAGTCATAGTTTACAGCCCAAGACTGAATGTGTCATGCAAAGAAGTTGAGGCTTACCACCATGAAGAGAGCTTATGAGAGTTTATTTGTGAAGCTTAGTTGCACAGGAAGACCCCAGCATATTGGAGATGCCAGTACCATCGGCTGACCACCAAGAACAGTAGCAGCAATGGAGTAGAGTCAACCAGAGCCTAGAATGCTACAGAGGGCAGTGCTGGAGAAGGGACCCAGACCCTTTGGAGGAGCACAGAAGATCATGTGTGGATCCCATACAGTAGAACAAGAAGCTGTAACATTCAAGTTGCCTTGGGGGCCCCAAGATGTTAGAGATGCCAGGGGCACAGAATGCCTGCAAAGGAAAGTTCTTAATGGAGTGGAACCAGATCAAGAAAAAGAAATGTGTTGCAGTCAACAAAGATGAAAGGAGTTGGAGAGCTGAAGAGTGCTTTGACACGAGATGTGGAGATTCAGAGTTTGGAGGTTGTCAACCTGGTTTTTGGACTTGTCTTTTTGGTCCAGTATTTCCTCACTATGACATTTTGGAATGGTAATACAGATCATGTGCTATTGAAAGTATATGATGTGCTTTTTGAGTTTGATTTTATAGGAGATTATAGTTAAAAGATTGAATGAACCTCAGAATAGACTTTGAATTTTGAACTTTTAACATTGTTGAGACTGAAAGAGACTATGGACTTTTGAAGTTGGACTAAATGTATTTTGTATTGTGCTATGGGTAGGTATGACCCCCATAAGCTCATTAGCTATGACAAGCCTTTGTGGGACAGAGAGTGGAATGTGGTGGTTTAAATATGTCTGGCCCATGGGAAGTGGTCCTATCAGGTGGTGTGGCCTTGTTGGGGGAAGCGTGTCACTGTAGGGGTGAGCTTTGAGGTCCTATGCTTTAGCTGCCTGCAGAAGAGAATTATCTCCTGGTTGCCTTTAGACAGATCAAGATGTAGAACTCTCTGGTTCTCCAGCACCATGTCTGCCTGCATGTTCCCATGCTTCCCACCATAATAATAATGGACTGAACCTCTGCAACTGTAAACCAGCCCCAATTAAATGTTGTCCTTAAAAGAGTTGCCTGGGCCATGGTGTCTCTTTACAGCAATGGAAACCCTAACTAAGACACAGTGGATCTATCTACAATTCAGCTCCTGCAAATAAAAGTCAGGGAACACTCAGAAGGTGGGGTAGAAGAGGTAGCCGTGAGCAGATCTCATCAACTAAGAATAAAGCTAGAGTTTGACAGCTTTGAGACTGAGGACAGGAGGAGATCAAACTCGGAGCAGCTTATCTGTTATTTGCTGCTTCATGGGCTCAGAACACTGAAGTTCAGGAGTGTACTGGATACCCACAATAAAATCCCTGTAGCAAGGATATTAATGCTCAGGAAGACTTGGTACCAGTCTTAGTGCTGCGGTTGCTCCCCAGATTCCCAATGCATTCGGGAGACATCCTCTAGTTAAATCATTAGCTTTGATATGATCTCTGGAGTCTCAAGACAGTGAGGGGTATCAGCCCAACCTACAGAACACAAGGCTAAGTGTCTCTGGCAGAGGTTTCTAGTACACAAAGAAAAAAGACTACCTCGGTGAAGACAGCTCTGGTGGATGCCAGACATTCCATCAGTGCAGACTTAGCAGCAGCAGAAATCATGAGGGGAAATGACATCCACATTTAAGGGCCAGGTGAAGGTACTGTTAACATTCCTGTCTCATTTTGTTGTCGTTGTTCCTTCCCCACCCCCACTCCCTGGGATTCCTTGCTTTCTGTTATTACAGAGTACTACATCATAGACAACAGCATTTTTTACTTTATTGTGTTTTAACATACTCTTGTTGTTCTTCAGATATTCATGTAGTTAGATCTACGCATTTTCTAATTTAAAGGCAATATATTTTTCTTTTCCTAGTTTCTAGTTACTTTCCTTTTCCCAACTTTCTCCTTCTCTGCATTTAGTAGTATTTGGTTTTACTTTATTTTTTTTCCTAACTGTTCATGACACATACACAGACACACGTGGATGTGTGTGTGCCTATATATACTATACGTATTTATTTATATATGTGCATGTATGTCATGGCGGTAGAAAGGGAAAGAGGGGGAAAAGATCTTCAGTTTTGGAGAAATGGAGCGGATGATGGAGTGTGTGTGGCAAGGAAGCTGGAAAGGAGACTAAGCAGGGCAAAGGAAGATTTCTGGGTAGAAGAGGGCACGAGGTGTGTGGGGGGAAGCAGGGTCAATGGGAAGAATGAGAACAAAGTTTACTGACATAAAGGTGCCTCATTAATGCATTACTTTGTACAATTTACCAAATAATTAATTTAAAAGCATTTTGAATGAAAAGAGCAGTTCAAGAGTATGTTTGGTAAAATCAACACAGAAACTATGCTTGTAAAAATAACATAAATGTACTGACAAGATTCTAAACCTAGAGAATACAACACAAGCTTCACATTCACGAGCCTTTTTGTAGTCGCTTACTTTTGGAGGCAACTGCCGTTTCGAACAACCTCTTCCTGTGCACCTTCCTGTTGGCTGTAAGGACAGAAGTCAGGTCACCAGAGGTGCTGAAGCAAGGGAATACTAAGGCTCTAACTTCACCATTCACCTAGAAGAGCTGCATTTCTTATTTACAAAAGATGGAAAACAACTCAAACTGCAAGACATTCTGAACATGGCTTCCTTTTGCAAACATTCTATCCTGCTCAAACAAAACAGAGGCGTCTTAGTTTGTCCCTGTCCTCTCTTTAATTTCTCCATTTTTTTTCCTCCCAGTACTCTCTCAGCCATTCACCTTTACATATAAACCTGTAGAATTTTGAAGATATTTTTCTCACTGGAATAAAAAATAAAAACGGGATCACCTTTTTCTAATCTAATACAAGATAAGTGATTAACAGTGCAGATCATTGCAAACTGTAATGGCACAGCTGGGATTACTTTCTAGTGAGTGGGATAGCTTCTAAACTTTTTTTTTTTTTAGGTTTCAAATATCAAATATAAGTAGTCATGAAAATTTTAGAAAATTTAAAACTTGTGGTGCCCTTCCCCATCAAAACACACAGACTATTCCCCGCCTTCCAGAGCTGTGAAAGCCAGCCAGCAGGAAGAGAGTTCCCTATAAGCCAGCCAGCAGGAAGAGAGTTCCCTATAAGCCAGCCAGCAGGAAGAGAGTTCCCTATAACCCCAGTGTGTAGTGTTTTCAGCAAATAGGCTCTTGCCATCTGGTTATGGTGGGTAATTATGCACAGTGACAGTATTGCTCTATATTGTTCTGGGGGACTCTGAGACCTCTCTGACCAACAAGCAGGGAAACTGAGCCTGAGATTTTTATTTAATAACCATATCTTCTGGGAAATCCACTGTTCACCCACAAGTGGGACCTCTGTTCAAATTATTTTTCTAAAAAAAAAAAATTGTGGTTTTAATTAGCTTACAAACAAGCAGGGCTTCATGTGACTTCTTAAAGCTTACAGTTTTTATTTCCTTTAATTTACTTATTTATTCACTTTACATCCCAATCCTAGGCCCTATCTCCTCCCAGTTCCCCCTCTCACACGGCCCCTCTCCTCCCCTCCCCTTCCCTTCACCTCTGGTTACCTCAAGTCACTGCAGGACTAGGCACATCCTCTCCCACTGAGGCCAGACAAGGCAGTTCAGCTAGAAGAACATATCCCACATACAGGCAACAGCTTTTGGGATCGCCCCGTTCCAGCTGTTTGGGATCCACATGAAGACTAAGCTGCACATCTGCTACGCATGTGCAGGGGACCTACCCCTCATACGCTCTCCGATTGGAAGTTCAGTCTCTGGGAGCCTCCAAAGGTCTATGCTGGGGGGGGGGGGTTGTTTGTTTGTTTTTTGTTTTTTTTTTTTAAATGCTTACCATTAACTGGAAGCACGCTCTCTAATTGAGAACATTCATTTTCTGTGAGTTCTATTCCCATTTTTTCTATAGCACTTTTTATATCTTTGATGTTGACTTCTCCTCCTTAAAAATAAAGAAATTGAATGTAGGTAAGAATGTAAATGAGACAGGAAGGCCTCTGAGGTTTAGAAAACATACACATTTGCTTATTAACCAGCAGCTTCCAAAGCTTCACAATATAGGGCCTCGAGACCAGGGCACCAATCACCACAAAAGCAACTGTCCCTTAAAATGTAGACTCTGCAGTTATGGGACACAGCCAGAAGGGACACAGGTTAGACAGTGTAAGCCATTTACAACATCATAGACAGTTGATTCAGCAAATTCAGCAATTCTGCTTTCCTTTAGTTATGAATGGCATTATCTTTAGTTTTATTTAACTACTTATTGTGCTAGCTCAGCCCAGGGTGCTTTTTCTCCAGTACGAATTTATTTCTACTAAGAAGTTAAGAAGATGTACTATTTCAGGTTTACTTTTTGTATATTTATCCATAATCTACTCCTGTTTATCAGACATATCTCTGAATTTCTCTGGAAGGAGAGATGTTGGCCTTGACCAGAATACTATCCATCGGTAAGTCTGCATGCTTAATTCTGAACTCAGCTCCTTGTAACCAAATGAGTAGCAAGAAGGACTGACTCAGCCCACATGTCAGAGCTTTAGCTCCGTGGGCTGCCCTCCATGGGCAGCATGGCCCTACCATATCAGAGCTTTAGCTCCGTGGGCTGCCCTCCGTGGGCAGCATGGCCCTACCATACACTCTACTCTAAATGTGTCAATTTACCCCATTTCACTTGTTTCTTACATTGTCTTAAAATGGCTTAATACGTGGTGTGTTCATAACATTTTGACTCTGACCCAGCCTTTCTGCTCTGTCTTCTCTAGGCTTCCTTACTTAATGTTAAATCTGATAGCTTTGATTGTGATAAGAAAAAAATTCTTCCTGAAGTTCATAGTATACACATTAAGCTACAGTTTAGAGTATATCTTGGAGAATAGAGAACTTTGCATCAAGGCAGTACACTGGCATATATTAAATATGGGAAATCCAAAGTTAGAGTGTTCATGTAATATTCACAGGACTACTTAAGAGTATAAGAAGCAGTTAAAAAAGTTTAAGTTTATCCATCTCACTGGTAAACCATAATTGTCTAGAGAAGAAAAATGTTCTTATGAAAGGTAGTAGATCGTTTAGGCTTCACAGGATATGAAATCTTTATCACAGCTACATAGCTTTATCCTGGCAGTGTGAAAGAAGATATCAATAGTACATAAGCTAACAGAGATGGTTATTGTATAATAAAGTGTTTTCCCAAAAAAATTATTTGGCTGAAGAGTCGTGGTTGGCCACTTGGTATTCTGGATAATTAAATGGAAATATTTTCTGAACTGAAGTGGTAAAATGGTAGAACGAAATGCGAGCATCAGAAGGGAGTATCAGAATGTGAGAGGAGGGGCACAGAGCTTTCCCTCACCTGTAACTTCTGTCACTGCAAGCATCAGTTGACCAAGTGGAACTTTTCCATCAGCTGTAAGGAAATGCAAATTTTATTGTTAATTTAAAAAGCTACATATAAAATAAACCAGAAGTTGGTAAACTGCAAAAGAAGAGACAAACCAAAATCCATTAAGTTTTAATCTGTATCTTTTTATCTTTATCTCTTTATCAAGCTTAAGAATATAAACCACAGATAATCTATCTAACCTCCACATATCAGAGGAGAAATTATGCCAATTTAATTTTAAAACTGAGAAAATGTCATCATTCTCTTCTACACAACTGCCCTTCTGCACTCCTGCCTTTTGAGAATGTAGAACTGAGACTCTTTATGGTAGCTATTTTTACATTTGATCATAGCCAAAATTCCAAGAAGCAATACACTGAGTCTTAAATATGAGTAAGACTTAAAGAGTTGAGGCACTATCAAGGCAAAAACCACTTTACAGACAGGATACAATAGAAATCGGCTTTTTTTTTCAATTAGGAAAGACTCTGGGCTGAAGATAACTGATGTTTTTCTTTTTTTTTTTTTTTTTTTTTTTTGGTTTTTCGAGACAGGGTTTCTCTCTGTAGCCCTGGCTGTCCTGGTACTCACTCTGTAGACCAGGCTGGCCTCGAACTAGGAAATCCACCTGCCTCCGCCTCCCAAGTGCTAGGATTAAAGGCGTGTGCCACCACCGCCCAGCTTATGTTTTTCTTTTTAGCAAAGTATTGTACACATAAATATATCATTGTTTATAAAAAACTGTAAAATGGGAGTGGAATGATTGATGGACTCAGGACAACTATTTGAGGAATACTAAAATATAACAATTAAGTCATGGCTTCTCATTCTTAGTTTCTGAGCTACACCTTTACACTGGTCTTTGCGAGGTTGTTACTGTGGTACTGTGCATGATGACGTCAAGGTCTAGAAGAGTGCCGCCCAGGATGCTCAGCAAGTAATGCTGCTTGCTGCCCAGTGAACTAAGTTTGACCCCCCAGGATGTACTGTGAGAACTGATTCCTTCAACTGTTCTCAGTTCTCCCTACAAGCAATGTGGCACGTACTATCATGTGAAACATCCACAGTCACGTGACTAATAGTTTCTGCCTTGCCTTACCAGTTCAAAGCTCTCCTCTAAGACCCCAATGGACTTACAGCTCTCTTCATCAGATAGCAGAATCTTCATTACGCTTTCTTGCTCCTCTGGTGTAAGTTTCACTCCCAGCTTTCCCAGGACAGAGTTCACATTATCAAGTTTAACTTCTCCGTCTTTAAAGCCACACAGGAATAGAAAATGAATTTAAGACACAAGTGTATTTTTGCACATGCACTATCTGAATTTAAAGGTTTTAGTTTTTACTGCAATGAAGACAGAAGAGGAAAACGTACTTAAATGAATAAGACTTTTGTGTTTGAACTTCCATTTAGCTCATATAAGAGCATTAAATAACCAATATAAAAAACTGGACAGTGAGGAGGCTCACTGGGGAGAGACACTTGCCTCCAGTCCTGAGACTGCCACAGCGGAAGGAGAGGACCAGTTCCCTACAAGTTGTCCTCTGTACATGCACACACACACACACACACACACACACACACACACACACATACACAGAGACAGAGAGACAGAGAGAGAGACACAGAGACAGAGAAACAGAGAGACAGACAGGAGACAGACACAGACACAGAGACAGACACAGAGAGACAGAGACAGAGATAAAGAGAGAGACAGAGAAGCAGAACTTGCAGAAACAGGCACAGATATGATAGAGATGAGAGAGGGACAAAGGAGAGAAGTCAGAAATGGAGCATCTTCCTTTAAATCTTACTGTGAGTCAGCCATCTTCCCTGCAAACAATTCATGAAATGAGATCTGGGGATCTTCCCCTTGCTGAGCTAGGTTACAGGTCCCAGTGGCCAGCTTTTATAGCATAGAATAAATATGTGCAAGAAGGGTGAGGTAATGAGGAGAGCTCAACCAGACCACTTTGGTTGCAGAGATCACTAAGAGTGACATCAGTTGGAGGCTGTACAGACAGTTGCTGGGCAGATGTAGGCTGTTGTTGTGTGTTTTAGTAAGGTCTTACTGTGTAGCCCTGGCCAGTCTGGAACAAGCTGTATAGGCCAGGCTGAGATGTTGTTGTTTGTTTATGTTGGTGGAGGTAGGGTTTCCCTGTGTAGTTTTCACTGAATGAACTCATGACTCACTACCTCAGTCTACCAAGTGCTAGACATTTTGAATATATATGGCTATATCTAGCTCAGAAACAGTGTGTGTGTGTGTGGTGTTTTTGTTGTTGTTGATGGTGGTGTCTTTGTACAAGGATGTGATCTTGACAGTATTAATCATAAAAATTATGATGAAAACAACTGAATAGATTACACAAAGGGATATAGACAAGACTGACACTCTAAACAACTAAAGTTAACCTTAAAGGTTTCAAATGTTTCTGCTTTTCTCTTCATGCTCTTCACTTACCACTCATGGATACCACAACATCCAACATTCTGTTCTGAAATACACGATCCGAAGCTATAAAAAAAAGGGGAAAAACCATGTCAGAAGGGAGATGTAAGCTCAACCCTTTCATTACTTCAGTTAGATATCTATATATGATTCTGTGGGTGTTCGAACTCATTATTAGTAAAATGGAGTAATAGGAAAGAACACTGTCTCAGTGTGACACACACATGTACACATACATATATACACATACATATATATATATACACACATACATATACACACATACATATACACACACATATATACACATACATATACACACATACATATACACACACATAAACATACATATACACACATGTGTATATATATATGTATATATATATACATACATACACACACATACATATATATGCATACATACAGTTTTGGTAACTAAGGGATTGGTATCTGAGAGAAACACATGCTATTCAAGCAGTCTCCCTCCCATTCTTTCCTTTCCCTGTCCTTCCTCCCTCCTAATCTTTCTCCCTTCCCCCCTCCCACTCTCCTGCCCTCTCTTCTTTCTCTTATTCACAGTTTCCTCTGTTTTCTTCTTAGGATTAAGTTGTTGCCACAGTCTAAAAGGGGATCTTTTCCCATGTTCCAGTGACAAAGCTTATGGCTGAAGGGTTTGGTAGATGACAGGCAAATCTAAACAACAGGTGTCCTTAGTTTTCTAACTATTTCTAGTTTTCAGAAGGAATAAGCAAAAATGTAAAACCATTTACATAGGCTCTGAAGAGAAGCCATCTGGCGGTCTTAGCAGTCACTGTTTTCAAAGCTTACCATCAAAGGGTAGTACTTCCTTTAACTCTCTGATCCCTTCATCTGTGATCTCTATCCCTGTGTCTTCCAGAACTTCCTTCATGTCACTTCTATGAATCTTTTTTCCTTTGAAAACATGAAATCTAATATTAGAGAATAGACATTTCACAAAATAGTGAAAAATTTACTTCCTGGATAATGCATCATCCCCTAGGCCAAAATGTAAAAGCCTGAAACCACACATTTATCCACATAGAATTACAGGGAACAACAAATAAAATATATCCCCTTAACATTTACAAATTGGGAGTCTTCAGCTGTGATGGTGCATACCTGTTATCCCAGTACTTAGAAGGTACAGGAAAGAGGATCAAGAGTTCAAGGCTTGCCTCAGCAACATAGAGTCTGAGTATAGCCTTGGCTACATGAAACCCTGTCTTAGGAAAAAAAAACCAAAAAGCCACAAAGAGCTTTTACTCCTTGGTTCCACTCTTCTTTCAAAGAAAAGCAGTTTGTGTTAGGGTTGGTCTTGTGTGCTGTGTGTTCACATGCTGAGCTCTGTGCCCCAAGATAAGGTTGCAGTCTGGACACAGGCACTGTATGTTGACCAATGTGCTGTAAAGAAGGCTCCCCAGTAATCCCTCACTGGACAATAAAAGGCTAGAGCGAGAGAAAGAGGAAGGCAAGACTTGAGATCAAGTAGGGGGTCTCAGGAAGAGACCACAAGGAGAGAGGAGAGAGAAGGTCGCCATGAGGCAGGAGGGATCATGAGCAAGTGGCCAAGAGGAGCTTGCCCTGAGGCTCAGTTGGCAAGTAATGGGGCATTTATCTGGTTATTAATAGCCAAGCTGGGCTATAGTAGACTCAGAATCTGCCTAGTTTAGGTTATAGCTTGTTAATAAATTCTGATATCTCTGTGTTTATTCAGGAACTAGGCAGGAAAGAGTGGGGCAGAAACCCCTCATTAAAATACTGCAACAAATTTGTTTTCATAATCAATGTATCAAATCACAGATAGGAAACATGTTTCATCATCATTTATTTTATTTATGATCCAAATAATATAACTTTCACCTTTTAATGATAATAATAATAATTTGATCCTGTACAATGTTAATTTTCCTAGTTAACATTTTTTAAATAAATAACCTTTGGTCTTTCTTACTCACACAGTCATACTAACATAAAATTTTATCTGAATTGTTAAAGATCTAAGCTCTTGTCAAGTGTTTTATAGCTCAAAGGTGGAAAGTTAGAATGTGTATATTTGTATGGGTTGAGAAAGCATCATTTAACAGTGTAAATACAGAGATTTCATTTGAAAAAAATCTATTAAAATAGTGGAGTATAGATTACTGTAGGACCATCTCGTCACAAAAACCCTCAGAAGATGAGAAACAAGGAAAGCTGTCTCAGTTGTTTCTGAGCTCTAGAGAACAGCAAAAAGTTTTCAGCAAATAAGCAAACGCTGATGGGGAGGAAAGAACCGTGGATGAGAAGGGGACATAGAAAGCCCTTCGTCCGCTAACTTAGCCTTTTCACAGCCACCATCGTCAACTATTTCTGATTGCCCATCTCAGTCTGCGAAGACAAAAGACTTAAAGAGTATTTCACTTACCTGTGAAAGTTGCTACTTTATCTAAAAATGTTTCCATTTCCACTTCCCCATGAACTGTAAGAAAATGTACACACAACATTCTTTTAGAAATTTGAAGCATAAGAAATTCAATAGCATTTATCAGCAACTGAATTTTAGCCTATGCCTTCCCCAGTGAGCACAAGGTCCATGAAGTGAACTCACTACTTATTATAAATGTGCTTCCCAAAACACTGGATTTGATATACTGTCATAAAAGATGAAATTCTGGACAGGAACTCCGCCAGCCCAGTGACTCGGGTTCCTTTCGGTATGTCTGGGCTGGTATCCTCAGCAGACCTTGGGCGAAAGCTCTGCAGCCAGTCCCACAACACCCAGAGGAAGGCCCACTCCCAGGTGTTCTAACAAGCCCAGGATCCCAGAATCACAGGGTCACAGAGACAGCTTGACTCTGAGGATTTCTGACACAACCAGGATCAGAGGAAGGACAGGCTCCAGTCAGATTTAACAAGGGCAGGTAGCACTAGAGTTAACCAGATGGCCAGGGGGCAAGCATAAGAAAATAAACAACACAAACCAAGGTCACTTGCCATCATCAGAACCTAATTCTTCCACTATAGCAAGTCCTGGACACACCATTACACTGGAAAAGCAAGATTCAGATCTAAAATCACTTCTCATGGTGATGATACAGGACTTTAAGAAAGACAAATAGTAACCTCAAAGAAATACAAGAGAACACAGGTAAAAAGCTAGAAGCCCTTCAAGATGAAACACAAAAATCCCTTAAAGAACTACAGGAAAACACAATCAAACAGGTGAAGGAAATGGGCAAAACCATCCAGAATCTAAAAATGGAAATAAATACAATAAAGAAAACAGAAAGAGAGACAACCCTGGTGATGCAAAACCTAGGAAAGAAATCAGGAGTCATAAATGCAAGCATCACCAACAGAATGCAAGAGATAGACAAGAGAATCTCAGGGGTAGAAGACACCATAGAAAACATTGACACAACAGTCAAAGAAAATGCAAAAAGCAAAAAATTCCTAACCCAAAACATCCAGGAAATCCAGGATGGAATGAGAAGACCAAACCTAAGGATAATAGGTATAGAAGAGAGTGAAGATTCCCAATGTAATGGGCCAGCAAATATCTTTAACAAATTTATAGAAGAAAACTTCCCTAACCTAAAGAAAGAGATGCCCATGAACATACAAGAAAGCCTACAGAACTCCAAATAGACTGGACCAGAAAAGAAATTCCTCCCGACACATAATAAAAACATCAAATGCACTAAACAAAGAAAGAATTTTAAAAGCAGTAAGGGGAAAAGGTCAAGTAACATATAAAGGCAGGCCTATCAGAATTACACCAGACTTCTTACCAGAGATTATGAAAACTAGAAGATCCTGGGCAGATGTCATACAGACCCTACAAGAACACAAATGCCAGCCCAGGCTACTATACCCAGCAAAACTCTCAATTACCATAGATGGAGAAAACAAGATATTCCATAACAAAGCCAAATTTACACAATATCTTTCTACAAATCCAGCCCTACAAAGGAGAATAGATGGAAAACATCAACATAAGGAGCAAAACTATACCCTAGAAGAAGCAAGAAAGTAGTCTTTCAACAAATCCACACAAACCTAATTCCACCTCTTACAACAAAAACAACAGGAAGTGACAATTACTTTTTATCAATATATTAATATGAAAATTAATATTACCAACATATCCTAATCAACTGAAATCCAATAATATGAGGAATTAGAAATTTGTTGATTGTCATCCAATGGTCTCTCTAATTTGGT
>NW_022196911.1:100963689-101001379 GCF_008632895.1 Mastomys coucha | reverse complement strand
GTAGGCCCTCCACTTGCAGGGAAGGGGCAGAGGAGGACGCTGAACCCCCTCTGTCACTCGGAAGCTCGCAAAATGTACTCTTATATACAAATTTATATATTGCTAATATGGTGGCTATACCTGGGCCGAATAGATTCTCTTTTTTTCTTCTGGTCCTACTGAGGTAGAAAATTCACCACATTATCTCTACAGTAGAGCCAGCTAAGTCAGGAAAGTAAATAAAATGTGTTTCACTGAGTCACCAGGAGTTTTCAGAAACAAATAGGTGAGAACCTACTAAGTGTAGGGCTATTTGAAATGAGTATTGTGTAGACAGGATGAATTTCAGATAAATGAAGGTGTCTCCGATATGCTTACATCGCTTTGATGTGTTAAGTTTTACCACAAATGTGAAGTTCAAGGGCTTTTCTGTGCCTCTAACTTCATTGTGGACCTAGGTTAGAACCCTAGCATTTCAGGAGGCTTCATTACATTTCCCACACTCCTAAAGTCAACACCTCAAATGATCAGATGATCAGTATGTAGTGTATGTAAAACCATAATGCTGATTTAAAAGAAGAGAGGCACACTCATTCTACCTGCCCATTGTTTGTCTAACAATCTCTTCTCATATGGCTTGGTTGACCTGAAATTGTTTGAAAACAAATTAAAACCAGTGGCAAGGCTAGAGGGTGTCTCCACATGACAGGTGTAGTTTTTCCTCACAACCCTGTTCATGCTGACAGTATGAAAAAGAACAACTGGATCATAATTTCAGGTAGTCCTATGAATCTAAAATTAACTTTCTGTTTTAGAAATGGATGGTGCCACGTCTGCAACTTGGTTTTTCTCACGACTGCATCATTCATTCATCACAAGTGAAAGAAATAATTACATAATCCACATTCTGTCTGGTAGGTTGCAAGCAATAAAAATTAAAGAGTGAATAAACGGTTAAAAGAACATTGCCTATCCTTTGCAGTGACAGAATTAGATGAAACTCTTACAACATAGACAAGATTGGATCTCTCTAAGGTCAGAAGTTGTTTGGGTTATGTTTTATGGAGACAGCCCCCAATGAAATATTCTCAGGTTAACATATTTAACTTTTACTTATTTGATTTGGTAGCTAACCCACCCCTAATCCAACTAAATTTAAGAGTTTGTCGCTAGCTCACCAAAGATTAGCAGTCTGGGAACATAGTCTTTGGACCATGGAGTTTCCCTTGGAATTGTGGGAACCCAAACCTTAGTATGAGCAATGATGTGTATGCTGTTCATTCAGGCCTGAATCCTTGTGAGACATTTGGAGAACACAGTCTGTCTTACATGAGAAATGACTCTAACATCTCTAATGTCTCCTCAACCTTTCTGTTTCTTAAATGTCCCTGACGATGATGGTGGGGACTCAGAGGACAAACGATATTTAAAAATTCCTCCCTGGTGGCTGTGCTTTTCACCCTTAACTTCCCACCCCCTTTACCTTACCAAAGCCCTTCCATCCTCTCTATATCTTTCCTTTCTCCAATAGCATCGTGTCCCTCAAATTCTGCCCCAGTCTAGTAGTGATATTGGTCACATGCTCACACAAAATAAAAAATAAGTTAAAGAAAAGGTCAAGAGTCAAAAACACATTCACTTTCAGATTAAACTTTCTTTCCTATTTTGTGTCTTCTTAATGTCACCTACGAGTGTTCAGAGATCCTCTTACAGAACCACATATTCTCTGAGAAATCCCAATCTATTTTAAATGCTTACCACCAACCGGCAGACTTTGTAGCAGATCACTGATCTCCTGTTCTTCAAGGTTGATTCCCACTCTTTGTAAAAGAATATCCAGATTTTTGGAATCAGGAATCCATTCTTGGGAAAAGAGGATATTAGGAAAATCACTGATGCTGTAATGTGACCATTAACACTACTGTGCATTATTATTATTATTATTATTATTATTATTATTATTATTATTATTAATCTCACGAGAAAGATCAAGGTCTAATAAAGACTGTTCATATATAGGGAGTAGGGTCAATGATGGTGTTGGAGTTAGAACTGAAATGCTCTACATGCTTGAGCAACTGCCAAATCATCCACAGCAAAGGGAAAGTCAATCAAGAAGTGCTGGTGATGGGTGGAGCTTAACTTGTTTTTTCTGAATTTCCGGATTAAATACCTCTATTGCTAACAAAAGTACACGATCAAGTTCTGTTTCTAATTATGCTGATTAGAACAACCATCCTGCCGAGACAACTGTATATTGGATAAATGATCAAAGCACCTTCTTCTGAGCAATGAGGAGTGGACAAAGGGGTAGGAGCTGCCATCCCCAGATCTAATGGAAAGGGAAGAACATTGACAATATGCGCTGACCCCTTTTTCTGAATCTCATTTTGGTCTTTGACACTGATTGTCTCATATAGTGATGTGAGCCAAAGATGGAGCACTGACTCCGACTTCTGCAGGCTTACAGGAGTCATAAATTACATAAATCTTAGCAATGTGAGTCTCAAACATGCACTCTAGAAACTCATGCTTCCAGAGTGCCAGTGTGTTTGTACAACTGCTATTCATAGAAGAAGGGGTCATAATTATAAAAAATGAAGACATGGGTGTACCCTATACAGGGTAGGTGTAAAGCTAGAAGTAATGGAATATATACAGCATAACTCAATTTATATTGTTAAAAATAAGAATACCTCTAGTATTCAATGATGCATATGTAACTGGTTAAAAAGGAAGCAAACATGTATGTAATTGAAATTAGCAACTATTTTTGGTGTTGAGGGATGTGGCTGATGCTGGACTATGGGAGCTGGCAAAGTATTGCTTTTTCATACACATTTTTTACTTTATTACTGTGTCTATGTATATAGTTCCATGACTGAGAAATGAGATATTTTTGTTGTTTGATTTCTGTTGTTGCTATATTTAGTATGTATGTATGTATGTATGTATGTATGTATGTATTGTTTTGCTTTCAAAACAAAGTCTCTCTATTTAGCCCATGCTGGCCTGGAACTTGCTTTGTAGACTGGGCTGCTTTATACAGACCCCTCATTGTAGAAGGAGAGAACCCATGCCTACAAGTTCCCCTCTGAGTTCCACATTCTTGTCATACATTATATGCATCTATGGCTAGACACAATGCACATAAGATACAAATCTAAAAACCTTAAGTAAACATAAGAAGGTATTTGACTTGTTTCTATTGTTGATATTTAAATTTTTATTACTGCATTTTAGAAGTAGCAACAGTATAAAGAAATAACTAGGCTGTGAAAACATATAGATTTACTAAAAGAAAAAAATCCAATCAATACTCTTCCTTTATACTTAAAAGTTAAAACTTTGGACAAAACTTTCATTTTCATGTGTGTGTGTGTGTGTGTGTGTGTGCGTGCGTGTGTGCAGGCTAGTGTGGTGTTGCATGACTATAATAACAATACTTGGGAGATAGAGTTATGAGGCTCACTTATAAAATTGAGGCCAATCTAGTCTAAATAGAGAATTCTAAGCCAGACAGGGATATATGGTAGTAAAAATAATAAAGCAATGACTGCTGATTTTTTGGAAAGAGTATGTGGGCTACAGAGATGGCTCAGTGTGTAAAGTGCTTGATTCACACACTCAAAAGGACTTTAATTTGGATCCCAGAACCCATGTGAAAGCTATATCTCATTTCTATGACATAAAAGCTGGTAGGCAGAGGCAAGAAGATCCCAGGGGCCCACTGGTCAGCTAGTCTAGCCAAATTAGTGAGCTTAAAGCTCAGTGAGAGAATCTCTCTGTCTCTGTCTGTCTGTCTGTCTGTCTGTCTGTCTCTCTCTCTCTCTCTCTCTCTCTCTCTCTCTCACACACACACACACACACACACACATACACAAATGGGAGAGTTGAGGAAGACCCTGCACACCAACCTTTGACCTCCACAGATCCCACTTGGGCAAGTGCACCCACCCTCACCTGGACGCTAACTACTTAATAAGTTTTTTAAAAGTGTATTGGACATACATTTAGAATATAAAAACTTAATGAAGGTCAGATCATTTTATCAACCTTGAATGATCTGTCCATATGATATATCATATAAAGATGGAAGGACCTACATTTTAATATGTAGGATATAGTATGCAAAAACTCGTATGGATCACATACTCATCTGCCTTCTCTTTGTTACCATTCATTAAAAACCATTTATTTTACTTTATTTTTAGTTATGTTTATGTGTGTGCCTGAGCAGGAATGAGTGCAGTGCCTGCAGAAGTCAGAATGAGGTCTTAGATCCCTTTAAGTTATGGGTGATTGTGAACCACCCAATGTAAGTGCTGGGAACTGAGCTTGAGTCCTCTAGTGGAGCCCTCTGCAGGCTTCCGCATTCACTTACTTTTTTGTTGTTGTTTTGTTGTTGTTGTTTTGTTTTGTTTTTGTTTTGTTTTTCAAGACAGGGTTTCTCTGTGTAGCCCTGGATGTCCTGGAACTCACTTTATAAACCAGGCTGGCCTCGAACTCAGAAATTCGCCTGCCTCTGCCTCCCAAGTGCTGGGATTAAAGGCGTGAGCCACCACCGTCTGGCTCCACATTCACTTTTAAGAGAGGTCATTGTATCATCTATCAGCCTGCTCCTAAAAGTGTTTTCATGAGCTATAGAAACAGATCACAAAGAGTGATTGATGGGCACATTAGCTGGGATGTACATCAAAACTGTGATTTCAGAAGGTCAGACCTTATGATCTGCCCCAGAATGACTTCAAGTTATCTTCAAATAAAATTTTGATACAGTAAAACAGAGAAAGACTTATTTCGGTCATTCTACTTCGCCATTAGCTTTTAAGGTTGGCACTAATATGAGAGAGAACTCTATTTTCAAATAAATAAATAAATAAATAAATAAATAAATAAATAACCTTACAGGGGGAAAAAAAACCACTTAAGGCTGGTGCTCTGCAGAAAGCACTCCTTATTCTCTGAACATCCGGTAAAATCTCATCTATTTTGATTTCTCATCTCTCAGCTCCTTATTATTATCTTCAGGATGTTTTCTCATTGGATTAAAAGGTCAAGTAGAGCTGGGTGGTGGTCCCAGGGCATGGGAGGCAGAGGCAGGCAGATCTCTGAGTGTTTGAGGCCAACCTGGTCTACAGAGCGAGTACACGGATAGCCAGGGACACACAGAGAGATCCTGACTTGGAAGAACAAAAAGCCTGACAAATGAAGAACAGACAATTCTTTGTCCTACTGGCAGATTGATAGATTGTAAAGGGAGATGATCCACAAGCCAAAAGACAATGTCAAAGCTAGGACTTTATTTATACAATATAATTGTCAGTGCATATTGAAAATGAGGAAATCTTTATACTTCTCAATAGGCAAAGAAATGCCTCACAAAAGTTGCAGAATTCTACGTCTTTGTAGGCAGCACGCAGTGGGAGAGCTTACCGTCAGGTAGCTGGCTTTTTAAGAGCTGTAGTTTCTCTTTCTCCATGTCTTCCAACTCCACATCTTCTGGAACACTTTTCACATCTTCAATACCTAATTCTTTTGCTTTAAACATTGGAAGCACAGGTAAGTATTTTGAGTGTATCCAGAATACTTTATTCATCGTAGGGTGTTTGGGTAGTTTCTCTTCATTATGAACTGACTACTTTTTGTACGGTTTTGTTTTACCTTACCATCTAGATTGTTAACCCAGTTTATGGTAAATATCAAGCATAAAGCCAAGTCTGTACGAATACTCCACAGGATAAAAACTTAAGATATTGTTACGAAATGCTTAAAAACCTTTGTTGTTGAAATGAAGATAATCTGAATTCCAACTCTAGACAACTGAACGCACGCATTTCCTTAATAAGCAGCCTGGCAGTGGACGGATTCATCCAACGCTTTAGTTTTTTTGTGGTTTTGGGAATTGAACACCGAGTGTGCACACAGTAAACAAGAGCTCTGTCATGGAGCTGCACCCCCCCAGCCCTAATGAATCTCTTACTAACCTACAATTGCTGTGAGGGAATCCAACAAACTTCTGAATGAAGTCTTCCCACTGTCTGTTAAAGAGACAATGACAACTGTCACTTACTTATAATGATGAAGACTTTAGAAAAGGTCAAGTGATTAAAGTTAGGAGATAAAGAGCAATCAGAATAAATAGGCTCCCCTCATTGGACTCAATCACAAGAGTTGAGAATCACTCTGTGATGGGGAGGGGTCTCTGTGCTGTGTATGACCTTCTGTCTGAAACAGTCACATGCCTCATGTAAAAAGACACATCTTATTTTTCCACATTATCCTAATCATTTTTATTTAGTCAGTCTCACGACTTTTTCTTGGAATGGCTAGACCCACAAACATGTGTTGAAAGTTAGGAAAATGGCTATATAAATTTCTCCTAAACTTTTCAAGTAGAAAAAGAAGGCTTTAAGAAACCACTCATTCCTTTTCTACTAATTTTATTCATGCAACAAGTGGAGTGGATGGGAGAGTGACAGCTTTTTGTTTTATTGCATGTGTGTAGGTGTTTGGCTCGCATATATGTGTGTGCACCGTGTGCATGGAGTGCCTGAGGCAGTCGGAAGAAGGTGTTGGATCCCCTGGAACTGGAGTTACAGGTCTTTGTGAGTCACCATGTGGGTGCTGGAAATTGAACCCAGGTTCTCTTTGAGAGCAGCCAGTGTTCTTACCCACTGAGCCATCTCTTCATCCCCAGAAGGATTAATATTTAAAGAATTTTTCCTCTTGGCAATTTTTTTTTTTTGGAAATTTTCTGGAGTTAAACTGTTTCTGTTTCTGTCCACCCTGTGGAGCATCCTTACAATGGTCTCTTTTCTAAATCTCCAGTTTAATTGTGCGTGATCGACAATCATATTATCAATAGAGACAAATGAAATGGCTGAAATATAATTTTTGATATGGAGAAATGGAACTTACTACTATCGTATGCTTGCTTATGTAAAATCTTAGTACAGAACAAGAATGTTGCCAGGCAATGGTGGCACAGGCCTTTAATCCCAGCACTTGGGAGGCAGAGGCAGGCGGATTTCTGAGGCTAGCCTGGTCTACAGAGCAAGTTACCACGACAGCCAGGGCTACACAGAGAAAGCCTGTCTTGAAAACAAAAACAAAAAACAGAACAGGAATGTTGGGGATTCTTGTGAAGAAGCTGCCATTATCCAATGTTCACACACAATTTAAATATATCTTACCATCAACCTGCAGGTTTTCCTTAAGGTCACTCATTTGACTTCCTGAAAGCTTCACATTTATGGTTTGCAAAACAGGCTCCAGTTCATGAACATCAATACTTTTTTCTATAGAAAAAGAGGTAAGTAAACTTTAATTACTGTCTTACTTAAAGGCCTTAGAGTGATCCTAACACACAAAGACCAACGCCCAGTGGAGACTTCCCAACTGTACCAGAGACATCGACACCAGAATGACAACCAGGATATCTTTCCTGATCTAGTTTTTGTTAGCTGGTTAGTTGAGAATTCATAGTTAACAAACCCAAGATTTTTAAACAAAAAGTATCATTTGTTTATATCTCTTCAGTGCCCACATTGCATGTATCAACCAATATTATTATGTATGCAGGCTTTTATTTATTTTTTAAAGAGCTAGCATGGCATCTAATTGTTTCATTTCCTTCTTCCATAGAACAAACATGATTATTTGTAAGAATCCATGCAAATTTCTAAAAGAAATATTTACATGACATCAGAATACAGAGATGGGTGTCAGAAATCACAATCTTAATTATTAGAAAGTTGCACAAACAGAAAGCGTGAGGCTCTCAGATCCATCTTCCTTTCCTATCCGACCCACACTCACCTTCAAAGTCTTCCACACTCTCAGCCAATTTCTTTTGGTAGAATTCTCGAATGTCTGCATGCAAGGTACAAATCAGGTTGCAAGTGATTAATTGAGCCATTCTAAAAGCAGTACTTCAGAGTGATAGACATTATGGTTTGCTGTCAATATTTACAATGATATAATTGCAATATTCAGCACAGTTATAGAACATCAGCCCTTTCTATGGGCCTCTCTACCTGTTCATGTCTAACCCCTCTTGGCATTCCACCTATCTCTAACTTATTTCATTTCTCTCCTTTAATTGATCGCCCCTCTATTTTATTTCTTTTTTCCCAGCTTAGTACTGAAGCTGCCCAACCACTGGTTTCTGAAGCACCAACAGGCAGTTTTTGGCTAATGGCAAGAGCAGACAGTCTGAAAATTTTGCATAGTGCAGTTAAACTTCCTTTTAAAGGGGAGTTACTAGAAATTTGTTCTAAAGTCTTGGAAGTCTTTTCTTTTTGAAAAATTTCTGGTAAGCAAATGGCATTCTACATGAAAATACTGAATGTCCTCATGGAACAGATGTCACTGTAAATTATCTTAAATGCTATGTAATTTAAAATTCTTACCATCAGTAGAAATATTTTTTAGTTCTATGCTTTCTCCAGAGATATTCCTTAAATGCAGGATACTTCTTATATCGATGAGGTCAATCTTTTCTCCTTCTAATAGAAGAAAATACAAATGAATGAGACTCTAACCAAAGACCTAGGGACTCTAAGCACACACAAACTTTCATGCTTACGAAGTATTAACTGCTGTATGGACAAGAAATGCACAAAGATGCCTACCAATCTGTATCAGTAATGATACAATTTCCACATGGAAATGGGGCTTATTTTCTGATTCCTAGTTAAATTAATAATGATAGGACTAGATAGATATATCATATATAGATTATGCATATTACTCAATGATACTGCCATGTTCACTTATTTTCTTTAATTATGAGACAGCCCATGCTTGTTTGCTCTCTCTCTCTCTCTCTCTCTCTCTCTCTCTCTCTTTCTCCCTTTCTCTTTCTTCTTACTTTCTTCCTTTCTTTAACTTATAGGCAGGGTCTCACTAAGTAATCCTAACTGGTCTGGAATTCACTTTGCATACCAGGTTAGCCTTGAATATACAACGATCCTCCTGCCTCTGTCACTCAAGTGCTGGTATTAAAGGTATACACTACCATATCCAGCCACCATTCATTCTTTTATCCCATAATAACAGTTTCTCTGGGCCTATTTATAAGGAAGGGCCACACTGGCAAACCTTCATAGAGAATGCCATCAGCATTTTGTACAGCATTGCTTAATGTAGACAATATATAATCAGGCCCTAAGATATTAGATAGGACTTTCTACAATACAAATGTAAAAAGGAATAATAAGTAGATAATTGGATAACTCAGTATACTAAAATTATAGCAAAATAGGATCTTAGACTCAGGATACTTTCTTATTAACATTTTTCAGTGTTTACTATATCCATTAATTTGTTGAGATCAGTCTTCTTTTTAGCTATAGGAAAAGAGAGGGGGAGAGTTCGCCATGCTTCAGAGAGAGAAAAGTCAAGTGGCCATGTGATATCTCAGGCTGAGTGGACACAGGCCACTTAACTGAGAAACTAAAGTTGAGGACAGATGTAGGGTGCTAAGAGTATTGAGGAGGGCACACTAGTCATGGGAGTTTAATAATGCCCAGCAATTGAGCCAACATGGCAAGCTGAAATTGAGTAACATTTATGTCTGTGGTTTTTATCCGTGGATTCAGGGAATCTGTATACATTCACAAAATGAGTACACATATAAAGATAAACAATAAATAAATAAATCTGAACATTTTCAGGAAATAGGAAATAAAGACAAAGTTTTCTTCCTAAAGAAAAGTGTTAAATGGAACAATGACCTGCAGATAGAGCTTTAGTCCCCCCCCTGCTATTCCTGAAGATTTTTTTAATGGAAACTAAGACTTACCATCATACTAGGAATAAATTCTTCCCTAAATTCTGCAAAAGTCCTTTGATGCGGAGGGCACTAGTTTTGGAAAGTCTCATATTCATGATCACAGATACAAGACTCTTCAAAGGGATGGTGTTTTTATAAGACTCACCAGGCAGGGCTTCAATCAGCTTCTCTAGTGATTTTTCTGAGAGGTGAATCTGCATCTTCCCCAGAGTGTCATCCAAACTGGCTATATCAATTTTTCTTCCTGAGAAAAGCAAGAGGGATGGAAGGGAAGAAAGACAGTTTTTTAAAAACATATTCATTTCTGGCTATTATATTAACTTGATTGGCAAGTGCTACTGAGGTAAAATATATAATTTATATCTTTGTATTGTAATTTAATATTTTTATAGGACTATCAGAACTTTAACTTTGCTTTTCTAGTTATCCAGGAAAAAAAAAGTAAGATAGTTAATTTAAAATCTATTCCCTATTAACTTATTTTGAGGTAAACTGAGATAGCAAAATACAAATGTATTTATGGTCTAGAGTACAAAAATCACAGATTTCATACTTTTAAACATAACAAGAAGTTATTATCAGTTGCCTGAGCTTCCAGATTTTTCCTCCTGTGGAGTAACTGTTAATCTATCACTGCAGTGTGTGTTATACATCCCTTAACCTGACCTTTTTCAATTTAATATTCTTCATTTTATTTTTCTTCTCTATATTCCTATTTACTCCTATTTGTTTTCTACCCTCGCCACCACCACCCCAACTTTCCTACTCTTCTCTGGTCTTTAGAATCAATTATCATGGTGACAAAAAAATTTTTTTTTTTGATAGAGCAAAACTACAACTGGAGAGATGGCTTAAACATGAATAGCTCTTGCAACAATGTCATGAGGACTGGAATTCATATTCCAGCACTCACTTAATAGGCACTCATGATATATTATAGAGGGATCTTTACATCTCATGAAGATTTGGAAAGGATGTAAATGATTCCCTTAAAGATATACAGGAAAACACAAGCAAGTAGAAGCCCTAAAAGAGGAAACAAATAAATTGTTTAAAGAAATACAGAAAAATACAATCAAACAGGAGAAGAATAAAAGGTACCAGACCTCAAAATGGAGATAGAAGCAATAAAGAAAACATGAATGGAGGCAACCCTGGAGATGGAAATCCTAGGAAAGAGAACAGGAACTACAGACACAAGAATCACAAACAAAATATAAGAGATGGAATACAGGATCTCAGGTTTAGAGGATACCATAGAAGAAACTGATACATTAGTAAAAAAAAAAAAAAAAAAAAAAAAAAAAAAAAATGTAAAAAAGTTCCTAACTCAAAAGATCTAGGAAATGTGGGACACTATATAAATACCAAACCTAAGAATAACAAGAATAGAAGAGGGTGTAGAAGAAAACTTCCTTAATCTAGAGAAAAAGCTAACTATAACCATATAAAAAGCTCACAGAACACCAAATAGATTGGGCCAGAAAAGAAAATCTTCTAGGCACATAATAATAAAACACTAAATGTAGAGAACAAAGAAAGAATATTAAAAACTGCAAGGGAAAAAGGCCAAGTAATATATAAGGGCAGACCTATCGGACTTATACCTGACTTCTCAACAGAGATTCTAAAAGCCAGACAATCCTAGACAGATGTCTTGAAGACCCTAAGAGACAGCCCAGACTACTATACCTAGATAAACTCTTAATCACCACTGATAGAGAAACCAAGACATTCCATTGCAAAACCAAGTTTAAATAATATTTTTCTACTAAACCAGTCATACAACACAAGGAAGGTAACTATATCCAAGAAAATACACACACACACACACACACACACAAATTACAAAACCAAAAGAAGAGAATTATACACACACACACACACACACACACACACACACACAGTAACACCTCCAACATCAAAATGACAGGAACTAAATCATTGGTAATTAATATCTCTCAACATCAGTAGACTCAATTCACCAATAAAAAGACATAGGCTAACAGACTGGATACCTAAACAAGACCCATCATTGTTGGCTCCCTTCGTTCTGCCCGAATGCTGCAACAAACAAACAGCATTTCTCTGCCTGAGCTCTGAGACTTGGAAGCAAACTGACAGTCCCCGGCTGAAGCCGGCCACCTGTGGTGCAAGACTATAGCCCACTGCAGCTCCTCCTGAAATCAGAGACGGACTTACAGCTAACTTCTAAGCCTACTGTTTGAAGTTCTTGCACCATAAATAGACTGCCTGCTTAAACAGACCACCTGAGAATTGCTGCTGAGAAATAGCATCCTTTCATCTGCTACTGTGTTTATGTTATGCATTGTGCTAAGTTTGAATGTTGTGGTTTCATTTTTGGTGCCTGCTATAAAAACCCATTTCACCCCAAGTAAAGCACTCTTTGATACATTTTCTTGGCGTCCATCTCTTTGTTTCTCGACCCATTTATCCCACAGGTCAGGTCCAATCTCCAGTTCAAAGCAACCCACAACCGTGTAGATCCTCTGGTCGGACACTACACATCATTTTACTATATATAAAAAATACACCTCAGCAACAAAGATAGACACTACCTCAGAGTAAAGAGCTGGAAAAAGGTTTTCCAAGCAAATGAACCCAAGATACAGGCTAGAGTAATCATTCTAATGCCTAATAAAATATACTTCCAACCAAAAGTTATCAAAAAGAGATGGGAAAGGACACTTTATACTCATCAAAGGAAAAATCCACCAAATTGACCTCTCAACTCTGAACATTTATGCCCCAAATGCAAGGATACCCATATTTGTAAAAGAAACCACTAAACCTCAAATCACACTCTGAACCACACACAATAATAGTAGGGAACTTCAACACCCCTCTCTCACCAATGGGCAGGTCATCAAAACAGAAACTAAACAGAGAAATGATAAAAGTAACAGATGTTATGAACCAAACAGATTTAACAGATATCTATCTATAGAACTTTTCACCCCAAAACAAAAGAATATACTTTCTTCTTAGCACCTAATGGAACCTTCTTAAAAACTGATCATATAATCAAGCTCAAAGCAAAATCTCTATTTGTTCAGAAAGAAATTAAAGACTTTCTAGACTCCAATGAAAATAAAGGCACAACATACCCAAACTTATGGGGCACAATGAAAGCAGTGTTAAGAGGAAAATTCATAGCACTGAAGAAATTGGATAGATGTCATACTAGCAATTTAGCAACATGACTGAAAGCTCCAGAACAAAAAGAAGTAAACACCCAAGAGAGTAGATGGCAGAAAATAGTCAAACTCAGTGTGAAATTAATTAATTAGAAAAAAGAACAATACAAAGAATCAACAAAACCAAGAGCTAGTTCTTTGAAAAAAATCAACAAGATAAACAAACCCACAGTCAAACCAACTAAAAGACACAGAAACTATCTAAATTAACAAAATTAGAAATGAAAAAGGAGACAACAGAAACTAAGGAAATTCAAAACAGGTCTTACTTCAAAAGCTTGTACTCCACTAAATTGGAAATCTAAATGAAACAGATGATTTTCTAGACTGATACAACATATCAAAGCTATCTATCTAAACTATTTAAACAGTCCATAACCACTAAGGAGATAGAAGCAGTCATTAAAAGTCTCCCAACCAAATAAAGCCAGATAGTTTTACTGAAGAATTCTACCAGACTTTCAAAGAAGAGCTAATACCAACACTTCTCAAACTATTCCACAAAATAGAAACAGAAGAATGACTACCTAATTCATTCTATGAGACCACAGTTACCCTGATACCTAAACCACACAAAGGCTCAACAAAGAAAGAGAACTTCAGACCAATTTCGCTTATGAACATTGACACAAAAATATTCAATAAAATTATTGCAAAGCAAATCCAAGAACACATCAAAAACATTATTCACCACAATCAAGTAGGCTTCATACCAGGAATGCTAAGGCTGGTCCTCAATAATAACATAAACAAAGGAAGCCCACATACACGTGGAAGCTGAACAACATTCTACTCAATGATAAATTGGTCAAGGAAGAAAGAAAGAAAGAAATTAAAGACTTTTTAGAGTTTAATGAAAATGAAGCCACAATATACCCAATCTTATGGGACACAATAAAAGGAGTTCTAAGAGGAAAACTCATAGCTTTGAGTGCCTCCAAAAAGAAACTAGAGAGAGCATACACTAGCAGTTTGACAGCACATCTGAAAGCTCTAGAACAAAAAGAAGCAAATTCACCCAAGAGGAGTCAAAGGCAGGAAATAATCAAACTCAGGGCTGAAATCAACCAAGTGGAAACAAAAAGAACTATACAAAGAATCAACCAAACCAGGAGCTTGTTCTTTGAGAAAATTAACAAAATAGATAAAACCTTAGCCAGACTAACTGGAGGGCACAAAGACAGTATCCTAATTAACAAAATTAGAAATGAAAAGGGAGACATAACAGAAACTGAGGAAATCCAAAAAATCATCAGATCTTACTACAAAAGCCTATACGCAACAAAACTGGAAAACCTGGATGAAACGGACACTTTTCTAGACAGATACCAGGTACCAAAATTAAATCAAGATCAGATAAATGATCTAAACAGTCCCATATCCCCTAACAAATAGAAACAGTCATTAATTGTCTCCCAACCAAAAAAAGCCCAGGACCAGATAGGTTTAGTGCAGAGTTTTATGAGATCTTCAAAGAAGACCTAATACCAACACTCTTCAAACTATTCCATAAAATATAAACAGAAGGTACTCTACTCAATTTGTTCTATGAAGCCACAATTACTCTGATACCTAAACCATACAAAGACCTAACAAATAAAACTTCAGGCCAATTTCCCTTATGAATATCGATGCAAAAATACTCAATAAAATTCTTGCAAACTGAATCCAAGAACACATCAAAATGATCATCCATCATGATCAAGTAGGCTTCATCCCAGGGATGCAGGGATGGCTCAATATATGGAAATCCATCAATGTAATTCACTATGTAAACAAACTCAAAGAAAAAAAAACCATATGATCATCTCATTAGATGCTGAGAAAGCATTTGACAAAATCCAACATCCCTTCAGGATAAAATTCTTGGAAAGATCTGGAATTCAAGGCCCATAGTTAAACATAGTAAAAGCAATATACAGAAAACCAGTAGCCAACATCAAACTAAATGGAGAGAAATTTGAAGCAATCCCACTAAAATCAGGGACTAGACAAGGCTGCCCACTCTCTCCCTACCTATTCAATATTATACTTGAAGTCTTAGCCATAGCAATTAGACAATAAAAGGAGATCAAAGGGATACAAATTGGAAAGGAAGATGTCAATTATCACTATTTGCTGATGATATGATAGTATACTTAAGTGAGCCCAAAAATTCCACCAGAGAACTCCTAAAGCTGATAAGCAACTTCAGCAAAGTAGCTGGATATAAAATTAACTCAAGTAAATCAGTGGCCTTCCTCTACACAAAGGATAAACAGGCTGAGAAAGAAATTAGGGAAACAACACCCTTCACAATAGTCACAAATAATGTAAAATATCTTGGTGTGACTCTACCTAAGCAAATGAAATATCTGTATGACAAAAACTTCAAGCCTTTGAAGAAAGAAATTAAGGAAGATGGAAAGATCTCCCATGCTCATGGATTGGCAGGATTAATATAGTAAAAATGGCCATCTTGCTGAAAGCAATCTACAGATTCAATGCAATCCCCATCAAAATTCCAACTCAATTCTTCACAGAGTTGGAAAGAGCAATTTGCAAATTCATCTGAAATAACAAAAAAACCTAGGATAGCAAAAACTATTCTCATCAATAAAAGAACTTCTGGTGGAATCACCATCCCTGACTTAAGATGTACTACAGAGCAATTGTGATAAAAACTGCATGGTATTGGTACAGTGACAGGCAGGTGGATAATGGAATAGAATTGAAGACCCAGAAATGAACCCACACACCTATGGTCACTTGATCTTTGACAAAAGGGCGGTTCAATATAAAAAAAAATCCATCAATGTAATCCACTATGTAAACAAACTGAAAGAAAAAAAATCGCATGATCATTTCATTATATGTTGAAAAAGCCTCTGACAAAATACAATGCCCGTTCATGTTAAAAGTCTTAGAGAGATCAGGGATTCAAGGCACACACCTAAACATAATAAGGGCAATCAACAGCAAGCCAATGGTTAACATTAAATTAAATGGAGAGAAACTTAAAGCAATTCAAGTAAAATCAGAGACAAGACAAAGCTGCCCACTCTCTGTCTACCTATTCAACGTAGTACCTGAAATTCTAGCTAAAGCAATAAAACAACAAAAGGAGATCAAGGGGATACAAATTGGAAAGGAAGAAGTCACGGTATCACTATTCACGGATGATAGTATACATAAGCAATCTCCAAAATTCTCCCAGAGAATGCTTACAGCTGATGAACAACTTCAGCAAAGTGGCTAGATATAAAATTAACCCAAAGAAATCAGTAGACCTCCTTTATACAAATGATAAATGAGCAGAGAAATAAGTTAGGGAAACAATGCCCTTCACAATAGCCACAAATAATATAAAATACCTTAGTGTATCTCTAACCAACCAAGTGAAAGATCTGTCTGACAAGAACTTCAAGTCCCTGAAGAAAGAAATTGAAGAAGATATCAGAAGATGGATCTTCTCATGAATCAGTAGGATTAATATAATGAAAATGGCCATTTTACTAAAAGCAATCTACAGATTCAATGCAATCCTCATCAAAATCCCAACACTTTTTTTTTTTTTTTGCAAACCTTGAAAGAACAATTCTCAACTTCATATGAAAAAACAAAAAACCCAGGATAGCCAAAATAATCCTGAACAATAATAAGAACTTCTGGAGAAATCACCATCCCTGACCACAAGCTGTACTACAGAGCAATAGTGATAAAAACTGGTATTGGTATAGAGACAGGCAGGTTGATCAATGGAATTCTTTAAGATAGCCACATATAGATGACACATATAGATGAACAAATATAAAGTCTTTAAGATAGCATATTTTTGAAGGATTTGGAGGTAATGAATTTGTAGCTTTATAGATTCTTTTCATGATTTTATAAGGCTGACCAGGGCTCAATACTATAGTAAATGTCTATTAACTACAGGCTAGGCAGAGATCTTTGCATTCCTTTTCTGTGTGAGACTCAATATCATCCTAGCAGAGGTGTAGGCAGTCTGATCATTTCTCCCTTAGGAACCAAGTAGAATAAAACTTAAAAAAAAAATGAATGGCTTAATTGTGACCTAGTAACCTAGGTTTAGCACAAAGATCACAGCTAAATTGAACACTTCAAAAGTTGAATCGGTGTACGTAATGGAGTTTGAACAAAAGGCTCTTTTCTAAATGAGCAGGGCAGGCAGTGTTCTACAGGAGACTGATTAGTTACCATTGAAAGGGAGCAGTAGAGATAAATGACAACTGCAGATCCTATACAGTAAGACTTAATTTTCTTTTTTGACATTGATTTTGTTGTTTCCTGAGTCAAATTTCTTACCAAATACTACTTTGTCTATTATGCAGATCTTCTATAGAGTTAGAATGGATAAAAGGAAACATAAATACACCCTCTGGATACAGAGGTAGTGTAGTTAGGAAGAAATTTTAATGTCTTACAGCTTTCACTGATCTTTAAGAGCCTTCGTATTACCCATTGTGATGGTTTGTATATGCTTGGCCCAGGGAGTGGCCCTATTAAGAGGTGTGTGTGTGACCTTGTTGGAGTAGGTGTGTTACTGTGGGTATGGGCTTTTACACCCCAGTCCTAGCTGTCTGGAAGCCATTATTCTCAGATCCTCCTGAACAATGCCTGCCTGGATACTGCCATGCTCCTACCTTGGTGATAATGGACTGAACCTCTGAACCTGTAAGTCAGCCCCAATTAAATGTTGTCCTTCTAAGACTTGCCTTGGTCATGGTGTCTGTTAACAGCAGTCAAACCCCAACTAAGACACCCATATTAAACTTAGTGGGGTAAATCTTTTGGCCCCATATACGACACAAACAACGTCTCACCTATAGTGTGCAGATTTACTCAGGAAGCTGTCCTTTCAGAGACAGAAAGACTCCAGCGTGCTGAATTTCCGTCCATGCTCTTGATCTCATTTTTTTCCCATACCTCCTTGCCCCATTTAATCTTACTTTAAACTTTGGGGCTCTCAATGGATTAAAAACTAAGAACCAGTGATTCCCTTATTCTTTGACAATTTCATGCAGTATGCATTGAGGTTTGGGCCTTCTCATCCCAAACCCATGAAATTTACAGTCTCCTCTACAAAAACCATCACAGAAACTCTCCCCACTTTCACATTCTTTCCCCACTGAATCTAACTAAGGTTGTTTGCATGAGTTTAGTTACTGGGACATGAACAACTTATCAGTGACTTCACTACTGAGAAAAATGATAACCCCTGCCCCAGTACCTATCAACTACCCACAGTCTTTCTTCAGTGAGGGGCAGGGCCTCATAATGCCCCCTACAAGCATGATGGAATAGTAACAGATCCACTCTTGATTAGATAACCCCGGATGCAGTGAGTTCACCAATACAATGAGTTAATGTCCATTCTTTCTCAGGTATGCGGGATTTCTCAAACTAAAAGTATCCATTTCTTAGCATTTCTTAAGGAAAAAGCAAAATAGTAATCCTCCTAAAGTTTTCTTTGAGTGATTCTCTGCTTAAGTGGGAAATAGGATTGCATTTTAGAGGACTTGGGGGAAATCAAGCAGGTACTGACTCAGAAGCCTTCTCACTGATGGAACTTTTAGTAGTGATGCTTTTAGGGTGCTACCAAAGCTGCTGAGAGAGAAATGTTATTAACAGTCTTACCCAGTCACGTATCCTTCCAACTGTCATAGTGACTGGTCTATGGAGAAAGTGCCCATGGCTGCAACCATGGCATTAAAATTTCATAAGTAACCAGCAGCTGTCTTATTGGTCTTAAAGTCCATATGATAGGGAGGAACTTATATCTGGGACTACAAAACTAGCCAAGAATCTGAGGCTGAAGAGGCCCAAGGCTCTAGAGGAGACACTCCTACAACCATGTTAAAATGCATGGTTAAACCATGTTAAAACCAGACACAGGTTCCAACTGCCTTCAAACTGCTTATCTTATATCCATATATTAGGAGAGCCCTCACTCTCCTATCAAAGAAGCTTATTTTATTTTAGAGCAGACAGACTGTATTACAGAGAACCATAATGAATCCAAGTGCAGAGAATAAGTAACTGTTGAGTGCCTATTCCCAAGTGGGACATTGATAATGTAATCCTTATATCCAAGGCTCAGGAAATATGACAGGAGAGGAAGAAGAAAGATTTTCAGAGCCACAGGACCAAGAGGACTATTGTGAAATAGTGTCTTCTGGATATGGCAGGGATGTTGAACTCATGAAACTTCCCACAATATGGTCCTTGCACAAAACATACCAATCTACATTCCAGCCACAAATGGGCAAAGAGAAGAGCTTTAAGCAGTTAGGTGATAAGGGGAGACACTCATTTTTCTTCAAGGACAAGCCCCCTATATGCTACATATGCCCAAGTAGTCAACTCTACATCCAGGTACATAAAGACAATACAATATATATATATATATATATATATATATATATATATATATATATATATATATATATACATATACATATATGTGTGTGTGTGTGTGTGTGTGTATGTATGACTGAGTCCAGCTACACACACACACATATATACATGTATACATATATACATATATTCACATATATATTAAAATACATCAATTTGAGAGAAGGTTGTGGAAGGCACATAGGAGAGGATGCGCAAAGGTGGGGTAGATATGACAAAAATATATGCTAATCATGTATGAAAAGTCACAAAAATAAAAACAAACAATAAACTTGAAATTCAGCCAGTAGGTTAGCTATTTAAAAATAAGAAAGAATAGAGTTGTAGAAAACATTCTAAATGAACATATAAATTCCTCTGAAGAACATGACTTGCTATTTAATATTCTCACCTTCAATTGACAGATTATCCACCAATTCTGAGGGTTCCTGAATTTCAGGTTCTGATTCCTTGTATTTAGAAATGCTTTTCGTGTCGACATCTCTTCCTTCAAAGCAAAAGAAATACTTTTGGAAATATTGTGCATAGGCACAAATTCGTCTAAGACACACACACACACACACACACACACACACACACACACACACACACGCACACACACACTTTACTGTTACTATAGAGACTCAGCCTTTCAGTATGTCCACTGGATCTTGAAGGCATCTCTTGAATTCTAGAATAACTTGTAATTTAAGGGTGAAGCAAAAGACCATGTAGCTGTAAATCCAGTTGTTTCACAGATGATTGGTTCTAGGACTAGCAGCAGAAAACAAAACACAGGGATGGATGCTCAACCCCCTTAGAGGACATAGCAGAGTATTTGGATGTACCCTATATACAATCTTCTAGACATTTTAATCATCATCTCTAGATTAGTTAACTTTAATTCTAATATAATGCAAGTACTATGCAAATATAAGTAAACATGATTATTAAGTGCCCAGTAAAAATTTGATGAATGAATGGATGAATGATTTAAAAAAAAAAAAAAAAACACTTTACAGGGCTAGAGAGATGGCTCAGTGGTTAAGAGCATTGACTGCTCTTCCAAAGGTCCTGAGTTCAAATCCCAGCACACAACCATCTGTAACGAGATCTGATGCCCTGTTCTGGAGTGTCTGAAGACAGTTACTGTGTACTTACATATAATTAATAAATACATCTTTTAAAAAATCACTTTGCATTACTAAATTAAAAGGAAAAGGTTATTCTTAACAAAACTAAATGAACACTATAAAAAGCATGAGCTTTCAGCTCCAAATTCTCTTGAGGATACAATGCTGTGGAATCACTTACTATGCACTGCTAACTTTGCAGCTGACTCAGGAAGTTCCTCAGGAATCAATTTGAATGCCATGTTTCCAAGTAGACTGTCAAGATTACGGACATCAACTTGCATCCATACAAAAGACAGAGGCCAGAGGAAGTGAAATACGAGTCAAAATAAACTAATCATAAATCTCTATATACCATGGTTATCCATGTCATCATAAAAAGATGTCCCAAACAAAGTCCTTCAGAGTTAGAGGGAATTGTTACTAAACTAAAATCAATCTATTTGCCTTTATGAAATACTGAAGATAAGCATGTGAGAAAATACAGGTTAAAAGAGAATTAAGAAATAATTAAGATTATATATAGCAGTTGAATACCAAATCTAAACGTTTTAACATAGATAATTAAACATTCATTATTATTCATTTGGCCACCAAATCTCAAGCCATGAGCTTCTCTAAAAATTTGATGCCTGTTTTAGTTTTGTTACTTTTGCTGCTGACATTAAAGTAAACCTAAAATACATAGGACATCTTTTAAAAATCAGATGAACTTAATTAGTATATATATCTAGCACTGTCATTAAAATTAATTATATATATACATATATATGAAATTGACATGAGTAAAATTAACAAGAAAGGAAGAAAACAAAACAAAAGCACTTCCACTAATTTGCTTCTTATTTTATTTTATATGCATGAGTGTTTCGTTTTCATGTATATCTGTGTGCCAATTATGTGCCCAGTGCCTGTGGAGGTCAAAAGAAGGTATCAGACCTCCTGGAACTAGAGTTACGGGTGTTTGTGAGCTATGATGTGGGTGCTAAGAATTGAACCTAGGTCCTCCTGAAGAGTAGCCAGTGTTGTTATCCACTGAGCCATCACTCCAGCTCTAATCCAAGCTCTTGATTTGTATTTCCTTCATTTTCAATAGCTTTCACACAACCTATTATGTGTGGCAACCTATTGTTATATATTTCCATTAACTATTGGGAAATACATATCCTAAATGATGGCTGAAAATGGCTATTATGTTAAAGTAAACGAACTATCTTATGCTCACAAATGCAAACCATAAAATTACTTTATTCCCAGAATGGGCCCATCTCAAAATAATATACAGACAAAACTCTTACTATGATGTGTCAATTCTTTAGTGCCTGAGACAGTTATTAATACCAAATAGACTTAACAATAACACTTCTAGTTTCACTGTTTTCCTACTACAACCCCCTTTCCTTTATTTACACATCTCCCTCCTGTTAGGGGATGGGCTTTGTACTGTGTATTCACATGCTGATTGTTGTACCCAGAAATCTGGTTACAGTCCTGACATTGTCATTGTCATGATATTTGGAGTTCTTCCTGTCTCAATGACATTTAAAAATTCTTTTCCATCACCTACGATTGGTTAGTAAAGAGTTGGTTCAGCCTATAGTTGGGAAAAGAGATTAGGGCAGAACTTTCTATCACAGACTGGGGAACCCAAGCAAAGAAGGAGTGGGGTGGAGGAAGAGAAAGAGAAGAAGGTCCAGGAGGATTCACCATGATGCTGCAATGAGAGAACAGCCATGAGGATATACATAGAACAAAAGCAAGACACGACAAGACTCTGCAGGTAAAGGACCATGTGGCTAAGGAGTAGGCATCCTTAGAGGGTTAGAATAGATGAGTATCTGCTCAACATAGTGCCTTTAGCTTGTTAATAAATTTATTAGGTCTCCGTGTCATTTACTCAGGAGCTAAAACTGGGCTAGAGCTGGCATAGAAATACCCTGTCATTACTTGGAAGCAAAAGAGGTATAAAAAAGCCCCAGAATCATATGTATACCCTTCCTCCTTCCACTTCCCCATAGATCTTAACCCAGTCACCCCAATGGAATGAAAGATAATCATCAGCATTCCTTATCCCTGACAGCAAGATTTAGGATTGGAAAAGGCATGTGTGTATTTTAAGTGACAGTTTATTTCTAAATAAGAAAGTTAGCTATTGCAGATATTTACTATTATATTTCTTATTTATAAAGTTACATAATTACCAAAGTTTAATTATGTATACATAGCATACATATATATTACTATTGGCTAATGCAAATTTGTAAGGATGTAATCACAACTCCCTTATAACTTTACAAGCATGGGTAATGCTGAATAACAGCCTTGATGACTACTCTAACTCTTTTGAAGGCATATCAACTATCTTGAAAGTTAATTTTAGAAATGTTCACCATGAGATGGAAATGACTTCTCACGCTCCAGCTGTTCTCTAGGTGTTCTCTCTCTCTCCACATCTTTTATGACATTTTCCATGTCACTGATATCAATTTCTCTTCCTCCAAGGAAAAATAGAGAAATAGGAAATGTTTTCTTAATTATAATCCCAAATGATGAAGGACAAGTTAAGGCACAACAACTTGTTAAATAATAAACATTAAGTTGCAGATACAGAGAATCATTTTAATTTTAGAAAATTTGCCACCATAATGATAAATATAAAATATCTCACACTTGAAATCAAGTTACTTAAAGAGTATTTGTAAAATTGGTATAAATTTGGTATACGTGATTAGAGTAAAAACCAAGAGTGAATGATTTATGAAAATGTCCATATGCTTTAAAAGTAAGGAGTATATTTCTAAATAAACCATGTGTCAAATATATTCTAAGTGGAAATGAGCATACGTATTTAATTTAATCACAATTAGAACTGTGGAATAAAGCAAAGACATGTTGAGAAAAACTAGTCTTAAATGTATATACTAAAAAAGATGAAAAGACAAATAACCTAGATTTTATCTTAAAAAACAAAACACAGTCATCTTATTCTCCCCTAAAAATAGTAAAAAATAGATAATAAGACAAAAGAAAGGATTAAAGAAATTTTAAGCAGGAAGAATTGATATTGCTCAAAGTTGAGTATTGGAAAGAAAAGCAAAACTGGTAAATACCTGTACCAAATGACAAAGAAAAGAGACAGTTAAGGAAAACCCAAACAAAAATTATCACTAGTGTCAAAGGAGACATCACTACCATTCCAACAGATACTAAAATACTAGTAAGACTATTATTATTATTGTACAAGTAATTTCACTATTGATAACAAAGGAATAAAATCCTAATGAAACACTATTTGACAATGATGGAAGTGGTATAAAATATATTGATAGTCTATATAGCTATGCTATAGCAATGTTAGTGAGACAAGAGATCCACAGCATGGAGTCTTATGTTTATTATTTTTACTGAACTGGTACTTTAAAAATCCCATATAGAAATGTTTCATCTCTAACATAATTAAACACAAACTCTCTGGTCAAGAAAAAAAAAGTTTTCTATTTTAATTTTATACATCAGAATATCTCAAAATCTAGGTATATTACAATATAATAAAATATCTTATATGACTTTTACAAGAGAAAGTCATACTTTTACAAGAGAAAAAGTAAAAATCTTACAACTAGGAGTATTGAAATCAAATCATCCTTGTTTGCAGGTAATAAAATTCTATGTGCAGAAAAGCCTAAAGACAATGCTAAGGATTATTAGAAACAATAAATGAATTGTTTTTTATTAAGCCGAGTTAGGGGATACATAACCAATATACAAAAAATCAATAGCATTTTTCATACATTATCAATATTTCTGAAAAGTCAATTATGAAAGCAGTTCCACTCATAGTGATAGAGTCAGTGTGGGAATAAGTTTAACCAAGGAAATGCAAGGCCTCTACAGTGAAAATCATCAAACATTGATATAGGAAACTGAAAAAAAGAAAAAGAAAAAAGAAAAAGGAAAGGAAAATGCCTTTTATGTGCATACATTAGAAGACATAATAAGACTGTAAAATGTTCATATCACTTAAAGAGATCTATAGATTTGGGGCAATCTCCATCAAAATATCAATGGCATTTTTCACAGAATTTAAATAAAAACTAAAATGTGCTGGAAACAAAATAGACCACAATTAGCCTAGCAATTTTAAACATAAAAAAATAAAGTCTGATACATTACAACACCTACTTTTAAGACATGCTACAGAGCTATGGCAACCAAGGTAGCAGAGTACTGGCATACAAATCCAGGTGCACATACAAATCCAGGTGCACATACAAATCCAGGTGCACATACAAATCCAGGTGCACATACAAATCCAGGTGCACATACAAATCCAGGTGCACATACAAATCCAGGTGCACATACAAATCCAGGTGCACATACAAATCCAGGTGCACATACAAATCCAGGTGCACATACAAATCCAGGTGCACATTTGAAGAGCTGAGATCATTGTTTCAAGAAGGTGTTCATGCTTCTTCTGGTTGCAGTTCTATTCAAAACAGCCAAGGTATGAAAACAAACCAGGCGAAAGGATAAAGAAATGGGACATGTATACAGAACAGAGAACTAGTGGGCATGAAGAATGAAATACGGTTGTATTGTAGCAAGCTGCATGGAACTGGAGGACATTACATTAAGTAAAATTAGAAAATAAAATCCTTCATGTCATTTTATAAGTGTAAGCTTTTAAAACATTCACTTGAGTGTACAATAGTGATTACTAGTCACAAATCATGGCAGGGGAAGGATGATAAGAGGTTTAATCGTGGTATCAAGACAGAAATATAATGAATAAATTCCAGTGTTCCACACTGGGGTGTCTATAGTTTTCAATAGCCTATTTCATATTTTATGAAGAACAAGAAGAATCAGAAAGTTTCAAATAAAAAGAAATCAAAGAGATTGGAATGTTAATTACCTTGATTTGATCAGTACATTTTGTATACATGTGTTGAAGTACCAACTTATCATGAATAAACACAATTATTATATCTTAGTCAAAATAAGTGATATTTTTAAATATAATAAAAATCTGGGCCTTTAAGCCTTTATGTAAGATGATACAGCATTTACATATAACTAACTTCAAACAACTCTACAATATTGGTAATGCCTAGTAAAATGTAAATTATATGTGAAATAAAGAGAATATTAGTATGGAAAAGAATATTGAGGCACTAAAAAATCTGTACTTTCAACACAAATGAATTTGTTATCCTAAAACCTATAATCAAATGATTGAATTAGTGTGTAGAAACTATGGGTATGAGGGTCAACTGTAATCACCTCCAAATAGCAAAGGGGAATGTCTATGAAGTGAGACCAGAATCTTCTACGTTTTTAATTAATACTCATAATCTAAGTGAAGGTTAACCAGGAATATGGATAAATTCATCTTAAGCTGGTCACATGTGCATATTAATAATGTTATGCCATGCCTCAATAAAATATTTATCATATGAACTATAACTTAGTGTAAAGAATTAGTCTTAACTTTACTTTTCACTGACCTGTATTAACTTGTAGCACATTCACCAGTGAGTCCAGATCAATCATCCCCTTAGCTGTAAGATAACATTCAAGTAAATGGATTTTAAGTAATGACAGGAACTAGCTAAAGTTTGATATCATACATCATTATTTAGGTTAACTTCAATTGCATGATCCTTCAATCTCAAGGATTGATTTTATGTTGATAAACTGGCCCTTGGCCAATGAACCATGATCTCTGGATTGGAGAAATTGTGTTCTTTCTGAGTTATAATACTTCCTTGCAAGCATGATATAAAACACCATCTATGCAAGTTAATTGTGTGAAGACTCAGGTCTGGTAATGTCATTGATCTTTGTCCAGAAAGTTAAAAACAATTTGTTCCCTCTCATACCCAATGGTAATCCTAACTGCTGTCAAACATGAATACTAAGGTAGGTATAAATGAGGGACAAAGGTCAGGAGATTAAAAAGGAGCTTATGAGATTATGGATTTATCTGTCTGCCTGCCTACCTGCCTGTGTGTATGTGTGCGTGTGCACATATATGTGTGTGTGTGTATGTATGTTTGTGTGTGTGTGTGCTGTGTGTGCAGAAGTCAGAAGACAGCTCTCAGGAGTTAATTTTCTCCACCTGGCTACTGTAAATCAACTCAGGTCATCAGGTTTGACAGCAAACACTTTTTATACACTGAGCCATCTTGATGGCCCAAAATTATACATTTCAAAAAAATCATTTATTTTGAGATGTTACAGGTTCACCCAGAGGTTAAAAGAGTTCTATAATGAACAACTTATGCTCACGATCTAGATTTGACTTTTATACTTTGCTACACTTTGTCATATTGGCCCCTCCACCTTCCCCTTATATGTATGGTAATAATTCATGACATGAAAGGTCAAGAAAAAAACACGTTCCATTAATAACGTAGGCAACTGCAGGGATGAGGCAGTGATGAAGAACTAGTAGACCAGACAGGGAAACATTAAAGTTCATTTGAAATAGGCTCCAACAGACTCCTTTCCATAGAATATCCAGTTGGAATGTCTAACAGCCCTTTGTGTTTCCCATCCTGAAGCCCATGTCAGAGGTCTACATAAAATCTATCTGCATGTAAGTGGGAAAGGAATAAGTATTAATGAGATTTTCAGAGATAGTATGTAAAAATGGAAATTAGAGGTGACTAAGACAGACATTAGGAGAATGGGATGGAAATGGAAGAAACAAAATGTCAACCCCAAAACCATCACTGTTATCTGATAAGAGAAAGCTCCAGTAAGTAACAAGGAATAAAGAGCAAGGAGAGGGGACAATACCAGATCACGGGGTTCTCAGATAAACCCTGGTAATGCCAAGGTAGGGGTCAGAGGCAGCTCCCAGAAACACATGGGAAGTGTGGAAAGGGGAACCATTAACTTTCTACTTGTTTCTCTTCCCAATGCTTTATTCTGCTTCCCAAACCTTCACTGATGTGGAAGCTGATCTTAGAGTCAGGCTAGGCAAATGCCATCATTTTAGATATGGATTTAGAAAATGAAGACAGCCTTTGCTCTCATTCTATAATTGGATTTTCTGAGATTTTGCACTAATTTTTTTATCAGTGCAAAATTAACTAGTTTCCAGAAATAATAGCATACAGACTCCAAGAACTCTTGAAACGTTATTTTTCTGTATCTAAAGTTATTCACCATCAGCTGAGAGGGATCTTTTCAGCTCTTTGGCTTCTCCTTTGGTGAGTTCGATGTCCATCTTCTCGAGCACGGCGTCCAAGTCCCTGATATTTACCATCTCTCCTTGGTAAAAGAAATACACACATAAGTTCTCACCAATGCTGAAACGTTTCTCATTTCTGCATCTGAGTTACAAGTTTTTTGCAAGAAGAAAATATTCAATATGGTTAGAATTAAACTTACTCCCAGAAATTCTTATTGTGGAAAAATAAACATGCTGCAAATTTCTGAAAGTAATAAAATTCCCTTCCAGTGCATTATTTCTAACAGTGCAATATTTCCAGAAGAAGTAGAAAATTATATCAAGATGAAAGAAGTTACTGTGGCTAGAACAAGGACACATTGGCTTGAGTATTTTTTTTCTCTATCATTTATTACTTACTGGATTTTTTTTCAGTAGTCTAACTTGATTTCCACTTTTCCATTGTATGAAATGCACTAATCCTACCTGCCTCACAGGTAGACCTTCTGTAAGGATAAAGTCACTCACATAAAAAGACTTAGAACTCCACCAAGCACACAGTAGGTGTGGGATGTACATTGGTAACTACTTCTGAGTCAAAATAGGTCAGATTTTCTACTATAACAGAAATTAGACTTGTTGCTATGTTAACCACAGTCACTGATCACTTCTCTACTTGGTGAGCCCTAGGACAATGCTGAGGTGTAGACCCTGTCTCAAAACACAGCGTGAATGGCTCCTGAAGAACAATACCTAAGACTGACCTTTGGTCTCCATATGTACATAAGCACCCACATACACACACACACACACACACACACACACACACACAGAGAGAGAGAGAGAGAAAGAGAGAGAGAGAGAGAGAGAGAGAGAGAGAGAGAGAGAGAGAGAGAGAACACAGAGAGCTTCCTGAAGTGAAACAAGTCAACTAGAAAAATGCCCCACTGTTTTAAATCAGAAGAAATTGGATTACTTTAATGAGCAGAGTTGAATTCAGCTGTTGTACCTTTCAGGAACCTTATTCACAGCCAGGATAAGTGGAAGGTTGAGAAATAAGATTTTTGGTTTGTAGTTGTTGTTGTTGCTGTTTAACATACCATTTTGATTATATATACTTTACTTTGTCGTTTGTTAAATTTCAGTATGCTATTTATACACACCCATCTGCTATTTTTTTTCATAACTACTTCCTGATTTTTACCCTCTATTTCCCTCAGCCCATATATATAGCAGCACAGTATGTCAGCAGTTCCATGACATTGTCAGGTATTGTTTAATTTTGATCATAAAAACAAAAAACAATCAATATTTCTATCCCACAGACAAGACATCTCACTGCCAAGTTCCTTTGAGGGAAAATTCGGCAACTCTACATTTCCCTTTCCTTATCTGTGATATTCACTGATATGTTCCCTAGAATATTTTGAATGTCATTGGAATTAATTTTTCTTTCATCCGAAGCCCAGAAAGACATTTAAGAGTCATTTAACAGAAGGCAGAGCAAGATGGCTGCAGAATAACACTTGCCATCCATCTTCTTACAGAATCGCCAGTCTGAATAGTTATTCACACATGAAACTACCTTCACAAGAGCTAAGGAAATCAAGTGAGAAGAAGGAAGGAGGAGGTGATATACCACCCCTTCCCTAATTCTAAGAAGCGCGGCATGAAAAGAGATGCTTCCCACTTAAGGATAGGAGACTCCATACAGTCCTCAGGATTGGAAGCTCAGACTGGACAGAGCCTATGGCCACTTGGCCTCGCGGTCGTGGACCTAGCTTTGAATCTGTCTCCATGAGCAGCCAAGTGAATACTTCCACCCGTCCCTTCCTCAAACCTTTGTTAATGCACCTTAAAGAGAATCCAATTGCTAGGGCTGGGACAGAGAAGTAAACATAAGACTTTAACTTGGAATTCAGTGCAGCGTGACTGAAACCCAACACAGAACAGAGCTTACGAGCTCCTGTCCCCTACCTGTGGATAAAGCCTCCAAACTGTTAGACAAAGACCAATGCCACAACTGGATGGACTTTTACTTTGCGTAGCATTGTCCCCAGTAACCTATGGAAGCTTCCAGCCCTGTAAACAATCAGGACATCAGGCAGGTCATAACAGAATAGACTTTGTTCCTCCCTCTGTACCGCTCTGATTTCAGCAATCTCTGGGTAACCGGCATGATTCAGTGCTGTAGTATTTATAGCCATGAGGCTGCCCAGCTCCTGCTTTCCAAACTCTGAGGCAGTACTACACAAAAAGACTCACTCCTGCTTTAGGGAAGTGTGGGAGGGGTATGATTTGTTACTTTGGCGATTAAAAACAGACCTGTGCCAGGCAGTGGGGGAGCACACCTTTAATTGCGACACTTGGGAGGCAGAGGCAGGCGGATTTCTGAGTTCAAGGCCAGCAAGGTCCACAGAGTGAGTTCCAGGACAGCCAGGGCTATACAGAGAAACCCTGTCTCAAAACAAAAACAGACACGCATAATGAATCCAAGCCCTGGGGAATCTTGTAGTATTCTTGCAGTATCTGAACACAGGTTGGTGGTTATATATAAAGCATCTAGGCCACCCTGACCTGGGGATGGAATTTTTTTTTTCTCTTCCAATCTAACCTTAAAAACAACTGCCGATTTGGGGTAAACTTGGGCTTACAGCAGTCTCTAGTGTTGAAACAGTGACAATACACCAGTATGGACTGGCAGAAATCTGAATCTGGGAAACTTTAGTGCTGAACAGGAGCAAGGCAGGCATCCTGCCAGGATTTGAAGGAGGAAAGCCAAATTTTGAGGATTGGAGTAAAAGCTTAACGGGCATTGTGAGATGATGCTGCATTCCCCAATTCTCCAAAACCGCCGGGAACCATGGTCAAGTTTAATGGATAAGACGAGGCAGCAAAAACTGAGGATAGGTGCTAGGGATGGACTGTTTGATTAGGTGCTTACAGCACAAGCATGACACCTGTGTTTGGATCCCCAACACCCACAGAAAAGCTGTGTACTGTCCCCCATTTGTTTGTAACCCTTCAGGGTACAAATAGGAATATCCCTTGGGCTTGATAGCCAGCCAACCTAACCAACTGGGGAGCTCCAGGTTCAGTAAGGGACCCACACTCGAAGAATGAAGTAAAGAATTAGAGGCTGATTGAGGAAGACACTTGATGTCAATCTCTGACACCCTGCACCCCCCCACACACAACACACACACGGGGGTGGGGGGAGGATAAAGGAATGGATACGTACAAACTAAAATGAAGAATTTAAAACAGCCATTTTAAGGAAATTTGACGAACTTTAAGAAAACAGAAAAACCATTCAGAAAGCATAACAGAGATTTAAATAACTCTGAACAACAAAACAGAAATCCTGGCACTGGAAAATAAATTAAAAATTAATTGGGAAGGTTCAAAGTCAGCAGCAGGATTCAGCTCGAGCAAGTCCCTCTGATGTGTTATATCAAATTCATGGTAGCTAAAGAAAGAGAAATTTCACAAAGCAACAGGAGAAAATCAGGCAAATTGCAGGCCAGTGAAAGACTGTCTCAAAAAGCAAGATGAATGGCTTTTAGAAATGACATCTGAGGGCTGCTCTCTAGGTTTCACACACACACACACACACACACACACACACACACACACATGAACATGGAGACACAGGAACACACATTTACATGTATACATTGTTTGTCTCTGTCAGGGTCTTACTATAGAACCTAGCTAACCCTTGAACTCTTCCAGCCTCAGCTTCCCAAGTGTTAGAATTAGAGGCATGGTTATGACCAGAGAAAAACTGTAATTTAAATGAATTTTTATTATTTTTTAATTGTGTGTGTTTGTGTGTATATACTGTGCATATGAGTATAGATGTCCACAGAGGACACAGGCATAGAATTCCCTGGGAGTGGAATTACAGGCATTGTGGGTAACCTAATACGGGTACTGGGAGCCAGTCCTGAGTTTTCTGTGGGAGCAGTATGAGTTTGTAACCACTAAGCCATCTTTCCAGCCCCCTACAAAATATTTTTAAAGCATCAGTGTCTCAGATTTATATCAACTTATCGCCTGGAACAGGTAGAGCTCAGTGGTTTCTTAAGTTAACAATCAAACCTTAGGACAAGTCACAAAGTCCACAAGGAAATTCACAAGAGAAGTCCCCAGCTGTGAAGCAGAACATAAGACACCGACAGGATTTTCGCCATGGTCGGATTTCTATAATTCTTCTCCACACCATAAGCAAATGAGAAAGGGCCATGCCATAAAATAATAGTACATACATCCTGTTTCTATTAACATACCACAATGCAAAGCTACATTATGCCATTAGATCAGTGATGTAAGAGCTTAAAAATACTCTTCTCCAAACACACCATTTTGATGTTTTCCCTGAGCTCTCAAATCTGGTCGTTTTTATTCATGGAAGAAAATGAAGCTTTGAAAATGTCTAGCAAGCCATGCATGTTTTAAATTACAGACAACAGAAGTTATTTCTAAACAAGACATTAGTTGAGGATATAGGATGTCCAAGATCAAGGTGCCTGCAGACTCAGTGTCTAGTGCCAATCTTATACTTGACAAGATTTTTGTTTTGTTTGTCAAATTTGCCACAAGCTTGTCTTTTGGGAAGAGGGATTCTCAATTTTGAAAATGTTCTCCAGAGATTGGCTTGTTAGCAAGCCTTTGAGACATTTTTCTTGATTAATTATCGATTTGGGAGGGCCCAGTTCGCTGTGGATGGTGCCAACCCTGGGCAGGTGGTCTTATGTTGTATAGGAAAGCAGGCTGAGCAAGCTATGGAGAGCAAGCCGGTAAACACCACCTCTCCACAACTTCTGCTTCAGCTACTGCCTCCAAGCTCCTCACTTCCTTTGATGACAGACTGTGATGTGGAAATGTAAGCTGAGATAAACCCTTTCCTCCACAGTCATGGTGTTTCACCACAGTAACCCTATCTAAGACAGATCTGTTCCTAGTTGACTGTACTATCTAGAGAATACACCTATGAACAGTCCCCAGGCATATTCCCTATAGTAGTACAGCAGAGAACCATCTACTGAGAGGAATACCTAACATTTTTCTTGGGTAGAATTGTGGCTAGTCCAAAAGAGTGCTTCTCTTAATGGCTGTTGGAACCTTTATTGGCATTGGCATCATTTGGTTTGAAGCTAATTCAGCCCCAAGAGCTGCACCTTGGAATATTCTTCTAAATTACTCCAGTCCCTCCTATTGTCACAACTTGGCCAGTATACTCAGTTGTTGGTAGGTTGATAACCAAGACTGCATATGGAACCAGAGTGGCCATCCCAGAGGAGCTGGAGTACATCCTGGGGCACTGGAGCAGGGATTTCTCTTGTGTAAGTTCATAGTGCCTCCCAGAGCCATGTGTTCCATCCTTATCTCTTTGCTCTCATATTAGGAAAGGTATCCTTAACAACTTCCTGTGGCTGCCATATCATTTCTGTTGCTGCTACTCCCTTCTTCACGGTGCCTGCACTCCTCCTGCTGCATGAGCTCCAGCTGCTTTCACTGTGAACCTATTGGTGATTCAGCCCTTCCATTTTTCAATGTGCTTGGAAGTTCGTCGAACCTTGCTGGGGCTCCGGCTCCGGCTCTGGCTCTGGCTCTGGCTCCGGCTCTGGCTCCAGCTCCACCTCCGGCTCCAGCTCGGGCCCGGGCTCGGGGTCCGGCACTGGCTCTGGCTAGGGCTCCGGCTCCGGCTCTGACTCTGGCTCCGGCTCCGACTCCGGCTCCAGCTCAGGCTCTGGCTCTGGCTCTGGCTCCAGTTCTAGTTCTGGCTCCAACAGTTATTGGGACCTCTTACTGTTATGGTCCAAGTAACCAGCTGCTGCTTTTCCATCTTAGTGATTTCCTTACAGCCCACAGCATCTCAACTTAGAGAAGTTATCTTATACTTCATTCTGTATAAATCTGGGTTTTTGCCACAGCTCCTTGTGAAGTTGCTGGGTGTTTTTAAAACTCTTCTCCCAAAGTCCTTCTCCATCATCTAACTGGTCCACAAGCTGCACATTCAGAGTCTGAGGAAATGTGATGAAGAAGAAGGAGCCTTCATTGCATCTGTTCGGAGCTTTCCAGGCAGGTAACTTTTAACACATAACGTTCAGCCTGGGCCAGTGAGAAGGCTCAGTGGGCAAAAAGTTTGTTGTCCAAGCCTGATGACCTGAGTTTGATCTCCAGATCCCCACAGTGGAGGGACAGAACCAATTCCCAAATGTTGCCCTCTAACCTCCACATGCACTATCTGACAGATGGGCCCATACACATCCACACACATAAACACACATTTTCATACACATACAAATAAATATAACTTTTGTTTGAAAGCTAGGCCTCAGGAAACCTAAAACTTTCAAGCTCCTAGCCTCAGCCCTGAGTCCTGAGACTATAGGCATGTACCAACATTCTTGGCAAGAATATCTATTTAAAGCATTCATATCTCCTCCATCCTGCATCTTCTTACCTGAAATATGTGGAACTTCCATCAATGGTTTGCTAAGTTGAACTGTAAGGTGAAGAACAAAACAGACATCACAGTGAGATTCACAGACAATGCAAAATTTTTAATTGGGAAACAGAACATAGGAAACTACCATGATTCTTATTATAGTCACATTTCTATATTTCCTTTGCATACCATAAAAACATGAGAAATGAGCTCTCTTTAAATAACATGCACACTCTTTTGTACTAAGTACTGTAATGTTAAACTACAATAGGACATTAGAACAATGAGTTAAGAATTTAAAAGGAGGGGTAAAGGAATGATTATGAATGCTTGCTGCTCTTGCACAGACTGGAGTTCAGTTCCCAGCATCCACATCAGGCAGTTCACTATCACCTGTAACTCTAGCTCCAAGGGATCCAGTGTTCTTTTCTGGCCTCTGTGGGTACCTGCACTTACATGCACTCACCCATACACAGACATACATGTAATTAAAAATAACCCAAAAAACTAAATAAAAAATAATCTTATCCAAATCCATCATTTTGACTGGTTTTTTTTGTGAGCTCTCTAATATGATTTTTTTCACTCAAAAAAAAAAAAAAGAGAATTAAATTTAATGAATGTCTAGAAATTCATGTTTTTTTTAAAAAGTCATAAAAATGAAAATGTATTTTGGAAAAAAAATTAGTTGTAGGTATGAGAGGCCCAAGATGAGGGTTCCAGAAACTCAGTGTCTAGTGCCAGGGCTTCTGTTTGACAGGCGTGTGCAGCGCTACCACTCAATAACGCACCAAACAGAACCTTCCCATCAACTGTAGGGCAAAGGAACATATCACAAAGACCACAATGAGCTTTACAAACTGCAAGATAATTATTTTTTTCATATTTGAGGATAGACCCCAGGGCCTTATGGTAGCCAGACAAGTGCTCTACCATGGAGCTAAACCCTCAACACTGTGGAATTCTGTTTTTTTGTTTTTTTTTTTAAGATATTTTCTTTATTTACATGTAAATTTCTCCATTCCCAGTTTCCCCTCCAAAAAACAAAGAAACAAACAAAAACAACAAAAACAAACCCCTGTTGCCTCCCACTTCCCCATGCCTGCCACCCTGCCCTCTCCCACTTTCTGGCCCTGGCATTCCCCTACACTGGGGCACAGAACCTTCACAGGGCTGAGGTCCTCTCCTCCTATTGATGATCGAATTTGCAATCCTCTACTATACACATGCTGCCAGAACAATCAGACCCCTCCATGTGCAGTCCTTGGTTGGTGGTTGAGACCCTGGGAGCTCTGAGGGTACTACTTAGTAGTGAAATTCTTAATTGTGAACAGAATATGGGAAACTTTCAGAATTCCAAATCAGCCCTTGTTCCATTCCACTAAATCAATCTAAATCAGGATTTAAAGGTATCACAATCTCCTCCCCCCAGTAGTATGTTCATGCTTGCCCTCCCCATGTATGTGTATGTATGTGCATATTGTATGTGTATCAACCTAGAGTGTCTTCAATCCCTCCATCTTATTTATTGAGGGATTGATCTCTCACTGAGCCTAGAGCTGACCAATGACCATCTGGCTGGCCAGTGAGCTGCATGACTTCACCTGTCTCTAAGTCCCCAGCACTGAGATTGCAGATGCACACTTCATAGGCTCGTGCTTGAGTAAGGAGTGCTTTGCCAGCAGAGCTGTTTCCTCAGCCCCACACAAGTGTTGTTTAAACGGATTATGACCAGATTTCATCTTCAGTGAAGACCTTTGTTAATCTCATATTTCTAACTCCCAAAATATTTACATTTGTACTTTTACCTATTTCTCTTTTTCCCCCTCTGTTCAAATGCACCACTAGAGACAGACACCCACTTGTTCACATTTTGTAGCTTTCTTTTCCAGAATATGGAATAAAGTCACAGCTTTGTGTCTTTGACTTTCAATTAAGAAACACGAGCTACCTCAAATACCATCAAAGTGAGGCTTATTTCAGCTAGATGGAATCTGTTATTTTCAGGCAGGATTTTCTTAAGGTAACTGTCTTTGGGGAGCTCTAACTTCAGAAGTGTGAAGGCATAAACCCACTCTCCTAGGTCCTGAGGAGAGGGGGTCACAGAGTGCTCACAATTACCTTCCAAGAACTTTTCCTGTTCTTCAGACATTTTGTCAGAGAAATCCATTCCCATTTTCTCCAAAATGGCGTTAAGACTAGTGGCATAGGCTTTTCTCTCTTAGGAAAGAGAACAAACTTTGAAAACTCCACAGTACAAGAACAATGTCCATATACTATTATTACTAGGTTCAAAATCTATCCAAGTAAAACCAAGATTTGGTACCAGAATCGGAAGCAATTTTTATTTGATTCAACTCATGTAGATGAAATGTCTACCTGGCCAAAGTTTTAAAAGGAAGGTGGCTGAAGACGTCAACTCAGGCATCACTCTGTCAGGCAGGCATTCTACCAGGCTGCCATTCTGTAACTACCAACTCTAAGGTAAACCAGCCCTCTGTTGCTGTTGGCCATACCACCTTTTCTATAATAGCATTCTGTTTTCATTTTTTTCCTGTTAATTTTTGCCCCAGTTATCAAGAAAATGTGAGTTCCATAAATACAAGGACATTATCTTATTCCACACTAAATCTCTTACACCTAGAGAGGGACCTAGAACTTTAAGACTCAGTGAAGACTGCCTGAATAAAATATCAAACTGAAAATAAACAATCCAATATTAAAACATTAGCTAAATGAGTAGTTATTTTGTCATCTAGGCTACCTGGAAAGTGGTCTACATTGTTAACAAGTCTTGGTTCCTAGTCAAAAGTGTAATAAATACTGATTTTCAGATTGCAAAGAGCCAAACTACTGTATGTCACATATATTAAACAGCTCATTAGTATAGATTAAGATTTCTAATTTTAGTGATAATTTTTCACTCACCCTCTTTTTTAAGAAGCTTGACTTGATCCAGAAGTCTATTTAGAGCTACCTTTCCATCAGCTATAATGAAAAAATCATTTTAAAAACCAAATGCAAATCCACTAATATACTTTAAATATATAAAACAAATATCTGACTTAGAATCGGGACACTGCAGTGGTAGAACAAGGATGAGATCCTACCCTGAGCCTTCAGTCTAACCCTATTTCTAATCTAAGAACTGTTGGATGGAGTTGCCTACTCTCTTCCTCATCTTCAGCTCTCCTTACGGTTATTTCTTTCACCTTCAATTTCTATTCAGCAACGTTCGTATCTTTTCTTTATCAGTTTTCTTTTTCTAAACTAAGTCACTCCCAACAGGGACATTCAGAGGTATTACTGCTAGTTCTATTAATAAAAGACAATTTCAATGAATTCACATATTTTGATCTATAATATGTTTTTTACTTTTGTAAATTTTAATTAAGACATGATTACATTGTCACTCCTCTCCTTTTCCTTCTTATAGCTCCTCCCAAGTCCCCAACCTCCAACACCTTCCAAGTCTATATTTTAAAGGCCTAAAAGCATGAAAATTAACTGTTGAAACTTAAA
>NW_022196911.1:100961209-100962323 GCF_008632895.1 Mastomys coucha | reverse complement strand
GTCTCCAAGTTTGTATATTATAAATATGCATGCTTGTAATCATAGGTAACATTAAATTATTAAAAATAACACAATGACTTAAAATTCATTCTTTTTAATTCACTTTTTAGTAATTATATTCCTTTTACTCACTTTTTAGAGTCTTGAGAGTATTTATCAGCTTAAGCTGGCTTATCTTCCCTTCAGCTATAGGAAAAGAAACACAAACTCAGACAAAGGCAGTAATCATACTGGAACTCAAACCCAAATCACCAAAACTTCCAAAAGGTAGTACAAAAAGCAAATCTGCAAAATCTGGTTTGCCATTACTCACTGAGCCACCTCATTGCCTCCACTCTTGTCAAAGAAGTATATAATTCATACTCACTGAGCCACCTCATTGCCTCCACTCTTGTCAACTTAGTATATAATCCATACTCACTGAGCCACCACATTGCCTCCACTCTTACCAACTTAGTATATAATTCATACTCACTGAGCCACCTCATTGCATCCACTCTTATCAACTTATTATATAATTCATACTCACTGAGCCACCTCATTGCCCCACTCTTATCAACTTAGTATAAAGTTCATACTCACTGAGCCACCTCATTGCCCCACTCTTGTCAACCTAGGATATAATTCATACTCACTGAGCCACCTCATTGCCCCACTCTTGTCAACTTAGTATATAATTCATACTCAATGAGCCATCTGATTTCCCCATTCTTCTCAACTTAGTATATAATTCATACTCACTGAGCCACCTCATTGCCTCCACTCTTGTCAACTTAGTATATAATTCATACTCAATGAGCCATCTGATTTCCCCACTCTTCTCAACTTAGTATATAATTCATACTCACTGAGGCACCTCATTGCCTCCACTCTTACCAACTTAGTATATAATTCATACTCACTGAGCCACCTCATTGCATCCACTCTTATCAACTTATTATATAATTCATACTCACTGAGCCACCTCATTGCCCCACTCTTATCAACTTAGTATAAAATTCATACTCACTGAGTCACCTCATTGCCTCCACTCTTGTCAACTTAGGATATAATTCATACTCACTGAGCCACCTCATTGCCTCCACTCTTATCAACTTAGTATGTAATTCATACT
>NW_022196911.1:100925444-100947463 GCF_008632895.1 Mastomys coucha | reverse complement strand
CTGACACAGTGTAGGGAACAGATGGCGGTGAGAGGACAGTCAGAAGCCCAAAGGCCGCTGGCCGCCAATCAAGCCCAGGACAAGGCTACAGGCCCATTTATCCAACAAGATACTGGTTGTTGCTTGACGTAAAACATTATTTCCCTAGTCTTCAATTCTCTCAGGAAAAAAAAAAAGTTCATGGAAGAACAGAGAGAAAGAGACTAATTCCACTTTTCTCCCTAACTCCGTTTGAAGACTGCCTCCAGTCTATTTTCCAATTCATTTCTTACCCAGGCAACAAACTGAATGAGCATTCTAACATGCAAACTTCTCATCTCAGAACCCTCTTTAGGGCTTACTCGTTGTATTTTTAGTTCTAACATGCAAGATTGTTCACAATAAAATAAATGCATGTAATATCAATAAACACGTTAACATGGAGGAGGTAAAATTTCACAGGCTTGCACCTCTAGACATAGAACTCAGGCTTGCACCTCTAGACATAGGACTTACAGGTAATTTTTGACTGTTGGAAGAACTGGCTTCTTCCAGGGATGAGCTCCCTAACTAATTGTCCAATGAAAGTGATCAACCTTGAAACCATATACACTCAAACAACAAAAAAGGACACACACACACACACACTTAACAAATGTAATAAAAGAAAAAGAGGCAACCAACTATAAAGTAGGGGGCAGGAGAGGGGATGGGGAGTAACTGGGAGGAGCAAGAAGGCTGAAAGTGGAGAGGTGATGTAATTCTATTTCAGTTAAAAACCTGGGAGGCAGAGGCAGGCGGTTCTCTGAGTTTAACACCAGTCTCATCTACAGAGTTCCAGGACAGCCAGGACTGCACAGAGAAATCCTGTCTTGAAACAATGACAACAACAACAACCACCCTATATCACAAAACCATTTTTTTTTTTTTTGGAAAAAGACAAAATTATTTCATTCTGAACAGAGGGAAGCTGGAGATTAGTTTCTTCAGTTCTTTGGCAGATAATTTTTTTTTTATATCTTCTCTATTTACATTTCAAATGTTAACCTGTTTCCTGGTTTACCCTCTGAAACCCTCTGTACCATCCTGCCTCTCCCTGCTTCTATCAGAGTGTTCCCCCACCCACCTGCCCACCCTTGAATTCCCCTACACTGGGGCATCAAGCCTTCACAGGAACAAGGGCCTCTCCTCCCAGTGATGCCTGACAAGGCCATCCTCTGCTGGAGCCATGGGTCCCTCCATGTGTAATCCTTGGTTGGTGGTTTATTCCCTGGGAGCCCTGGGGGGGGTCTGGTTGGTTGATATTATTTTTCTTCCTACAAGGTTCCTTCATCTCCTTCAGTCCTTTCTCTAACTCCTCCATTGGGGACCCTATGCTCAGTCCAATGGTTAGTTGTGAGCGTCTGCCTCTGTATTTGTCAGGCTCTAGCACAGCCTCTCAAGAGACACTTAAGTGACCCCAAACATTCCACTAGAGAACTCTAAAGCTGATAAATAACTTCAGCAAAGTGGCTGGATATAAAATTAACTTAAGCAAATCAGTAGCCTTCCTCTACTCAAAGGATAAACAAACTAAGAAAGAAATTAGGGAAACGACATCCTTCTCAATAGTCACAAATAAAATAAAATTCCTTGGTGTGACTCTGTTCAAGCAAGTAAAAGATCTATATGACAAGAACTTCAAGTCTCTGAAGAGAGAAATCAAAGAAGATCTCAGAAGATTTAAAGCTCTCCCATGCTCGTGGATTGACAAAAAACGTTTTTAAAAAAGAAATGCAAAACACATTCTGTATAAAAGTAAAATGGAGGAGATTGTTCAGCTAATAAAGGTGAGAATCAAATCCCCAAATTGTGCTCTGACTTCTACAGGTATGCCATCACACACACACACACACACACACACACACACACACACACACACACACACACACACACACACTCACAGAGAGAAAACGAGAAACAAACAATGTCAAGAATCAAAATAAGAATGAGCAAAGCAATTAAAGTATTAAAGTTTGTGTGTGTGTGAGTATGTGTGTGTGAGTGTGTGTAAGTGTGTGTATGTGTGAGTGTGTGTATGTGTAAATGTGTAAATGTGTGTGAGTATGTGTGTATGTGTGTGAGTGTGTATGTGAGTGTGTGAGTATGTGTGTGTGAGTGTGTGTGTGAGTGTGTGTGAGTGTGTGTGTGCATGTGTATCACATGGTAAAGACTCTATGAATTCATACTAAGAAAAATGAATAGAACAATATAAATGAAGAAATGAAGAAATTTTTCCTTACATTAAACTGACAATATAAAAAATAAGCATAAAAAAAGGAACTATCTTTCATTAGAACTTCATTTAACAATTGAAAAATGAATGATGGGGTTAGAAAATTAACATTTGGCTATCACGGTTGTAAAAATAGATTTAAGTAAACTAAACACAGTAAGTGAAAGTTTGATGATAATTAAGATATTTAGCTACTTTCAAAGACTCTTGCAGATTTTCTCGGTATCTATAAAGGACAAAGAGCATATATGAGGATGAACTATATAATAGGATCACCTAAATAGAAGACCAAAGTGACCATCAATAATAGGAAGGCCTAGCATCATGCATTTCTTGATACAATGCATAGAGAGAATGTGACATCATTACTGATAGACTCCTGTCAAAAGGATGTGATTCAACTTCTCATGAGGAAATAAATGACAAACCCAAGTGAGAGTCAGAATAGGCACTTGGTGCCCTGTTAGGGTCATAAAAGTCCAAGGAAACAGAATTAAAGGTAACTCAAGAGAGACCCATAAGTAAATACAGTGAGTGACCTGGATTGCACCTCAGACCAGGAAACCAAGGGCCAGCCCCAGCTTAGCACCTGCCTCACAGCCGAGAACAGACCAGCATCTCTACAAACCTACTGCTCCTGGCATTAACGCTTCAGAAAGCTCTGGTATTCGAATAGCATATGCTGGATGCTTTTTGATGAAGTTAATGAATTAGATTCTACTTTGTTTTCCTAATTTCATTTTTTTTCCTGCTTGGGTGCTGTGTCTGAGGGCTTTCTCAAGTAGGCAAGGAGGGGTTTCAGGAAAGTCTGCTGTTGCCTTGTCAGACTGCCCTGTTTAACCTAATCACGGTTGATGACTTCCTCCGCCCTCTTCGGCTCTTGGTGGCTCTGTTTGTGCAATTTTAATATCAAAGAAATTTTCATGGATAAAAGGACTTCTCAGAACATGAGCCAGGTGAACCATGTCTGTTGTGTAGCTTCAGATTTTCACAGTATTTACTAGCTGACATCGTGGCTGTCACATTACTTAGAAAAGTATCTAGTTTGCCATCATCAACCCTAGCTCCTAGGAGACAATAAAAAGAAAAGCTATGAGAACATAGAAAACCAAGGACTGTCTTCCTATCATATTCAATTCCAGTGTGAAAGGGGTCATAACTGTACTCCAGCAAGTGAAGTTTTCCACAACTGTGGGGCAGAGAAGTGATTTTTTTTGTTTGTTTGTTTCAAAATGGTAAGTGCAGCCTTTTCATTAGAAAGACATGACCACCATGAGTGGGCACTCAAAGAGTGAAGGCAAGAGGCATTGAAGAAGATCAGTGATGTTCAAGAGTAGTACGGAAAATTGCAGTAATTGTGACTGGAATTTGAGTGCTTCCCCCTCAGAAACTGACAGACTGGAACACACAGCACAGAGAAGAGCTGAGAAAACTGTCAGCCAAGCTCTCGGACTTAAGAACATACACAGTTTTCAAGTGCACACAGGAGTTAAAAAAAAAAAAGCATATTTTGCATCATAAAGCAAATGCCAATAAATTGGCTATTTCAATAGATATTTTAAAATTATTCATGCATCATATATGTTCTCTGACTATGATGGAATTAAAAGTAACAATAAAATAAAAAATCAGGAAATCAAGTGACAAACTTAAAAACAGAAGTCCCTGGATCAACAGGGAAATTATTAGAAAAAGAAACCCCCCCAAAATGTGTGTGGAAATATAACATATCAACATCCATTAGCTATAGTAATTTGAACAATCGTTCACTGAAAACTCAGTGCATTTGATGTAGAAATAGAGATAAAATCTAGTATGAAGATAGTAAATAAAACAAATCAAATAAATACATTTTAAAAAGCAGTTACACATTAAGTTTAGAGCAGCAGCTCCTAGTAGCTAAGGCCTAAATTCTACTTCAAGCTATTTATTATCTGTACAAACAAAAAGTTTTCTCTGTTAAGCTTCAGGACATTTTTTTTATTTACTACTAATTGCATCATGGATAATATTTTCAGGAGATGTGATAATTGTTTATTTTGCAGGGATGGGTAGGTGACTGGAGGTATGACTGAGTGATGAAAAGACCTCTCTGTTCTTGCAAAAGACTCAAGTTCAGTTTCTAGCACCCAAGTCAGACAGCTCCAAACCACCTGAAACTCTAGTTCCAAGGAATCTGACATACTCTTGTAGCCTCCACAGATGCCTGTGTGTATGTGTGCGTGCATGCACATGCACACACACACAAATACAAAAATAATAGACAGAGTACATATTACTAAGAAATTCCCCCAGAGGAGGCATGTCTACAAAAAAATTTTTTTCTCCATCATGATTTTTGGTTTGTCAAATTTGGATAGACAGTTATGTCTACCCAAAGCAGTCAGCCATAGTTAGACTGTAAGCCCCTATGAGGTGAAGAGACGGGGATATAATTTCAGCTTAATGTTAGAATTATCCATACCACTGTTGTTTTCAGTACTGTAGACACTGGAAACAAGAGGGAATCCAAAAACCCAGAAAACTGAAACAACACAAACACCAAAAACCTAAAATAAAATCCTTAAAACACTGTATAGTACTGTCAAAATTTTGGCAGGCTAAGTTTAGTTACAAGGAAAAACAGGAAAAAAAAAGGCTCACACACAAACATAACAAGAAATCAAAGTTAAAGTAGCAAAATCTAAGCAAAGACATTCTCTTAATATCAACAAAACTTTCCTCTTGTTTATTAGTGGAGAACTGTTAGTGTTAACACCTAATGATTTATTATATGCTGTATGTCTCATAAGTGGACTTTGATTGCAACCAAGTAAATTAATTCTAGGAGCTGGGACATTCTTTTTAGTTAGTGAAACATCATAGGCATCAAGACTCTGGTGTCTAGACTAGAAAGAAACTAACCAACATTTCCATGGTACTGTGGTCTTTTCCATCTGTGCTAAAGATTAAAAATATGTGGCACAAAGGCATGAGAAATTGATCACAGTCTTAACTGAGCTTACAACCATCTGAAAAGGGACCTAACCCATGTTATTTTCTATCTGTATTCAACAAAAAAAAACTTACTTTCAGGGACAGGTAAAAGCTGTGTCTTGATCAAATGGTTCAGAAACTCTTCTAAGTTCAGTTTCCCATCCTCTGAAAGGGAAAATGTCAGAGAACATGGGGAAGTCCGTGATAACACAATGTATATAAGCAATAATAGTAATTGCTCTATTGGAAAGCGCTTTGTAGGCTTGGATTTGAAATGCAGAGATATAACAAGTCAGGCAGACTCACAGTATCATTCAGACACATATATGTACACATGCACTCATGCACACACACACACACACACACACACACACACACACTAGCGCTGCATATCCTTTTTTTGCAAGGCGCTGCTGAGAATAGAATTAGACCCTGGATAACAGTGTCCAGAATCTCATTAGGTGGTAGGTCAAAAAAAGCCTAGGATAATTCATGAAGCAAATGTACCTCCACAGACTCAAAAAGTCCAAGAAGACTCATATTATTGAGGTAAGGGTAATTAGAAATGTTAAATACTCACCCCTGTGGCCCAAGTTCTTTAGTGCTGTCTCAATTGTATCTTGGGGTAATTCAAGCCCCACATTTTTCAAAATGGAGGGTAGATCATCATAATTTGTCTCATTTCCTCTAATAGAGGCCAGAGTTTCCAAGGGAGCTTGTATTTCTATATGTAAAAAAAAAAAAGAAAAAAAGAAAAAAAAGAAAAAGAAAAAAGAAGAAAAGAAAAATACACAATATAGGAAAATTGAAAAATGTTTCAACTATCCTGTATAATAATAAACACCTTTATTGCTTATTGCACTCAGAGCTTGCTATGAGAAGTACTTGGCATGTAACATCAGCTAATTTGAACCACTCCCCAAATATTGAGGATACCATCAAATTTTCCTTGACTTATGAAGAAAGGAAAACAGCTAGGGAAAGACTATACTTCACCCAAATACAGTTGTTAATTGTGAAGTCAAGTTTAAAGACCAAAGTAATTAATTTTATAGACAAAAATGTAGCCACTATGAAACAAAGTCTTCGTAGATATTTAAATTGAGAGTTAATTTATAAACATGTGTATATGCACACTCACACACATGGGATGTTGGCATATGAATCAATAACTAAGAAAGGGACCACGAGAGGGGTTTAAAGAAAGGAGTTGGGAGAAAGGAAAGGGTAATAGAACACTTCTGTTGTGAACAAGAAAAGGAGACGTTGGAGAAGAAGAGGGTGTCAGCAAAAGCGAGGTACAGGAAACTGGAGAGGGTAAAGCAGGAGCAGTAAGAACTAAGTATTTGTGAAAATTCCACTAATGAGACATATTATTTTATATGCCAATTTTTAAAACATCAAATAAAAAGTTAAATGTAAATAGTAACCTTAGAATATTTGCTTATACCCTTCCAGATATTCTGAAGTCATCAACATGCCAAAAGTTAGAAAATTGGCAGCCAGCGAGATGGCCCAGCAGGTAAATGCACTTACTACCACGCCTGACAATCTGAATTCAACCCCCCGAATTCATGGTGGAAGGAGAGAACTGACTGACTCCCACGGGTTGTCCTCTCACCTTCAAACATGCAAGGTACCCATACATACATACAAATAAATAAGCAAATAAGATGTGATTTAAAACTCTTTAAATTGGAAAAACTAGTCATAGTTTGACTACTCTCAAGTATTCATTTTAAGGAAAATGAATTACTTGTATGTACCAATACACAAAAAGATCACATAACTAATAGTAAGATGACATTAATATATCAATAAAATGTATTATTTACTTTTGAAATTATATGCATAAATTATCTTCAGATATTAAAAAAACCTTAAGGTCTGTAACCATTTTATAAACACTAACTCTGTAAGAAGTTTATCAATAATTTATTTACAAAATCTTATTGGCCTCATTCTAAAGGATCAAGGATAAAATATTTTTGTCTATTAAAATATCAAAAAAGGCAGTAGTAGTGCATACCTTTAGTCCCAGCACTTGGGAGGGAGAGGCAGGTAGATCTCTGAGTTTGAGGCCAGCCTGGTCTACAGAGTGAGTTCCAGGACAGCCAGGGCTATACAGAGAAATCTTGTCTCAAACAAAACAAAACAAAAACTGTTTTGTCTATGTGAACTTTGAACTCATTCCAAATATTAGACCTGAAGAGCAACTTACTTCTGTAGCTATCCAGATTGAACCTTGAATGTAGTTCTGCTTCAAGTATGTAGAGACTATAGGGGTAATTAAGCTCTTCTCGTGAAATGGGCTTCCCCAAGCAGACCCAGAGAATCCAAAATAGTTGCAGATTTATTACCTGGTTTCAATTCATTTAAAATTTGAAAATTTAAAAGTTCTAAAGACATCTCTTAAAAATGGAGATAGCAGTTACCCAAATACATCATAGCCAGATGACAGCCAGTGTCCCATGACTGCAACGGTGGATGAAGAGGAAAAAGTCTTGGGGAGTTCTGTAAGTCTGGGTGTTCTTCTGTATGCCCCTATGTGTTTCAACAGTGAATTTCATGAGGAGGCAATAACTTTATTTCCTCAGGATTTCAGTAAAATGGCTGAGAGCCAACTGATGGTGTCCATTTTGTATCACAACTTGGACAGAAAATGAATCCTCCAGACAGATTTGGGGCGTTCACTGTTGGTTTTGTTTATTTGTTTGTTTGGTTGGTTGGTTGGTTGGTTTTTGTTTTAGTTTTTAGTTTTTGTTGTTCTTGTTGTTGTTGTTTCGTTGTTTGGTTGGTTTGGTTTGGTTTGGGTAGATGCCAAATGTGAGGAGTTTTCTTAATTTATTTATTTATTTTACTTATTCACTTGTTATTGTTTTTTGTTTGTTTGTTTTAGTGACAGATAGATATTCCAGAAAACATAAATCAAGCAAAGCTCATGACTGGGTCCCTGTTGACTCTTTTGTCAGAGCACATTTGCTATATAAAACTTTATAAAACCAAAAACCTGCACAGTGCAAGTAATGAAAATAAACTTACTCTTCTCAAACTGTCTTTTAAAAAATTCCCACTTACTTGAACTTTTACTGAAATGTGTTTCTTTCAGCTTCGTCAGCCACTCTTTTAAATCCACATTCCCCTCCTCTGAAAAATGAAATAGAAGAACGGGCAGCTTTTGGTTAAAAGTTACTCATCTTGCTTAGCTTCCTAAACCAAAGCTGTTCCCGTGTGGTTCTAAGTCTGGTTCTGGGATACACAACTCAGAATGACAGAGAGGCACGATGGCTAGAATGACTCTTAAGTCTTTCTGTGGTGAACCCAATGAATGTTTTACACACTGCACCAACTCCAGCCGTTGTTTGGAAGACTTCTTGCCCTGATGCTACACTCTCTGGTCTCTCAGCCTTGCAAGTGCTACATAATGGTTATACTCTCATGGGGATTGTTCACCCACCAGAAAGTTAATGCTGAAAATTGAAACTCAGCCATGGTAGCTAAAACATATCATGGTAGCTAAAACATGTGTGTATGTGTGTGTGTGCATACATGTACATAATACATATACATAAACATATATATACATATATACATATAGAAGATCAGTGATGTATGTATACATATGTATACATATGTATATATATACATATATATGTATATCAATTAGACAAAGGACATGTACAGTCTCTTGCTTTTTATCAGTCATATACTTGGAACCTAGGTAGAAGACAGAACCACAAGGCCCTCCCAGTAAGGCAAGCATTCGAATGGCAGAGTTGAAAATCACCAACCTAACTCTGAGGATTCTGGGGAAGGAAATCAAATTGAGTTTATTTGAGAGAAACACCCACAGGGTTGGTACAGCTTCATGGCTTATAACCAGTGGAAAGCTGTTAGTTAAGTTTCAAAAGGTAAAGAGATGGAAAGAGAAGGGACAGTTACATTTCCCTAGAGTGCTCAGTGTAAGAATAATGCAGGGGAAAACAGTTCATCCAGTCAGAAGGGAAAATCTACCGTTGCTGAACTCATTGAAATTGATTCAGATCCCCCCAGCTCCATGGGTTTATGACTGAAACCAAATACAGTTAGTTGTATGTGGAATTTTAATAAATGACTCTGACCAAGTGGTGGTGGCATATGCCTTTAGTCTCAGCACTTGAGAGGCAAAGGCAGGCAGATCTCTGTGAGTTCAAGCCATCTTTGTCTACAGAGCTGACTCCAAGATAGCCAAGGGCACACAATGAAACCTTGTCTTGAGAAACCAGAATAAACATGCGCACATACATGCATACGTACATAAAGGACTCTGAACAGGAAATACATACCATCAACAGAGATCTCTTCATGCAGAGTTTGTAGTTCTGTATCTGGGATATGGAGCCCCAGGCCTTTGGAGACAAGTTCCAGATCATCAGCCCTGACCTTCTCACTGGTGACTTTGTCTAGAGCCTTTGCAAGTTTATCAACCTCTATCAAAAAAAATCAGTTTAGATATAATTAAATTCTAAATGACAAATCCTAATGTAATTTAAAAGTTAATGTAGACCCTTCATTTTTTCAATTAAAGGCATGATAGGCCAGTTTCATTTGCATTCAGTACTCACTTACTCTAAATGTATTAAATATTGACCTTTGCTTAAGACACAGGAAACTGGAATTTCAGTTGTAAGACAAATTCAGAAGAAATTAAATATTGGTTAATAACTGGAAACTAATGTTAATGTAAAGGGGAATTTTCTGCCACATCCCTATCTCCTCTCTATTTAAAACAAATACTTTAATAGGGAACTAACATAGTAATAATTGGCACAAAAAATAATATGTATTAATAAACTCAAAGCATATTAGTGTCAGATAAGGGAAACAAATGTAAAAACATCCATATGAGATTTACAGAGCACATGCTAGGCCCTATATAGTTAGTTGTTTATATATGTGTTTTACTGTAAGTAGCTTGTCCAAGAACAGTCAAGAAAATATGAATTATCTTCAACAAAGGTGCTAAAAATATGCTGAAGAAAACAGTCTCCTCAGTGGTTGGTTAGAAAAGTATATTGCTCAAAAAAATGCATAAGAATGAAGCTAGAAGTCTGTCTCTAGGTATATTCAAAAATCAACTCAGAATGAATGAATGGAAAATATACATTAGAGCTTGAAACTAAGTAATGAATGATAAGTAAGCTACAATAAAACTGGAAATGCCTCAATACATTGAAATGGGCAAAATAATTTTAGATAAGACTCCATAAGCACGAGTTGATCTCTGGTTCTCCACATGCACCCCTCACATGTACACACCACACACACACACACACCTCACATGTACACAACACACACACACACACAAATGTTCATACAACAGACACAAGAGTTCACAAATAGTACTAGGCATATAGATGCACTTGCCTAGGTGTATAAGCTCTGGGGTCAATCCCCAACACTTTTAAGAGAGAAAAGGGAGAAGGGGGAGGGAGGGAGGAAGGGAGGAAGGAAAAAATGGAAGAAGATTAATGAGTAATGTTAAATGCCAGACTTACATGAACATAAAAAGTTCACCTTCATCTGAGCCCTTAAACTACTGTGTTCCGTTTATTCAATATCATAAAGTATTAGCTATATATGCATATAAATGTACCAGTTTCCACAATTATGGCTCTTTCCTAATTTCTGAATGTGCAAACCTTCTCAATTATCCTCACCTCTAAAATCCTTTAAACGCTTAATGCTCTTCAGTGCTAAAAGAGCAGTCCTCCAGGAAACTTTTCCATCTTCTATAAAGAAAAGCAGTACAAAGATTCAGTAATAGTCAAGAAACACAATGGATATCCACAACATGCTATATCAGCTTGCTTATTGTCTCCTGAAAGCATGTTATAGCTTTCTGCACCATAGACTTTTGTCCTGAATGCGATCTACTGTGTTATCTATATCCAAACCCTGCTTGTGTCAAAACCAGTTCATCTGTTTTCTTTCCTCCAAACCCTTCCGTTCATCCAGAATTCTCTCCTAACTCTATCCCTTCCCTTTCTATAACAGCCTAATTTCTGGAAATAAAGTTTCATTCATATATTCATTTGCACTCCAACTACCGGTGGCTAGCTTTAATCAACTACCACAAAACCAGTTCTTACTAAGTTTGCCAGGTAACTACTTATTGTAGAGGGAGGTGCTGATTCTTTAATTGGTTCTTCATTGTATCAATAAAGGAGGCGGAAGCCAGTTGCTGGGCGAAGGGATAAAGCTGGGACTCCCAGGATCCAGGAGGAAGAGAAAGGGAATTTGGCCCAGGCTTTAGACAGATGGGGAAGTTACAGTCATGCAGGTCTTGGGACACCCAGAGTTTGTATCCTCCACTGCAAGCAGGGGCCAAGGAGGATGGAGGGAGCTAGTTAATAAGATGAAGACAGGAAATTCTTTGCCCAGCCATTGAGTTATCTGGTTAGTTTTAGTTTTAAAATAATAAAACTGTCTAGTGTTTTCCATCCACACAGCTAAGGTGGACAGGAAAAGAAAGAGGGCAGCTGGGGCAGTTGTTCAAGGCTTGATGAAGCTAGCTGTGAGGGGCTGGGAAAATGATTGCAGCTCCTGGGGGGGAGGGGCGCGGGAAATGGGCAGCTGGCTGTTGGTAGAGTTGAGTGAGAATGGCTGCAGCTGATCTCAGAGCCTAGCTGGAAGTGTGGGCAGAGCTCCAGAGAAGGCAGAGGCATGTTTAAATATATATATATATGTATATATATATACATATATATATATATATATATATATATATATATATTAACTTATCACCAAGCTAAAGAGTATTTTCTAATTTTTATCTAATTTAATATGTTCTCACTTTAAACTGAATTTGCTTTCTTTGTAATACAGCTTCCTTTTGATTTCTTCACCATCCTGGTCCATTCTTGAGGCTCTTATAAATAGCCTTTCGTGCTGCTGCCTCACTGAGAGCACAGCCTAGTGCCCTGTCCCCGGCCTTACGCTCACCTCACCCACCATCTTTACCTCGTTGTCCCTTAAGCATGTATTTATTGTGTGTAGTTGACTTCTAAGATTCTGTTTCCAGCCTAGGCTCATGGCTATTGCACACTTTCCACTCTTTGGCCACAGATATCTCCTGAGATAAATGTTTCATCTTTGTGCCAAAACCTGATGGTCTCCTGTATCTCACACATGAAAAGATATCAGATATTCTGGACTATACCTGGAGTCCCCTAAAGCCCCTTAACTATATTTTGCACACACTGAATATTCTTTCCTAACTCCTTTGAGCCTCCTTCCCTATGTCTCTGAATTTTGTCTAATTCCCACTCATATTTCAAATTCAACTCCAGAATCATCTCTTCTAACAAGTCCCTTCTGATTATACCATCAAACTCTGTGTAGATTTGGTTTCCATAGTATATGTTTTCTCATATAGCAGGCTTCATGTTATATAGCTAAAAAAGACCTTGAATTCCTGATACTTCCACCCCTACCCACTGAGTGCTGGGGTTCCAGGGGCATTCTGCCACATGTGGTTTATGCAGTACTGGATCAAGCTCAGGGCTTCTGTATACAGAGGAAGTTCTCCATCCATTGAGTTACATTTCTAGTTACTGCCTTTTTGTTTTTCATTTCTTATCTCACTAAATGTTTTCTAGATGTAAATATTTTTGTTTATTCATATATGTTACACAGTACAGAACCCCTGAAGATCGGATCCATCACACTATGCAAACATGAAGTGGTTCTAGTCAAATAGGTGACAATGTATCCCTGATGTTAGGTCACGTAGCCTCTCAGTTGATATGACTACTGAAGCAATGTTCATGGTTCATTTAATCATCCTAGGTATTGGTTATATTTTGCCATGCCTTTTATTTTTACTTTGTTGGGTCTTACTTTTTTAAATTTTATTTACTATTGCTATATATTCAGCACACAAACTGACATGTAGTTCATGTCATGCATTTATTAATGTACGATGCACTTTGCTCACATTTACTTTGCTCCCACTGCCCTTCTGGCTCTCCTCACACTTCACTACCCCAGACAGTTACTTTCTAACTTAGCATTTGTCTGGAAGCTTCGAATATTCTCACTCAACCTCACGTCATAAATATCTCAGCCAGAGTAGAAACCCCTCTCTCACTCTCTTCCTAAGAGTCTTCAGTCAACCCAGCCTTCTCAGGTCACTTCTCCTTCCTTGACATTCAGCATATGTTCACAACAAATATGCCTTAATCCAGTGGAATCAACACATGAGACCTTAAGGGCAGTTTTTAGAAATGCTTACTAAACATATTTAAGATGTTCTGTCAGCCAGAGAGATATTGTGGATCCCAGGGTTCAAGAGGCTAAAGCAGCAGCATCACCTGGGATACACAATTCCAATCCTACATAAGGAAAGACTGTTTCAAAAGCTCAAACAAATAAGTGTATTCCACTAAGCTTGATTATGGGTGTCAGTCGAGCTACATTGTTAAGGCAAACCGGCTGGTAGTAGTTATACTTACCATCAACATTGAGCATTTTCTCTAGCAGCTGCTGGTCTTCCGGTTCTAACTGAATATTGAGGTCTTTAAGAGCATCTTCTAAGTCGGCAAATTGAATTTTGTCAGAAGTCATCAACTTGGCAGAATTAAGGGCATTTTCTATATCTGAAAACAAATGAAAATTCTCCAAGTCACTTTGTGTTCTTTCTTTGTAAATGTTTTCATGTTCTATGTGATGAACAATAGTAATACACCAATAATTCAGGCTGCTTGCCAAATAAAATATCACAACATTGTCTCCATGGTTCCAAAACTAATCAAATTAGGCATAAATTCCTTTATCCTGTGTATTTCCCTGAGATAACCAGTTGCTTTTAATCTCAGAATAAAATGGAAATGAAGCCTTAAGAAGAAGGACTACTTAACTCAAGAGTTGGAGACCAGATTGCATAAATACATGATTTGAAAAAGAATGAGACTGTTTCAAAATGAACAAATTAATAATAAGAATTGGGCATGCCAATAAAAAAAATAAAGAATCCCAGTGTTTAAAAAAGAAGAACTCAAAATGAACCATATGTTATAAATGTAAAACTATAAGACATTTAGAAAACACTGAGCATCCAGCCATGAAGGTCACGTGTCCATAAGAAGCTGTGGCGAGAACATCAAGTATCTGAAGCCACCTGGGCTCTTGAACAAGAGGACAGTGAAGAGGGGTAGAGGTAAGGGGAAGGAGGGATGTGAGGGAGGGAGGCAAGAGGGAAAGAAAAAAATGTGGTAAACCCTTTAAGAACTTGGCAAGGCCAAGATTTTTTACATGTGATGCCAAAAGTACACTTTATTTTTAAAAAGAGACTAATTAGACTTATTAAAAGATTAATGAACTTCTAAAGATTCTTTTTGCACCCCATCTATGGTCTCCCCTCCATCCTCTACTATCAGCCCTGCCTTTCCCTACCTCCACGCTGTCCCTGCTCTCATCCACTCCTCCTCCCTTTCTCTTCAGAAAAGAGCATGTCTTCCATAATATCAACCAAATATGGCATATCAAGTTGCAGTAAAACTAGGCACCTCCCATAGTCTTGAGGCTAGAAGAGGCACCCCAATAAGAGGAAAATGGTACCACGAGCAAGCAAAAGAGAGACACCCTCTGCTCCCACTGTTGGGGTTCCACAAGAGGACCAAGCTACACAGCTATAACATGCATGCAGAGGGCCTAGGTCAGTCCCATGCACACTCCCTGGTTTTCAGTTCAGTCTCTATTAGCCAAAAACTAGAAACAAACTGGATGTCTCTCAACCAAAGACTGGAGAAAGGAAACACGGGGCATTGACAAAATGGAATATTACTTAGCTGTTAAAAAAAAAATAGGAAATTTGCAGGCAAATAGATGGAGCTAGAAAAAAAAATCATCCTGAGTGAGGTAACCCAGACCCAGAAAGACAAACATGGCATGTACTCACTTATAAATGGATCATGGCTGTAAAGTAAGATGCAACACTACAATACATGGAGCCAGAGAAGCTAAATAACAATGGGTGCTCAAAGGGGAGATGCATGAATCTAAAGGCACTTTTGAGAAAATAGAGACAATCAAAATACTTGAAGAAAAGGGTATATCTGATAAAAGACTTAAATCCACAATATACAAAGAAATAACAAAGATAACCCAACTTAAAAATTAGCAAAAAACATGAACCAAAGAAATACAAAAAGAGCACAAGAAAATGAAAGATATTGAACATCATTAGTCACCAGGAATATGCAAAAGAGAAGCCCCTGTAACACATTACTAACACTTGTAAGAATGATTAAATTACTTGATCACAGTTAGCTAAACCATAAAGGCACTAAAAAGCCCAAATATTTCCATTGCTGATGCAGATGGATATAAAAAAAAACTGTAACTACTTTATAAAACAGTTCAACAGTGTCTTAAAAACTTGAACAGACCTCATAATGTGACTCAGTTACCCATCTCGCAGTAATTAGACAGAAGTAAAAGCATGCCTATTCAACGCCCCATATGTGTATGTTCGCAGCAGTTTAGAGGCGAAAGCCCCAACAGATGATATCATAATGCGTGCTATCACATAAACAGATAGTGTTACCGCTATAAAATGGAATTGTCCTCAGTAATAAAGAATGAGCTACTGAAGCATGGCAGGCACTGATAAACCTCAAAAACATTGTGCTATATAAAGGGAACCATCGAAAAGGATTTAAATATAAACATAAATCTTTAGTGACCCAAAATCCAGTGGTTGCCTAGAGGTAATTGGTAGAAAGAAGGTGGAGAAGGCATGTGATATTATCAAGGGATATGGCGAAAATCTGGGGGTAGGGTGTGCTTATCATCTTGGTTGCGATGAGAGAGTGGCAGGCCAACACTTCAACAAATCATGCAATTTAAATATAAACACATAATTTTGTAGACAAGCTATATTTCATAATGCTACTTAAAACAAGGACAAACATTCGAAGCAGATGTCAGCCGACTCACCTTCCAGTACAGGATCTACTTTATGTGTGGCTAGATTTTCCAAAACCTGTTTGAGACTTACTTCCTCATTTTCTAAAAAATAGAAGGTCATAATTATAAAATGACAAAGTGCTAGTGTTGCTAATCACTAAAAGAAAAAGCAGAGGACAGGCAGGCGCCAATCGTCCATCATTAAATAACGATGACAGAGGAGAGAAATAAGCAAGTATTCTAACTTCTGAAGTTCAACAGGATTAAAACTACCTGAGAGAGCTCTACCCAGAATCTCTTCCTTCAAAAACAAATTTGCAACTATATTCATTTACTTGGCTTAAAATAAGATATATATTTTATATGTGAGTATAAATATGTATATATGTAAAATAGATGTGATCTGGGATAAACAGAGTCTGTCCCTGATAAATATCTCCAGGAGAAACTAGTATGAATGTTAATGCACTTTCAATATACATACCTTCTGTTCTGTCTTCTAGCCGATCTACTTATCTATGCCTATATTTCTTTGTTATACTTCAAAGGGTGGTTTGTCTCTCAACTGGAAGAATGACTTTAATCAGAAAGACAGAAGATAGTTCTGGGGGATGGCCCAGCACATCAAGAGTTTGCCTTGCAGGAATGAGGATCCTAACCCCCAAGCAAACACCAGTGGGCATGGCTTGTAATACGAGTTTGTGGGAAGTGGAACAGCAGATGCCCTGAGAAAAGCAGCTAACTACACTAGCAAATTGGCAGTTCTGGGTCCAAATGAGAGGTCCTGCCTCAGTATATAAGGTGGAGAGTGATGGAAGATACACACATGTAAGCATGTATGCACACAGGCACACACACAGGTGTACACACACACACACAAATACACACATACACACAGAGACACAAATACACATATGCACACAGACACATACGCACACAGACATAAGGATACACACACACAGACACAGAGAGAGTGTGTGTGTGTAAGTGTAGGCAAGAATATAGTGAAAAAGTAACTCATATATGAAAGGTGGGAGTCTAAATTAATAGAGCATTATAGAATAAATTATGGAGATTCACCCAAAAGTTAAAACAGTAGTAAAAGTACTGTTCCCAGAAACTCTAATTCTGAGTGTATAGTAAAGAACACTGAATCGGGGTGTCAGGTAGACACCTGCATGCTCATGTTCACTGCATTATTATTCAAAGAGCCAGAATAATAAAGAAACGTTAGGTGCATGTCAAAGGAATAAAAGAGATGGGAACAATCACACAGACACACACAACAGAATACTATTTGGCTTTTCAAAGGAAAGCTTCTCGTTTGAAATGCCATAGATGAATTTGACAGACAGTGGATAAGGTAAAGAGAACTAGGTATAGGAAACAAAGCACAAGAAAAACAGTTGGAAACAGAGTAGACTGTTGCGGGGAGGAGCTGTGGGGGTGCAGGAGTGAGGCCTGGGGACAATCATGTGTTGACAGGAAAGAAATTCCGGTCACATACAGGCTAGAGTTCAGGAGGTCCACAGCACAGCAAATGACCATAATTATTAATAACACATTTTACTTGAAAATTGCTGAAATGGATTTTAAATGTCATCACAAAATGTATAGGGATGTGAGATAAGGTTAGCTTGATTTAATGACCTATATCAAGATACTGCATTGTACAGCACAAGTGTGTACAATTTGTCACTTCCATTTAAGAAATAAACATATTCACTGATTAAAAAAATATATTTATTCATATATGCAACAAGATTTGAAGCATATAGTAGAACTAAGATGTCATTGTGCTCAACACAGATAGGTCCTTCAAGGGAGAGGAAAGGAGAAGCAACTGAAACTAAGTATGTTTGAAAATGCTCTAAGAAAACGTAATATTAAAATATAATATAATCTTTTAAAAATGGCTAAAAGTAATGGGGGTGGGGTTAGGAGAATATCCAGTGTTTAAAACAATTACTGAAGGGTGTACAGAAAAGATATAGTCCTTAAGCACATGTAAGGGTGAGGAACCAGTTGAGAACCATAGAACCTTCATAATGCTGCTGGGCATGGCAGCCCTCTGTAACTCAAACCTCAGAGGAAGGAAGTGGGAGCAGAGGATTCCAGAGCAAGCTGGCTAACAAGACAAGCTCTATCAGTGAGCTCTAGGTTCAGCTGAGTGAGTCAGCCTCAAAGAATAAGGTGAAGAGTGATCCAGGGAGATTCCTGACATCACCCATAGGCCTCCCCATGCACACGCAACACACGCAAGTGCACACACGTGCATACATACACGCCTACACATGAAAGAAGAAAATCTTAAATCTTAAAATAATAATGAAGCTAGTGCTGGGGGCATAGCCCAGTTGACAGAGTGTTGGCCTCACAAGCAAGAGGATCTGAGTTTGACTCCTCGGAAAAACCAGGTGTGGTGGGAACCGCTTGTGACCGCAGCACTGAGGAGGTAGAGAGAGAAGGCTCCCTGGAGCTTGCTGGCCGTGGGCCTAGCTTACGCACTAAGCCCCGAGATTATGTCTCAAAAAAACATTGTAGATGGCTCCTGAGAAGTGACAATGAAAATTGATATCTCGGGACCTCCTCACACATTCACAGGCAGACACATGTGCACCTGCACACACACACACATACACACAGATGCACATGTAGACATCATCATCATCACCACCACCACCACCACCACCACCACCATCAATCAATATCACCAATCAGCATCAGCATCATTTTAGGGTGGGTTATGCAGCATGTGAAACATGTTAAAAAGACACTGAATGGTTGTGAGGAAGAAACTATACAGTAAGAAAGAATTCACCATTGACGAAGGCTTGTCTCAGGGTCTCCTGCATTGTGCTGTGGCTTATTGGCATCCCAGTATTCATGAGGTTGGAGACAAGTTCATCTCCAGGCATCTTATTATTTCTGATATTATTCAAAGTTTTGACTCCTTTCAATAAATCTGAAAATACAGGAATAAAAGTGAACAGAGGTTGACATTGAGACCATTTCCTTTCTAATCCTTGGTACCTACAGCCTACAGAAATGAAATCATTATGTCATTAAAAGAATTCTGATCAAAAAGCTTTGAAAACACATCAGTGGGTTTTGTCTTCAGAAGTCAATTAAACAATAAACAAAGAGTAGTCAGGTAAAAGGTCCTTTGGGGTACAATTTCTGAGGAAGCTTGTTTTTGTTTGTTTGTTTGTTGTTTTGGTTTTTTTTTTCCTTCAGTGCTAGCTCTCAAAGGTGCTTCCTCTGCACACTCCATGCTAACACAAACAACAAAGCTTGCCAACAGCTGGGCAGGAGTTCAGGATGTTCGAGAGGTGGGTACAGAAGGCAAGCCATTGAAGACAGGAAAAGTAATGTGGTCTAAAAAGTGAGGGTCCACCTTGGAGTCCAGGAGCCTTCCTCCCACAGAAGCATGCCAGCTAGCTTTCCTGCCCCAGACTATGTGCTCTTTTATATATGTTTCTTAAATGAGAGAATAATCACATGGAGATGTATAGAAATGAGAGGGATGTGTGCTGCTGGAGCAATGGGATTATTTCTACAATATAGCATGCATATACTGAGAAAGTAATTTGCCTTTAGGAGTCATTATAAATAATCATTTATTCTAAATTATTAGAATAATTAGCTAAGGTGTGGGAAATCTGGACACAACATTTAAAATAAGGCAAAGGAAACTTTAGGAAAATACTCAAAGAAAAAAACAAATGGCGTTTGAGAGACGTTTCAAATACAATACAGTGATTCCAGAAACTCACTTTCATTTTTATTATACTCACTGTTGAACCGTTTTGCTGCAGTAGACACGGCAGTGAAGTGATCAATTATGTCTCTTAAGATCACATCTTTTTCTGCAAAGTTAAAAAAAAAAAAAAAAGAGTGGAATTTAAATGAATCAAACTTACTACCACAGGGCTGAAGAGATGGCTCAGTAGCCTAGGAGCAGCAGATGCTCCTCAAGAGGGATGGGGTTCACTTCCCAGCACCCACAGGCAACTTAGGACCATCTGCAACTCAAGTTCCAGGGAAGCTGACACCCTCTTCTGGTCCCCGCAGGTATCAGCCATGCATGTGATACAACTACAAGCATGAAGGCAAATACTCACACACAGAAAATAAAACTAAACCTTCTTTTTAAAACAGTAGTGAAGCAACAATTATGTTAACATTACTCCCAAATTTCGGTGATCACAACATATTGGTTTGATTGGAGGAATATAAATATATGCATGGGCACTTACCTCCTACACTCACACAGCACACAGACACAACACACAGGGATCAAAGTTTCATATCGCAGCACTTAACACGCCCACCTGTGATAGACTCCAAAATCCTCTACTACAGTTCAAAATGTTCCATTTGCTTTTTACTGATATTCATGACCTAGTACATTTATTACACAACTCATTACGTGACCCCAGTTTTAAAACATACACAGGTTGTATAGGATAAATGTGTGTGTGTGTGTGTGTGTGTGTGTATACAGCAATGATTATTAAAGTGTATGTAAATAAGACTAAAGAATAACATGTAGGATCACTTTCTGCAAAGAGATCATTTTTTAAATACCTGGTGATGAAAGGACGATTTTTTTTTTCTTACCAGCAAATACTCCCTGTTCAATGTGGGGAAAAAATATCAAAGAAAAAAAACTATGCACAAAAGCGAATGGATAGGAAGGTGATGTTTGTAGCTTGGTAGTACAGTGAATATGTTAAGGTGAATAGATCCTAGAATTGATGTAGGAAGGACACATTGGCTGAAGGAGGCTATAAGACTTTCAGTTGAGAGATGTCCCACCTGTAAGGACGCATCATCCTTCTCTCCAAAAGGACACTGAGAGAAACAAAAGGGTTCTGGGGGACCTGAGTGTTGAACTCTTCCTCTCCCTTCCATGTCTCTCTCACATTATGGCATAGCCCTAGAATGCGAAAGGGTTCCAACCTTGAACTGGTCAGTCCTCAGATTGAATTCAATTTCATTACATTAAGCCAAAGTAAACAGAATGCTGGGACTGAAGCAGTTAGACACCTGGATTAATCCTCTGAAAGAACTAAACACTCTAAATGAAGTACATTTTTCTACATCTTAAACACTCGATTTGCATCCCAGTAATGAATTTCCAGCCCCCTCCTACCTGGCTTCCCCCACTGGCTCTAACCCAGAAGCACAGCAGCTGCATCTCACCCAGAGTATTTGAAAGACTACACACAAGTGGATAACTTTAGTTTATACTTTCAAAATCTCAGTGTCTAGATTCCTCCAAAACTAGGAAACTTCTTTACCTAATGAAAACTTCCCAACACTTCAACACCCAGGAGAAAATATCAAGAACTGAGATACATTCTTTCTTTGAAAGTGGTGAGTTTGACTTATCATATTTTTGGTTGTGAGCCTAGCCTTTAACGGCTTGAGCCAACTCTCCAGCCCTGAATTTGTCTTCTCTATCAGCATTTCTTATTCTGTATAAAAGTCTTTGAAGTTCAATAATTAACAGGTGAAGGTCTCTCACTATATCGAAAAGTTATCAGCCATACCCTCTTAAATATTTTCAATACACACAACACCCAGAGGAAGCTCCACTCCCAGGTGCTCTGACACATCCAGGATCAGAGGTGAGCAGGAACCAACATCTGTCCCAACTGGGAGTGACCCCAGCCCAGGCATACCGGAAGGAACCCGAGACCTTGGGCGCAAGCTCTGCAGCCAGTCCCACAACTCACAGAGAAAGCCCCACTCCCAGGGGCTCAAACAAGCCCAGGATCACAGGATCCCAGAATCACAGGATCATAGAGACAGCTTGACTCTGAGGAGTTCT
>NW_022196911.1:100913942-100924050 GCF_008632895.1 Mastomys coucha | reverse complement strand
ATATTGTAGGTATTGAAGGGGGATCTCTGGGAGGAGCGGTGGTACAAAAGGGAAACAAGAATGTGATTTAATTCTATTTAATTAAAGTATATTTTTAAATGTTAACAAATTCAGATAAATTGAAATCATGTAACTTTTCTCATCATAATGCAATAAAAGTTTTTTTAAAAAAAGTATAAGCCAAAAAAAAAATCTTAACTGAATCAATAATAAAATGGGAAGTCATTGTAAAAAAAAAATTTTTTTTCAATACAGCCACCTTTCCATTCTCTGTATAGATAAACATTAGACATCTTTATCCTGTGCCTTTAACCCTTTCCTATTGTACTGGCTGGTTTTGTGTGTCAACTTGACACGGGCTGGAGTTATCATAGAGAAGGGAGCTTCAGTTGGGGAAGTGCCTTCATGAGATCCAGCTGTGGGGCATTTTCTCAATTAGTGATCAAGGGGGTAGGGCCCCTTGTGGGTGGTGCCATCCCTAGGCTGGAAGTCTTGGATTCTATAAGAGAGCAGGCTGAGCAAGCCAGGGAAAGCAAGCCAGTAAGGAACATCTCTCCATGGCCTCTGCATCAGCTCCTGCTTCCTGACCTGCTTGAGTTCCAGTCCTGACTTCCTCTGGTGATCAACAGCAAGATGGAAGTAAGCTGAATAAACCCTTTCCTCCCCAATTTGTTTCTTGGTCATGATGTTTGTGCAGGAATAGAAACCCTGACTAAGACACCTATATTCCAAATCTTTATTGGATTCTCCCCATATAAATCCTCAGGCCATTTTACAGTTCATGTTTACTCTTTGGCTTTTGTTTAATATATTGATATTACTAGCAGACAATTTTAATATCTTTAGTTTCTAAAAATTTTGTTTATTTTTTAACAAATTTCTTCATTTTAAAATGTTTCTGCTTCTTTTGCACGTATCATAAACTTTATCTTTTATTCATTTAAATCAAATACAAAATAATGGAATAGAATAAGCAAAATTAAAACAACAAAACTAAATACATTGACATCATACAAAACAAGGTAACAAACCTTATCAACATAAACTACAAAAAAAAATCAATTCACAGTGTGTGGCACAGAATAACAGCCACCTCACATGTCAACAAAATATGAAATGTCAGCTTAAGAGCTTTGAAACAAAAATACAAGAAAATAATAAGGGGAAACCAGCTTCAACCCCAAACAGTCAGAGAAAACAGTGTTCTCAGCTGCCATGGAGTGACAGCCCAGATGCTGTGGCCACAGGCACCCTCTGCTGTCAGGAGACATCAGAGCACAGGTGTTTGCCCCTAAGAGACAAAAATCTACCCATCACTTCCCCAGTTTTCCACTTGCATCCTCCCAAGTTCTCTGATATATTTCGAATATAAGTCTATTGGTGGCATGTGTGTATGTCTTCTGTGTATTTTGCCTTCCATTTGCAGTATTACAATGTTTCTATTTGATGTCTGCACAGTTATCTTTTGAGCAGATGGTTTGCATCAATGTCGAATACTCAGGCTTTCTCATCTTTTCATTATGCTTTCACAGAATCTTTATTGCCCAATATCTTTATTCTCTTTACAAACAGGTCATTGTTTGTATCCAAATATCTTGCATGATAGGAGATGACCTCAGCCAAGAGCCACACTCATGTCTTTATCCTCAAAGAGTGTTTAATACCAATTGAAGTTCGAACACTTTAGAGTTAGTTAAATCATACATTAGAATATATACGCAAAGGGCTGGAGATATGGAGAGCAGTTAAGAGCACTGACTGCTCTTCCAGAGGTCCTGAGTTCAATTCCCAGCAACCACAGGGCGGCTCACAGCCATCTGTAATGAGATCAGATGCCTTCTTCTGGTGTGTCTAAAGACAGCTACAGTGTACTCATATAAATAAAATAAATAAATCTTTTAAAAACATATATAAGCAGGATAAATATATATAAATACATATGCATGATATATATTTCAAGATGTCTATTAAATAAATATATTTGAAACATATATAAAGTATATATTATATTACATATAATTATATGTCTTCCATATGTATATATGAAAGAAAAATATATCCTATGTTCTGGGGACAAAGCTCAACTGGAAAAGTGTTTGCTTAGCTATGCAAAGCCCTGGGTTTGATTCCCATGACTACATGAACTAGGCATGCTAGTGCATACTCGAGTAAGCCATCAGTAGGCAGAAGCAGGTCGATCATAAATTCAAGCTCATCCCCAATTACACAATAAATTTGAGGCCAGCCTAGAATAAAGAAATCCCCATCTCAAAACAGCAAATCAAAACAGAACAGAGCAGATATCCCAAAGGTCCCATACTGAATAATCGTAATGTAACTCATGGGTTCAAATATCTTGTCAAAGCTTCTCAGTGGAGCAAATATTAAAGACTATTCATTTGGTGACCATAAAGAACAAAGGAATTAAAGAACGAAGGGGCAGTGTTTCTGAGTATACCCCTCTCTGCCCCTGCTGTACAAACTGCAAGCCATGCACATCAATTAGCCTTGCAAAGAAAATAAAATCATTGCTGGGACACCTTCTGGTGACTCTAGAAGTCACACACATCTTGTCCTCAATAGCTTGTTAACCCTAAGAATTCTATGGCTATGACAACGGCAAAGGTGATAATATTATATTCTGTATCAAAGGAATCAAAAGCCCATGGAGCTCTGTGTCTCCGCTAGAATCCATTGCTGAAGAAATAAAAACATCATGTTTATATTTTAACTATTGTATCCCAATAAATGAGAATCCGTTTTTAAGACATTAATAACAAGATTGCTTCTCTTAGTCTCATCCAAATAAAGACTATACAAACATTCTCCACCTAGGCCAATAGGTGGGCACCAATTCCATAAAGAGCTCTCTAACACACAGCACTGCCACCATTTTAAAAAGAGCCTGCATGAGCTCTGAAGCAAGACCATAGAGGTATCTAAGTACTCACCATTCATTTCTGAGATCTGAGATACATCAGGCTGGTCTTTCTCCTCTAAGCTCTTCAAGACAGACAAAAGGTCTTTAACGTCCACTTTGCCATCACTGATTACATCAATGATGTTGTGAATGTCTTCTATTTCTATTTGATGGCAAAATACAAAAGCAGGGTTAGTGCATCCAGCTAAACATACATTAGCCTGATCATGTAACTGCACGTGTGCACAGGTACTTAGCTATCGACATCAGGTTTTTGTGAAATGAACAACGTTTTTCAATAGGACTTTGGTTGGCCAATTAAGCTACACCATCTGGCCAGGGATCCTCCTGTCTCCACTTCCTTGCTGCTGGGATTACATTATTCCTGCATGCTACATGCCAGAGCTTTTTATGAGCCCTGCAGATTGAATTCAGGTCCTAATTCTTGAGCTATCCTTCCAGTCCCATAACAACCTGATTTGAATGAAATGTATTCATTTTCCAGAATACCTGTTGTTGTTTATTGTTGTTGTTAAACAAGAAGTGCCATAAAATTTAGAGAGGTTTTGAGGTTCAGATTCAGAAACAAGATAAATTGGAACATTTTATCAACTCTCAAAGCTAAACAGCAAACCAGAAAAGTGATCCCTAGTGGTACCAGAGCCCAGGGACACAGCTCGGTTGTTAAAGTGCTTGCCCGGCATGTATAAAGCCATGCATTCTATCTCCAATTACCACATACGTGTGCTGCGTACCAGCATGGGGGAGGTGTGGGCAAGTGCCATGCACACTTTGTGTGACAGCAGTTTATGAGGCAAAAAGCTTCAAGGAAGCCAGCCTCTTGCAACCCCTAACTCAGAGGTATCCCAGACATGTCCTTGCGAACTCGAGTGCTAGGTGTCCACCAAGATATGATTTACTACCTAAACAAAAGTAAACGTTGCTCTCTGACCTCCACCAATGTTCCAAACAACCTAGCCAAACCCCGGCTTGGAATTTTGCAGGCAATGTTACACATTCAGACTAATTGCCTCCAGCATTATTAGAGAGATAATGAGGAGGGTAGGGCATTGAAGCTTACAGAACAGAAGTTGATAATCCCAGGGCAAGGTCAATTTTTCAGTCACATACAGCAGTTGAATCACTCCCAGGGATTAGAAGAATGAGACCCAAAAGATTAGCATAGTGGGCCTTTACTAAAGATGGGTGGGACCTTGAGTGTGTATGCTACAGAGAACATTCGAGATTCAAGCCTCTACCCTCCTGGCCTATTAACCTGCATCCCCACCCTACCCCCTGGGACTCCAGCCAGGTCCTTGTAGGCCAGAGCCTGCTTGGAGCCCCAGGGTGCTGCACCAGTCCAGAGGAGATGGCTGCTGTTTTAGACCCAGTGTGTTTCAGGTGGCCTCAGATGTACCTTGACCACTGAGCTGCCAGATTTTTCTTTTCTCTTTGGTAATGGCTGTAAAAGTCTGATGCCATTTTGAGAAATACATTCAGATCCTGCACTTCCTTGTGTTGCATCTATAATTTTTTCTTCGCCAATGCTTTGCCGACCTGTACCAAAACCCTGTTTCTCCCACAGGTAGCGGAGCCGAGACTGGCCGGCCTGCGGCAGGCAAGGAACTGGGAAGGGGCTCTGCTGAAATCAACACACACAAGAGCTGCAGAGACACCTCAGTAGGTGTCCCCTAAGGCACTTGATGTACAAAAGTGAGGGCCAGAATTTGCATTATCAAGCACCCTCCAAAGTGCCCAGTGTGAACAGTGACCCACCAGTAATCCCAGTCCCTGAAAGACTCAAGGGATCCGCAGAGCAAAGTGGCTAGGTAGACTAGACCCAATCAGTGGGTCAAATGAAAAACCCTGCCTAGATACCTAAGGGAGAAAGCAATTGCGAAAGATATCCAACATCAACCTCTGGCCACTTGAATACAAAGATCTGTCCATACCTAAATGCCAGCATGCAGACACATTGCATACGCACCTACCAAAACCTAAAGACATGCACAAGCCTACAGCCATGAAGCTTCTGTTTGCATTTTTTCCTATTTTATACTTACGTTGGCACTCCGTAAACTCATCACTCTTGGCCAGTTCTCTGATGAGATCCTTAAGCATCACCACATTACCTTTAGAATGGAAAAGAAAGAACAGTTTTGATATTCTGATTTAAAAGAAAAGAAAGACCACTTGATGAAAAGCCAGAATTGTAAAACACAAAAATAAAGAGGAAACCTGGCCATTATCTTTGAAAATAGGATAAGCAGACCTGTAAAAAGCTGTTGGGGGATATTTTAAAGTATGTTCTTTTATATGGGCTCAGTAGGTTACATTTATGAATATATGATATACAAATACATATATGCATACAAAAGCAATTTATGAAGAAAGAGGTCATAAACGGAAGGGAAGCAGGGAGGGATGCATGGGAAGTCTTAGAGCAAGGACAGGAAAGAGAGAAATGTTGTAATTAAAACACAGACTCAAAAAAATAAACAAAAAGTAGCATTTCTTTTTTTTTTCTTTTAGATATTTTCTTTATTTACATGTAAATTTCTCCATAGCATTTCTTTTTTTAAAAAGTAGGCTGAGCAAGCTCTAAGGAGCAAGCCGGTAAGAAGAACCCTTTATGGCCTCTGCATCAGCTCCTGCCTCCAGGTTCCTGCCCTGTTTGAGTTCCTGTCCTAACTGCTTTCAATTATGAACTGTTATATAGAAGTATGAGTAAAATAACTGATCCCTCTGAAAAATAAAGAAATATATTCCTTCAATACAAATCTATTAATTTAAAAAGTAAGAAAAATCAAGTTTTTTTTTTTTTTCCTGAAAGAGAAGAAGGAGGAAAAGAAATTGACTGTAGCTTCTTGGGCATTTTGGGTAAGTGACACTTCAGAAATATGCCACCTTGTTGATGTAAAGTAAAAAGAATTTTGAAAATCTATTCTCTTTTGCCTTCTTGTGGGTCCCTTCTCCTCCTTGAGTGATGCTATTACCTGGTCTTGTGGTGGATTGTTATGCAGGGCTTTGGTTGATGTCCCTGGGAGGCCTGCTCTTTTCTGAAGGAGAGAAGCTAGAGGAGGGGGAGGGAGGGAGGGGAATCTGCAGTCAGGATGTCAGACATGAGAAAAGAATAAAAAAGAATGAGGTGATTACTCACCAGAAGAAGCAACGTTCTCTATCGCTCTCTGTATATCGTCGTCTGTTGGGTGGATTCCCAGAACATTTAACTTCTGCTTAATTTCAGAATTTGCATCAATATTATTTAAGTCAAAGTTGGTGTTGTGAAGCATCTCTTTCATTTCTGGGAAGACATAATGACTTTCAGTTAGAGAACCACCAAATCAGAAGAGGATTAATTCAGCCTGAAAACAACAAAACAACAACAACAACAATAACAACAACAACAACAACACTCTACAACTGCCAACAAACATAACACCAAAACACTGACTGTTTGGCTTCCTCAAAATCAGAAATATGAAAAAAAAAAAAGGCTCTTCTTTCCCCAGAGCTGTGCCAGAGATTGTGGCCAGCATACTAAGAAGAGATAAAAAGCAATCATCTGCTAAATAAGACGAAAAATTACCATCTATGGTAAACTACTGTGCGACTTGAAACATCTAAAAGCACAATTTAGTAAGATGATAGGATGTGAGGTAACTAGAACCATTGTATTCCTGAGGTTGGAGAGGTAGTCAGTTAAATAGTTAAGAACTCTTCCAGAGAACCCGGGTTCAATTCCCAGCACTCATGTCATGGGTCACAACTGTCTATATCTGGGGATCTGACAACTCCTTCTGGCCTCCCAAGGTACCAGACAAGAGCACGGTGCACAGATATACATGCAGATAAGACACCAATACAAACAAAATAACAAAATAAGATATTTAATAATTCAAAACTATATTCTTGTAGAAAAAAAGCAAAAAAAAAAAAAAAAAAAAAAAAAAAAAAAAGATAAACACTGTAATTACATCTACGTTTTGAAACAAAACCAGAAAGACTTCTCATATATCCAAGCCAAGTACTTGGCATTTCACTTTTGCATTTAAATATTGGAAGGTTTCATGTTTTTTGGTTGGTTGGTTGGTTGGTTGGTTGGTTGGTTGGTTGGTTGGTTGGTTAGTTGGTTTGGTGGTGGTGGTGTAGTGGTGGTGGTAATGGTGGTGGTGGTGGTGGTGGTGGTCGGTTGGTTGGTTGATTTTGGTTTTCTGAGACAGGGTTTCTTTGTGTAATCCTGGCTGGTCTGGAACTCACTCTCTGAAGTCCAGGCTGGGCTGGCCTTGAACTCAGTTCTACCTGCTCTGACTCCCAAGTACTGGGATTAAAAACATGTACCACTATTGCCCAGCTATAGTTTATTCTTTTCTATAACAAATATATAATATTTTTCTAAATTTATTTTCTCCTTTGCCTATTCTGTTTTCCCACTATTCACACCGGAAGAGACCAATCTTACTTCCCATGGCAACCCAAAATGATACCAGCATTAGTTCACAAACATAATGAGGTCTATTCCTGGATATGCCATATTCTCACCTTGACCTTTCTACCTTTCCTTGCAATGGTATCAAATGACTTGATTGTAAAGACTGTATAGTATAAAGATGTGAAGACACTATCACCTGGCAGGGTTAGGCTTCTAGCAGCTCTTCCCTCTCAGTGTTTTCATGTTTGTTCTTATACGTTAACATATCTACATCAAGCTTGTCTGGCTCTGAAAGGAAACTGTTGATACTTTTATTGAGACTGTATTAAATATACAAATTGAGAAAAAGGCAACTGACATTTCATTGATCCAGAAAAGAGAAATAATGAGAAATGCAGGTATGGGCAATGCTGGGATTACAGGTGTGTACCACCCTACGTACTGAAACAGGAGGATTACCTAGAGTTTAAAGATAGACTGAGCTATATAATATGGACCAGGCCAGCTATATGACCAGACCCTGTTTCAAAAATAAAGTAATTACAGAATACTTTTCAGCCTCAAAAAAAAAAAAAATCAGGAAATCTTGTCAATGACATGAATGACCCAAGGGGGACATTTTACTTTGTGAAATGTCAAGCCCAGCAGAAAAATTGTTGGGTATCACTTATAAGGAATTGAAAAATATTTTCATAGATGCAAAGAATATGGTGATGGTCAGGAGGAAGAAAATTATGTTGGTCAAAGGGTAGGAAGCTATAATTAGGCAGGATGAGTAAGTTCTAGAAGTTTATCACAGAGCAAAGCAACAGTGGGCCCTGTACACTGAGGGGTGGAGGAGGGAAAATCAAAACAGTACAACGAACCTTTTATGGTTGCTATGTTCACATGTTGTTTAAGGTAGCAGTTATACAAAACTAAACTGCTAACAAAGTTGATATATTAGACTTTAATAACATGAATTGGTGAAGCACATAGTATTCAGTGGTTGATAACACTTAAAAGTTTATTCTACTAGGTTTGTCAAACCTTTTAAAAGTTATTTTCTAACTATTCCTAGTTTTCTAATAATTTCAGAAGTCAACTGTGAGCACTGAATAATCTCACAGACTAACATAAATTGGAAATGTTTTCGGTAATCAACAGTTAAACTACCGGCAATTTTAGAGTTATGTCATACTTCGTAATGTTTGTTTCATAATTCAAATAAAAGTTACATATATCTACCTTGCGCTGTTCTGTCTCCATGTTGCATCAAAATTGACCATACAGTTGGTCACAAAGCAAGTCTCAACAGATGTAAGAAAATTGAAATAACCCCTTGTATCTTATCAGACCATCATGGATTAAAGCTGGACATCAACAATAACAAAAACAACAGAAAGCCACATACTCATGGAAACTGAAAAACTCTCTAGTCAATGATCACTGTGTCAGGGAAGAAATAAGGAAATAAATTAAAGACTTTCTAGAATTCAAGGAAAGTAAAGGTACAACATACCCAAACTTATGGAACACAATGAAAGGAATACTAGGAGCAAAGTTCACAAGACTAAGTGCCTTCATAAATAAATTGGAGAATTCTCATACTAGCAATTTAAAACTACACCTGACTGGTCTTCAATAGCAACAAAAACAACAGAAAGCACACATACACATAGAAGCTGAACACCACCCTACTCAATGATAGCTTGGTCAAACAAGAAATAAAGAAATTAAAGACTGTTTAGAATTTAATGAAAATGAAGGCACAACATTCCCAAACTTATAGGACACAATGAAAGCAGTTCTAGGAGGAAAACTCAGCTCTGGGAGCCTCCAAAAAGAAACTGGAGGAAACATACACTAGCAACTTGACAGCTCATCTGAGAGCTCCAGAACAAAAAGAAGCAAATACGCCCAAAAGGAGTAGATGGCAGGAAATAATCAAACTTGGGGCTGAAATCAGCCAAGTAGAAACATAAAGAACTATACAAAGAATCAACCAAACCAGGAGCTGGTTCTTTGAGAAAATCAACAAAATAGATGAACCCATAGCCAGACAAACCAGAGAGCACAGAGACAGTATCCAAATTAACAAAATCAGAAATAAAAAGGGAGATATAACAACAGAATCTGAGGAAATTAAAAAATCATCAGATCCTACTACAAAAACCTATACTCAATAAAACTGGAAAATCTGGATGAAATGGACAATTTTCTGGACAGATACCAAATACTTAAATCAGGATCAGATAAACCATCTAAACGGTCCCATAAAAAAATAGAAGCAATCTTTAAAAGTCTCCCAACCAAAACAAAAACAAAAATAAAAAACAAAAACCCTAGGACCAAATGGGTTTAGTGCAGAATTCTATCAGACATTCAAAGAAGACCTAATACCAATATTCTTTAAACTATTCCACAAAATAGAAACAGAAGGAACACTACCCAATTAATTCTGTGAAGCCACAGTTATACTGCATATTCTCCCTTGGAGATGGAATGGTTTCTGTCACAATTTCCTTTCATAGAGGACTTCATAAGAGTTTTTTTTTCTATTTTTATCATGTTTAATGTTTCAAATAGATTTTAAAAACTGGTTGGGTGCATATTACTTTTAGCTTCAGAAGATATCATGTATATTTAAGAGGTATTTAGCTATTATAAATTATTTTGATGATTTAAAAAAACTACACCTGGAGGCTATAGAAGAAGAAGAAGAAGGAGAAGAAGAAGAAGAAGAAGAAGAAGAAGAAGAAGAAGAAGAAGAAGAA
>NW_022196911.1:100911745-100913845 GCF_008632895.1 Mastomys coucha | reverse complement strand
AGGAAGAGGAAGAGGAAGAGGAAGAGGAAGAGGAAGAGGAAGAGGAAGAAGAAGGAGGAGGAGGAGGAAGAGGAGGAGGAGGAGGAGGAGGAAGAGGAGGAGGAAGAGGAGGAAGAAAAGAAGAAGAAGAAGAAGAAGAAGAAGAAGAAGAAGAAGAAGAAGAAGAAGAAGAAGAAGAAGAAGAAGAAGAAGAAGAAAGGAAAAGAAGAAGGCAGCACACCCAAGAGGAGGAGATATGGCAGGAAATAATCAAACTCAAGGCTAAAATAAAGAAATTAGAAATAAAGAGGACAATATGGAAAAGCAAGTAAGCCAAGAGCTAATTCTTTGAGAAAATCACAATATAGACAAACACTTGGCCAAACTAACTAAAAAGCAGAGAAACAGTATCCAAATTAGCAAAATCAGAAATGGAAAGGGAGACATAATAAAAGAAACTGGAAAATTCAAAGAATCACTAGGTCTTACTTCAATAGCCTGTACTCCACAAAATTGGAAAATCTAAAGGAAATGGATGATTTTCTAGACAGATGTCACTTACCAAAGTTAAATCAAAATCAGGTAAACTGCCCAAATAATCCTATAACTCCTAAGAAAACAAACACAGTCATTAAAAGTCTCTAAACCAAAAAAAGCCCAGGGCCAGATAGTTTTAACACAGAATTCTACCAGACTGTCAAAGAAGAACTAGTACTAATATTCCTTAAACTATTCCACAAAATAGAAACAGAAAGAATGTTGCCAAACTCATTCTATAGGCCACAGTCACCCTGATACCTAAACTACACAAAGAATTAACAAAGAAAATTTCAGACCAATTTCCCTTATGAAAATTGACGCAAAACTACTCAGTGAAATACTCACAGACCAAATCCAAAAACACATCAAAAACATCATCCACCATAATCAAGTAGGCTTCATTCCAGGGATGCAGTAAACAAAAATGCATCAATGTAATCCACAATATAAACAAACTTAAAGAAAAAAAATCACATGAAAATCTCATTGGATGCTGGAAGCCTTTGACAAAATCCAACACTCCATGTAAAAAGTCTTGGAGAGTCCCCAAGGGTACAGGTTAGTTGACCCTGTTGGTCTTCTTGTGGAAGACCCTCTGGGTCCCTTAATCTTTTCCCCAAGTCTTCCACAAGATTTCTGAGTTCTATCTAATGTTCAGCTATGGGTCTCCATATCTATTTCAGTCAGCTGTTGGGGGAGCCTCTCATAGGACAGTATTGTTAGCCTCCTGTCTGCAAGCACAACAGAGTATCACTGATGATGTCAAGGGTTGGCTCTTACCCATAGGATGGATCTCCTTAGGAACTCCCAGAGCCTGAACCACTAACCAAAGAGCATACACAGGCTGGATCTTGAACTCCTGCACATTTATAGCAGATGTACAGCTGCTACATACATACAAAATCCAAAGTTCCTCCATGTAAAAAATCTTGGAGAGCCCCCATGGGTCCAGGTATGGTGTTCGTGTGGTCCTTGAACAACTAGAGTAAGAGCTGTTCCTGACTTTGTTGCCTGCCTGTAGATCCTGTTCCCCTAACTGGGTTGCCTTGTCCGGCCTCAGTGGGAGAGGATGTGCCTAGTCCTGCAATGACTTGATATGCTAGGGTGGGTTGGTATAGGGACGGGAGACTCTCCTTCTCAGAGGATTAGACAATGAGGGTATGGGGAATGGGGTATGTGAGAGGGGACTGGGAGGAGAGGAGGGCTGCTATTAGGATGTAAAATGAATAAATTAATGGATAAAAAAGAGTCTTCAAACGGCAACCAACAAATTGGGAAAAGATCTTTACCAACCCTATATCTGATAGAGAGATAATATCCAATGTATACAAAGAACTCAAGAAGTTAGACTCCAGAGAACCAAATAACCCTATTAGAAATGGGGTACAGAGCTAAACAAATAATTCTCAACTGATGAATACCAAATGGCTGAGAAGCACCTAAAGAAATGTTCAACATCCTTAGTCATCAGGGAAATGCATATCAAAACAACTCTGAGATTCCACCTCACACGAGTCAGATTGGCTAGGATAAAAGACTCAGGTGACAGCAGATGCTGGAGAGGTTGTGGAGAAAGAGGAA